>NC_058409.1:66639896-66662842 GCF_002201575.2 Neomonachus schauinslandi | reverse complement strand
AAAGAAAGAAAGAAAGAAAGAAAGAAAGAAAGAAAGAAAGAAAGAAAGAAAGAAAGAAAGAAAGAAAAGCAAGTTAGTTAAAACTCAGAAACAGAGAGTAGAAAACTGGTTGCCAGGGCCAGGGACTGGGGGGAGGGGGAACAAGGAAGGGTTGGTAAAGGAGTGCAAATTCAGCTATAAGATAAATAAGGTCTGAGGATCTCATGTAAAACATAGTAACAAGAGTTGACAACACTGTATTATATAATTGAAATTTGCTAGGAGAATAGAACTTAAATATTTTCACACACACAAAAAGATACATATGTGAGGTGATGAATGTGTCAATTAAACAGACAGGGGGAATCCCTTTCACAATGTATACATATATCAAATCACCACCATAATATACATTTTAAATATCTTACCATTTTATGTATTTTTTAGATTCTACATACAAGTGACACCATGCAGTATTTGTTAATTATACTTCAATAAATCTGACATTAAAAGTATAAACTTATACCTGGCTGTATGATAAGTTATTAGGTTGAACCACATAAAACTGCTAACATATCATTTCTTCCTAGACTAACACATTATATAAACCAATCACATAAATATACTAATCTATTTTAAATATAAAGGGAGCAAAAGATTTTAAATTACCTTACTATCCAATGATTGGAATGTAGAATAGAATACCCTGAAAAAAATACAGGCTTCGCAGTCAAGAAGACCTAACACCAAATTTTGTAACTTTAAATGAGTTACTTCAACTTAAAAGCCTCACTTCCCCCATCTTTATAACGGAGGAAATAATAGCTACTTTGGGAATTATAATAATGATTAAAAATAGTAAGTATGCAGCACCTGGCCTAGAAAGAGTCCTTAAAAAGGATAGCTAGGGGCGCCTGGGTGGCTCAGTTGGTGGAGCGTCTGCCTTCAGCTCGGTCATGATCTCAGCGTCCTGGGATCGAGCCCTGTGGCAGGCCTCCCGCCCAGCAGGGGAAGTTGCTTATCCCTCTCCCTCTGCCCTTCCCCCTGATTGTTCTCTCTCTCTCTCTCTCATTCTCTGTCTCTCTCGAATAAATAAATAAAATCTTTTTTAAAAAGTGATAGCTATTTGTGATGGTTAATTTTAATACACAATTACTATTAATCACTAGGGCCCATAACAGCACTGAAAATAAGGCAGGTGTTCAAAACTTGAGGACTAGCAAAACCCATGTCAACTGTGACCAGACAGCCAACAATATTTACATAAAAACCCAATGTGTGTGTGTGTGTATATGCGTGTGTGTATAATGTCAGTACATACATTTTATTTTATTCATTTTATTTTACTTTATTTTTTAAAGATTTTATTTCTTTATTTGAAAGAGAGAGAGAGAGAGAGAGAGAACAAGGAGGGGGAGCGGGAGAGGGAGAAGCAGGCTTCCCGCCAAGCAGGGAGCCCGACTCAGGGCTCGATCCCAGGACCCTGAGATCATGACCTGAGCCGAAGGCAGATGCTTAACCGACTGAGCCACCCAGGTGCCCCTTTATTCATTTTATTTAATGGAGATGTATTTCCACGTGAAAAAATAGGAAACAGTCTCTAAACTATCTTCTATAATATATACCCCAAAGGAAGTTACAGAATCAGGGATGTAAAAGGGACAGTCCCCCACCCATCCCCACTGCTCCTCACTCTCATGCAACAACCCCCCATCACTGACCCCCCCCCCCCCCCCCCCGCCGCCAACCCAGGCCTCGCTGATTTCTGTATATATAGGCCTGCAGTCTCTTAATCTCATGCTACTCAAGGAACAGAAAAGGCTACAAAGACCTAAGGAGAAAAAAAGGGAAAGTGGAAACCCTGTGTTCATAAAACTAGACTCTGGAAAGAAAAGAAGGGTTGGCTACATAGTTTCTGTTTTAAAAACTATCATATCTAAGTAATAATCCATTTATTTACATTCAGTTATATTAATAGATCATATATTTGAAAGAAGACTTGGTTTAAAGTTTTATTTATCAAATCGTGTGTTCTATGTCATATGCTAAATATTACCTCTTACAGGCTCTGGAGTTCTCATACTATTGTATTAGGTCATCATGCAATGGTAATCAAAAAAAATAAGAGTTACTAATATGGTGGATGGTTTGCACTACTTATAATTTTGTAAAAGTAAAAAGCCTCTGAGAAAATAAAAGCTTTTCAAAAATAGAACCCCCAAAATACATAGTAATTGAACATTTTTCTAAAGCAATATTTATTCTCTTCCCTCCCACCCACCACATACACCATTTCCTACCCTCTCCATACATACCATTTTCATAAACCTCTTGGAAACGTATTCAGGTAGCAGAAACACTGAGTCCCGAAACAGCATGAGGTTTCACAATATGAAAAATCATTTAAAATGCAATTTCAGCCACCAATGATAACTTTAAGCTTGGCCGTAATCACATTTTATGCCAACAGCCTCTAGTGAGTTTCTCACTGTCTCTAATTTAACCAGTCCTAACAACTAAAATGCTGACCTACATGGATTTGCTGGCCCAATGAATCCTTTGGAATAATCAAAATGCTCCCCCGGAATCTCTCAGGCCAATGCCTATCTTAAAGGGGACTGCCCTAAGGAAATTCTCTCTATCATAAGATGTTTCTTTTTTTTTAAATTTTAGTATGTTATGTTAGTCACCATACATCATTGGTTTTTGATGTTGTGATCCATGATCCACCGTTTTCGTATAACACCCAGTGCTCCATGCAGTACGTGCCCTCCTTAACATCCATCACCAGGCTAACCCATCCCCCTACCTCCCCTCTAAAACCCTGTTTGTTTCTCAGAGTCCATAGTCGCTCATGGTTCATCTCTCCCTCTGATTTCCTTCCCTTCACTTTTCCCTTCTTTCTCCTAATGTCCTCCATGTTATTCTTTATGTTCCACAAATAAGTGAAACCATATGATAATTGACTTTCTCTGCTTGACTTATTTCACTTAGCATAATCTCCTCCAGTCCCATCCATGTTGATGTAAAAGTTGGGTATTCATCCTTTCTGATGGCTGAGTAATATTCCATTGTTTCTATAATAAAATACACAACAGCAGACCAGCCTATTCAGACAAGAACAGAAACCCCTGTGTGGTTTTAAAAAAAATCACCAAAAGAAATAAGCTTCAAGACTGCTGAATCTCAGATCTGTACCTCTGAAACAAATAATGCAATATATGTTAAGAAAAAAAAAAAAGAAGAAGAAGAAGGTAGCAGGAGGGGAAGAATGAAGCGGGGGAAATCGGAGGGATAGACGAACCATGAGAGACGATGGACTCTGAAAAACAAACTGAGGGTTCTAGAGGGGAGGGGGGTGGGAGGATGGGTTAGCCTGGTGATGGGTATTAAAAAGGGCACGTTCTGCATGGAGCACTGGGTGTTATGCACAAACAATGAATCATGGAACACTACATCAAAAACTAATGATGTAATGTATGGGGATTAACATAAGAATAAAAATAAATAAATAAATAAACAAATATATGAATCCTAAAAAAGAAATAAGCTGATTTAAAGGCACCAGAATATTCCATCAATTTCTACCTTCTTTGTGGCTATTCAGGTTTAATATAATAATAGCAAAATAAAGAGTTTTACCTCAAGTATAGTAATGTTGATGGCGGCTGCTGTTTCCCCTTCCTCTAAAATCAGAAACCCAACTACCGAGACAAAGTCAACACCTGGCTCAGCTAGGTTTCCTTCTGTTTGGTTCTGTAGACTCAGCATTCCAGGAACTGTGCTATATGTAACATTAATGGCTCCTAATTGAATTGGATGATAAAAGATTTTATAATTATTTAAACTTTTAAAATGATTATCACAGCATTAGCCTTTTTACTTTCCTAACTCCTGCAGTAGCTTTGTACTGTTGGCCCCAATTCCTTACTTCTTTCTATATCCTTGGCCTTTACCATGTAGTGGCTCAGTGATGTCCCACTGTGGGCAAGGTATACTGCACTGCCTCTCGACTTGGAGTGTGGCTGTGACTTGTTTTGGCTGTGAGTACAGAGTAAAAGTGATTATGTGTTAGTTCTAAGCCTAGACCTCAAGAGGCCTGGCATGCTTTTGCTCACTTTCTTTGGCCTCCAATGATCCCAGGAGAAGAATGAGAGACATCTGGAGTAGGGCCACCCTTGGCCAAACCCAACATATGGTAGCAGACCCAGAGCAAGCCTATTATTATACACTGCTGAAATTTTATGATTGTTACACCGCATTTCTGTGGGGATATATAATTACTTCAATCTTTCAGAAATAAAGAAGTTAGGGGCACCTGGCTGGCTCTATCAGAAGAGCTTGGGACTCTTGATCTCGGGATTGTGGGTCTGAGCCTCACACTGGGTGTAGAGATTACTAAAATAAATAAATAAATAAACTTCAAAAATAAAGAAGTTATAAAGTCCTGTTCTGAATTAACAAATATTAAATTTCTTTTCCTGTCTCTGATTTGTGTTAGCAATGGCTTTCGTTCACACAAGCAGAATATTAAAAAAGAACCTGCCTAGAAACCCCATTCACTCTAGAGTAACACAAACCTAGAGATCCGAATTCTCTGTTGATGAAAAGCTGAATTGTTATGTTGGCCTCTTGCAGCAAAACAAATCTTGACGAAAGAGCAAAACTTAAAACTCCATGTGGCTCATCACTGGCTTCCACAGTCAGGACAGCTGCATATCCTTGAGCATCAAGCAGAGCAATTCCTGCTGGTAGGACTCCTAAAAACACCAGGGATCACAAGAAATCTAACAGCGATTTGGCATTAACTTCTAGATCCACTCTCTGAAACATACTGAAGTACCCATACAGTGTTCTATTTCATTCACTCTAACAGAAATCTTCAGGTTGACAAACAGAACCTACATATTAGTTTTCTTTTTCTAGATAGTAAATTATAAAATTTTTCACTTGACATATTATCTTTATTATTTACTATAATGGTCTTCTGAATTGTAGACATTGAGGAGACACTGAAGAAAGTACCCAGATAATTTGCTCAAAGTGATTAGATTTGAATTATCTATATAAATGGTCTAAATCCAAATTAGTCTGCTAATATAAATTAATCACAGAAAAATTCCTCCCTTGGAAATGTATTTTATTCCATAAGAAAATATTAAAAGTTTTAAAGGTTTTTCCTGAGTCCACAAAGAGAAGTGTTCCCATTTGGAGCTGATTATTTTTAGATCTAACATTTTTATGGGACAGACAATATTTAAAGTTACACTTTAAAAAAAGTAAAGTAGGGGTGCTGGGTGGCTCAGTCGTTAAGCGTCTGCCTTTGGCTCAGGTCATGGTCCCAAGTCCTGGGATCGAGCCCCACATCGGGCTCCCTGCTCCACGGGAAGCCTGCTTCTCCCTCTCCCACTCCCTCTGCTTGTGTTCCCTCTCTCGCTGTGTCTCTCTCTGTCAAATAAATAAATAAAATCTTAAAAAAAAAAGTAAAGTAATACTTTTTAATTAGTATGCATCTAGTTGTTAAATATAGAGATGGCAAGAATTATTTTTTTCCAAAAAGAATAATACACTAGAAAGAAATATAAATTGAATTTTGAATTACCTTGTGTCCTGACATCATACAGAATGACTTGGTATACTTCTTTCTCCTCAGGAATGTTATCATCCAACAAATGCACAAATACTGTCTTATTCAATGACCCCTATGAGAAACAGAAAGAAATTCATCCTTCTATTGTCACCGAATACAAAATACTTCCTGCTTTTATTAGATTTATAAATTGTGCATCCAAATACATTTACATTTAAGCAAGCATCCTGTGGCTTAAAAAATAAAAAATAAAAACCACTGACTCGGGCGCCTGGGTGGCTCAGATGGTTAAGCGTCTGCCTTTGGCTCAGGTCATGATCTCGGGGTCCTGGGATCGAGCCCCACATTGGGCTCCTGGCTCAGCGAGGAGCCTGCTTCTCCCTCTCCCTCTGCCTCTCTCCCTGCTCGTGCTTTCTCTCTCTCTCTCTCTCTGTATCTCTGTGTCTCAAATGAATAAATAAAATCTTTAAAAAAAAAAAAACTACTGACTCATGGGAAACTAGGCATAAAGTAGACAGGGGCTAATTGTGGAGGATCTTGAATGCTGAGCTAATGAATGTAGATCTTATCCAATATACGATGTAGCACTACTGAAAATTTAAGACAAAGCAATACATTGGGGGGATTTCTACGGCAGTGGTGAAAAAGAAGGCCGTGTTGCAGAAAAGCAGGTACTAGGAGGCCGTGTAGTTACTCAAGGCAGAAAGTCATGGGGGTTAGCTTAATATTAAGGGAGTGGAAATGAGAAGGAAAAAGAATATGGAATGCATTATCAAACAAGAATTCATATTGAGTGAGTGTGGAAAGGGGATGAAGATGGATTAAATGGTGCTGATTTCCTATCCAAGAAATGCTCTTATAAAGTTATTTCCCACCAATTGCCTTCTTTCAAACTATCAGAAAGAGCTTCTAAATGGCACCTCAAAAATATAGTGTGAACAGGACATAAAAAGATATTTGTTTTTAGAGCTATATTTGCTATCCTCTTGCATGTAAAGTTTCAAGACAGTGAGGAGTTAAGAGAGAAGGACAAGCACTACCCATCATGTTTGGAACGACACAGTGGACACCAAAAGTGGGAGGCCAGGAGAGGAGCAAGAGAACTTGGCTCAAATACAAAGTTGACATTTGCTGTTTCCTTCAAGAAGATCTGCCATGTACATAGGAAAAAAAAAAAACCCACTTTTTAAGTCTTAGAACTTCTCTGAGTAATGTTCTTCCTCTAGCTTTCTAAACAAGCTCTCCCATCACTCTCTGTTAAATGTTGTTTTACACAGAGTTTTCCCATTTTCTTCAAAATATACTGTCTTCTCTACATATTTGTGTTAAATCTTTTCTTTGTGGTATTACCTCAGGAAAAAAGAGTTGTCCAGTAGAGTTAGCAAAATTGAGTTCTAGATTTTGCCCAATAATTTTCCAGCTAACAGAAACATTTCCTCGACCAGGGGGTGTTCTTACCACATGGAATTGCAAAATTTCTCCTGCAAATGAAATGTACAGATTGATAAATGTTTAATGGAAAATAAACAACATTTGAATTCAACAAAACCCAAATCCCAAACATGCAACTATTACAGCACCTTTTCCAAGAACATTACAAGGCTGTTCTGTTTTGGACTTTCCAGAAGCTTTATACATGCTTATTGTTTATTAACACAGGGATCCCACTTTTAAATACTTTCATTTAGTAGAACTTCAGGAAGTTCAATATGTAAAATTTACCAAAAGCACATGCTAAAATGGGAAACACAAACTTTTATACACTCCAAAACATGCATCAGAACATAAATGTTCTGTAAATTACAGAAAATAATAAAGTCCTTATGGTCAAAACTAGTAATAACACAAGTAAATTCTTCTTTCACTTCTCAAAAGGACACAAATTCCTTACACTGATATGCAATGTGATTTTACACAATGCATGCATAAAAATGCTTGCAAATACCTGAAAATCACATTTCTTTAAATTGTAACTTACATATACCATCAATGATTTTGTTTTATAAAAAGAAATACAAAGGAAAGTTGTCAAATTTGTACATGAGCCTCTGTAACTTCACCAAAGTTACAGTTTTCCTTCCTGGGTAATTGAGGTATTTTAGACACTTTATACTTTTCATTCCTGGTTTTTCTCCTCACATAATACTTGGTAAAATTGAAGAAAATCATGACAATCATTTCTTTTAAACCGCTGAAAGTGGAAAGTAAGTTCCTAGGGAGTATTGCTGATGGCCACGTAGCTTGCTGAAAATACGCTCCATTCAAAAGTCTTACACGATGCCAAGTAGCGCCAACACACCAAAATTTTCATACTAAATTTTAGCATACGTTAACTTTAGTGCAACGAATTATTTTGGGAGTGGAAAACATAAGAAGGCAAAGCATCAGAAAGACTTTTAAATAACATTTCCTCAGACACTTCAATGTATACATTTTTTTAAGTGTTTCATTACAAAAAAAATTAATCGCCATTACAGTAGTAGACTCTGTCTTGGATTTTTTTTTTTTTTTACCATATAGGGACTGCTAGTTAGAAATCAGATTGTCTCAGGGTGACTAAAAGCCTGTACAATCAGCCATAATTGCCAAAATTTGTGTTACTTGTATAATTCATATGAACAAACAGAGGCACGACTATGAAATCCTAGAGTTCCTCTATTGTACACCTTGCAGAATTTCTCATAGGGCAGCTTTGTATTAAACAAAGAGTTTATTCCCGAGAGATATAAAGAGAGCCTTGGGGGAATTAAGCACTTTCACCTACAGTGTGGTCTGGTGACAGAGGTTTAAAAAGGTTTAAAGAGTCATGGTTTTTCAAATTTTTTTAAGTCACAAAACTTAGTAATACTTCAAGAAGAAAATTACAGAAGTTTGATCAAGTGCTAAAAATGCATTATGAATGCAAGTGGCAAGAAAACAAATCATAGGTCAGTAAAGATCCATGTTGAAGGGGAACCTATAACCATAATAATAAAAAATGGCTGCAAGATTGTACATGGAGATTTGGGAATAATATACAATTAAAAGGTGAAAATAAAAATGAAATGCTAAGGAGAGAAAAAAAGTAAAATCCTCCTACAAACTTACTACATGTAAAATCCTCAAAGTCTAATACCTCAAAGTCAATATCATCTTTAAAAATGTAACAAGTTACCATGCAAGTAACCTGCAAGAAAATATTGCAAGAAACACAATTTGAAATAGAACGTACACACACACACAAATGCACACATAAATAAAAGGTAAAGAAAGTATTCCTTAAATACAATCTTGTAAGCCAAGCCTATTGCAAATCATGTGAAAAAAGCATGAACAGTGTGAAAATTTTCCTAATAAATAACCAGAATGGAGGTAGTGACTTTCTTCGTTAAGGCAGACTCTCAGGAACCAGATCCATTTAAAATGTCTCCTGGGAAAAATTACCAGAAAGTTACCTGGATGAGGAGTCAAAAAACAGTTGTAGAAAAGGAGAAACTGAGAAAAAGGAAAAAGGAAAACTGAGAAACAAGTGCTTAGTCTTTTAAATATAAAGGAAAGGATAAAAGGAACGTCCTACAGAGGGTAGGTTATAATTTTCACATAAATATTTTACTAGGTGCTACACTATCTTCTTGCGTTTGCCCAGGATGAAAGCCTAAATAGGGCCCTTACCTACAGAAGAGTCTGACAACATACCCGGAAGACCATCTTCATATAAAATCCAGAGTCCACCAAAAGTTGGACTTTTACTCTAAAACAGATGATCTATCATATAGCATCTAGGCCTAGCCTAATGCAGATTAAGAAATATAAACATAAAGTGTATTTTAATAACCCTGAGTATTTTGTCTACTTGTTCCCAAAATAAACCAAGAGTTTTTCTAAAAGACAAACATCAACTACACTGTGTGTAATAATAATGGAAAATTAAAACACAGGAAATATATTTTAGTAGATACATGTATGCATGCTATACATACGCCATACAAATTAACTGCCCTCTACAATAGACAGAAAATGATTTAAACTAATTATAGGGATATGAATAGTGTGCAACACAAACTATCAATATAAACAATTAAGAAAAAAGTTGAGTGTTTCTAATATAGGAGCTCTGTATTTTTAGAAAGAAATGCATTTCTTGTTCAAGTTTTTGCCTAAAAAGGATTCAAGTTGTCTCTGTTAAAAGGGCAGATTTTTAAATCCATTGACTATGACATCATGATTATGATGTTGCTGAGGTGGATGACTGAGTGAAACATCTAACATGGATTTATAAAGGGCACATTTATACATAGTTTTCAACCACAGTAAAAATCTATTGTCCCATATTTTTAAATTTTCCCATTCCATTTGAAAGAAAGTAGTATTTACCACTGGGCATCTGTCCAATTGTTTTAGCACAAAAAAGAGAAATAGAATTCTACAGAATTCAGTACATTGTTAAACACTAAGGCAATTCCTCCCCATGAACTGAAAATGTATTCTAGAGCCAGAAGTTCAGCATGGTCCACATTTTAAATCTAACCACATAAATGAAACACCAACACTAGGCCAAAAGCAGTGTTAACATTGTTTAAAACTACATGGCATGATTTTTTTTTTTACCATGTTTGTTTAGCAGTTATCTTGAAGAATCACCATGAAGTTTTCATTAATTCACTTTGGTAAACAAATATGCTTGGTACATATTTCTCTGTGCAAGCTTGTGGTAACATAAAAAATACACACAAAATTCTGAATTGTTGAGGTTCAACATAATGTTTTTGAAAAAAGAAAATTTAGACTCTAGGAAAAAACTTAGGAATAAAGGTACAGGAAAGTAAGAAAAGGAATAAAAATTCACCCCAATTTTTATTTAGAAAATATGAAAAATCTAGGGAGCACACATGCAAGCAATAAAAGCAATTCAGTGTTTTATTTCCGGTACCAAACCCATGCTCATAGAGTAATAAGCTAATGCACATTTTTTTTTACCAATAACACATTTAGGCCATTTACTTTAATTACTAATCTTTTTCCTCTTTGCAAAAAAAATAAAATAAAACAAACAAATTATAAGCCCATAAACAATGCTTCTGAATATCAGCAAAATAAAAATGTTATAAAAGTTTCTAGAAAGGTTTATTTGAACTTCTAAACTTATCTTGGCACAAATCGGTAGCAAACACTCTGTGGATGGGCAATGACTTGAGGACCCTACTTTGAGGAGCACTGCCCAAAGACCTCTACATTCTTAGATACTTGCTTCCCATCCCAAATTCTTTAAAATCCTCTATAGTTACCACTGTCTCCTCCAGCCCATTTGGGAATCTAATCTCACTGGTTGCCCATGTTAGCATGAGACACAGTGATTACTTTCTTTCCGATAATTAATGAAAACACACTCTTATCTTGGTCTCTTCCCACCTCTGGCAGAGCCTTCTCTCTCTCCAAAAAGGTCTTTTTCCTTTCCCAGCACCTTAGCCTTATGTTCCACACAGCTCCATCTTTGACACCTTGCTTTTCTTCCTCTATCCACAAAGATCCTATTAATTCTCCTGAGTTCAACTATTATCTCTAAAAACCTAATTTCCACCTCTAACATGAGATAGAGTCAGGTTTTCTCATTAGTTTGCTTCTCTCACACAAACATTGTTACTCAAAGTCATTATTCTTCCAACTCAAGTCACTTGAAATATTTGCCAAAAGTTCCTGCAATGTCGAGTTCTACAGCAGATTAAGTTCAAGCAAAACATAATTTCTTCTCACAAATTTCCTTATATTATGGACTTTGGACATAGTGGGCTTTGGTTAAGCTCCACTATGAACAACTGTGTGCTACTTAATTTCTCAGAAATTCACTCTCCTTATGAGAATATGAGATGTATACCATTATACCCACTTTATAGGACTGTTGTTCAAATTAAGTGTAATAATGGATGTGAAATGTCTGGCATACGGAAAACACTCAACAAATGTTATTGTTGTTGTCATTATTATTATTAACATTAACTTCTACAGTGACTTCTACTTATATTACAAATAATTTTTTTAAAGTTGCTCATCTGTCTTTAGATTGGACTTAGAGCAACGTGTTAGTCGTTTTTACTCACTATTGCTGTGACAACATGAGATTCTGAACCACTGATAAAAAGAAAGAGTGTTGGAAAATAGCCCAGACATTTGCATTGGTAAGTTAAATAAACTCACAAGTTGGGAGTACAGTGAAGTACAAGGTAATGCACACTAAAACATATTTAGCTTCAAGCACAGCAACTAACGAGCTGGATGACCTTGTCAAGTCACCTAAACTCTCTGTGTATAGAATTCTATGGAATTCTATTTCTCTTTTTTGTGCTAAACACAGTTTTCTCATCTGTGAAATAGAAGTCCAAATACATGATCTATATCCTTTTTGTTTCTTCTCTTTCTGAGGCATGGTTATTTATTCTTATTTCTAAACACAGACTATAGTGAAACACAGGCTACTAAATACCAGTTTTATCTCAAACAGACTTATTCAAAGACAAAAAAACACTGCTAAAATGTTTGAAGCAAAAATTAACCTGTACATGCAAAATCCTACATATGATGTAAAATGTTAAGATTCAAGAAAATTTTTATTTTTTAAGAAAAAAATGGACTTTTCTAATTTTTTTCTAGTTTGGCACTTCATTCATAAAACATATCCACACAATATAAAATCCAGGGTAAAATATTCTCTAACTACAAATTACTACTTGTTTTGAACAAGAACCCAATGTTCTATTGTTTAATATCAACAACTACCACTAAGTACATATAAACTTGCTAGGAACTGTGATAAGCACTTTACATTCATTACCTCATTAATCCTCACTAAGAAATCTATGAAGTAAGTAATATTGCTTGTCATTTAACAAATGAGAAAACTGAGCATCCCAAATTTGACTAAGTTCCTAAAACCACACCAATGGAGGAAGCAAGCTAGAATCTGCAAGGCTCCTAAGTACTTAAACAGTTCATGACAGACCCCTTTCCCAGCTAAGTTCCAGGCATACTAACATACACAGCTCTACACAATAATAAAAGTATATTAAAAAAAAAAACATTGGAAACTTTAAAAGAATAAGCAAAAAATGACCTCTATAGAAAAGAGAATGAATATGCTGAACAAAAAAAGGAACCCACCTTCGTGACCTATGACAGATCTGGAAGCTGTCTGAAAGCTAACAATTCCCGCCACGTTGTCATTGGCCAAAATGTTCACTCTAACGGTGTCGGAACTGGGCAAAATTCTACTTCCCCCTTCGGTGTACACCAGACTAACTATGATGCTTTCATCATCCTCTGGCTCGGAATCATCCAAAATGGCTAAGATAGCTGTCTTTTTGGTTTCACCTATAAAAAAAAAAAATTAATGGAATAAAAACCAAAGTAACAATATCACCAACACAGAGAATCCACAAAGGCCCAAAATTACTTCCACTTTAAAAAGTTAAGTAAAGGGGCGCTTGGGTGGCTCAGTTGTTAAGCGTCTGCCTTCAGCTCAGGTCACAATTCCAGGGTCCTGGGATCGAGCCCCACATCAGGCTCCCTGCTCAGTGGAGGGCCTGCTTCTCCCTCTCCCACTCCCTCTGCTTGTGTTCCCTCTCTCACTGTGTCTCCCTCTGTCAAATAAATAAAATCTTAAAAAAAAATAAAAATAATAAAAAGTTAAGTAAAAATATGTAAATGAATATCATGAGCAATATTAGTGTAACTACAAGCAAATGCTATATGTTAATCTGTATATCCTTTCACATATAAAACACTGTAAATTTTATAATATGGACAGATTGTGAAGAAGGGCATTTTGAATTATGCAAAAATTTAAAGGGTAGAATTATTGAAAAGAATCATAGTTTTATTCCTGGTCTTTAGCCTAGAAAAATGACACAGCTAAGGAAAGGACTTCTAAGGTACGTTTGGTTGAGAAACAGCTCTCTCTCTTGGTGAATGGAGTCTCATTCTCATTCTGGCATTCCTATGAATAATTTTTTTCAGGTAATCAAGCCAATACCTCCCTGAAAGACCAGGAACACTTAAGGGATGGTGGTCAAAATGGCAAACAGGAAAGGAATGGCAAATTCTGAGTGAAAAAACCGGCCTGAATGAGATGAGTCTTTGGACAACTAGATGAATCAAATACCAGTTTCCAGGATGTGGGCAAATGAAGGAAGGAGGCAGAAGAGGAATTCAAAGGGATGAGCGACAGTGACAAGGCTCAAGTATTCTACTTTTTAATTTGGTCTAGGACCCCACTAGTACATAGAACAGCAGTGAACACCCCTAAACCCAACAGGGCTTCTGCAGTTCAGCCTATTAGCCTCCACCTAATTCTTTGCCACTTTTTGGAAAGAAGACAAAAGGGTGAGATGAGAAAAAGTGGGAAAAAGGAGAAAGGGGATATGAATGCATGTTCTCTCATGACCCTGCTGCATTTCATCAATTCATAGTATCAAGACTGTCTCAAGAGACTATAGATATCTAAGAATCTAGGTTAGCTATTAAATATAATCTATTTTTGTGATGCTAAAGTTACAATTTAAGGTAATACTAATTTTTATAATGGTATTACTTTATATGAAAACTTTCTTTGTAGTTACTAAAGCTGCTGGAAAATCTAACTTTAAATTTTCATCTCCAGTCATCCTCATTAAATTTTCATTATTTCCTTTGAAATAAGGAGAAATGTTACCAAATACCAACCTGTACCGCCAGCTCCACCAAGCATATCATATTCCATCATTACCAAAATCATTTACTAGGAAATAACCATTATAGAAATGTGATATACTATTTTTAAAATTTACTCTAAAACATAATGCTTATTAGATATTTCAAAAAGTATACTACACACGAATCATGATCATGACCCCCAATTGGGGGGGGGTCCCAAAATAGTATACGCTAAAAAAGTTGAACAAAAAAAGATGTGAATAACACTCACTTCCTTCATTTTTTGGGATATCATGAAGTTTTTATAAGTATACATTTTTTTTAATAAGAAAAACACTATGCTAAAAACCATATGGAATCCATAATTGCCCAAATCAGGATTTGAGCAATGATCTTAATAAAGATAACTTTCCCCCACCCAAAGATAATTATTTTAAACAAATGAACTTTCCAAACTTCCAAATATTAGATGATTCAACCAGTCCTGAAAAAGAATCAGTGAATCTGACCCTAATTTTAATCTGTGGGCCAAGTTATCTATGACTATATTATTCATGAAAATTTACAGGAGTTATCCCATTCAAGCCCAAGAACATTATTATAAATTGATCTATCCCTAGACTTCATTTAATATGAATGAAATCATCAAAGTTCATACTACTTATACTTACAAATTATTTTCATTGAAGATTCTCATGGGTAAGACATATCAGTAGCTAGGAAACTGAGTATTAACTGGGAAGCTTTTTTACATATACTAGACAAATCAGGATAAATCTTCAATGAAAATAATTTGTAAGTATAAATAGTATGAACTTGGGTAACTTCCCTTACAAAATTAAAATTTGCCTTAAGTTGCCTCTGTTTCCTTACAGGCATTGCCAACACTATAAAGGAATAAAACCCACACATTCCCTGAAAACCTTCTCTTTTTAATAAACTAAAAAAGATACACATCAGCCTATGTATGTCAAGCATCAACAATTAACAAGCTAACTAACTTCTTTTTTAAACCATACTGCACTTGTATATATTAGCAAGAATCTAGGGGCGCCTGGGTGGCTCAGTCGGTTAAGCGTCTGCCTTCAGCTCAGGTCATGATCCCAGGATCCTGGGATCGAGCCCCGCATAGGGCTCCCTGCTCAGCGGGAAGCCTGATTCTCCCTCTCTTACTCCCCCTGCTTGTGTTCCCTCTCTCGCTGTGTCTCTGTCAAATAAATAAATAAAATACTAAAAAAAAAAAAAAAGAATCTACACAGTAAGAATTCTTATGAACATTATCATAAAAATTAACTACGATGACTTTGCCAGGGGAAACTAAAATCCATTTAGAACCATCACTTACCTTCAGCAAAAGTCAGAATATCTCCAGCACCTATAAAATCTAAACCTTCAGTAGCAGTTCCACCAACAACACGCCATTCGACTGCCACCTGACCTAAGCTGCCCCCCGTCCTGTGGATCATCAGCTCCACTGTGGTTTGGGGCTGCTCCTGAACTTCGACATATAAGCCATCTTCAGAGGTATTGGGACTAATGCTATAGATCACGAACACTCCAAAGGCATCACCATTTAATGCTATGACAACTGTAGAAGTATTTGGCTGTCCTATGGTTGGTTGGTTTTTAAAACTGGCTGTGATGTTCATGAGGTGAACTTCAAGGAGAGAAATTAGAAAACTCTCATCCATCTCTGGGAAATCATCGGGAAGAATAGAAACTGTGAGATTTGCAAATTCATCACCCTCCAGCATTATGGCCCACTGCCTTGTCACAGGCTCATAGTCACTCTCAGCCACAGCCTGACCACTAAACAGAGACGCTACCCTGGTCATGTTTTTCCTGTAGGTCCAGGAGTCCGAGTTGTTAGCCACTGGACTGATCCACGATGTCATCCAAAAACACTGAGGGCCCTCAGAAGCACTGAAAAAAGAGAATGCTGAGCACGCGTGTTCTCTGAGACACAAAGTGGCACAGGTATACTGGGGTTCCTTCGTGGCAGAGACATTCACCCAAGTTCTCCATAGTGGGTCAGGCACCCCTTGAATTGGCGATTCATAGTAGGACAGTAAATCTTGACCTTCCCCGACTGCAAGAGCCACTGCATCAATATCAGAAGTACTGTAGAACAACAACAGCCGACCAAAGTGCCCTCCGCTAAAACGTGGAGTGACAATTAAAAGACAGGTTAAGCACTCAAAGCAATCTGTGGGTTACATAGAAAAGGAAAATACTGACTGCAGTGTTCACTTTTTTTTAAGTATATGAAGTAATAGTACAAACACAACCATGTTTCTTAATTATATTTGTCTTTCAACATTTTATTTTCTCATGCAAGGGAATCTTGCTAGTTTTCAATTAAGCAATAGTTATTCTAAACAAAGCTATAAAGATACACTGCAAGATATGCAAATTATATCCATTTCACAATTATCAAACAGAATTAGAAAATGAATTTTCATTGCCAGATTTCACTGAAACAAGGTAATAATGATAATAGCATGAGTGCATTTTAAGAAAATGTAATTACTTGCCACAAATTCCCAAGACCCCTTATTTTCTATTTCTGAAGGAGTTCGGTGAACTTTACACTGCCTCACACACTCACGGAGAAAAAACAACTTGAAAACCTCCCACATCATACAGTGTCTGAATATTCTTTAATTTGGAAGCTAGTTGTATTTAAGTTCTAATTCAAACAAATCATAGACTAAAGCAATAATTTTCTGCGGTTAGAAAGCCCGATGATGTATAATGTATTTAATCTATTTCACTAATAATACGTATGATAAATATATTGGGCTCTTCATATTAATAGGCATAATTCAATTAACAAATTACCAAACCTACAAAAGAATTTACATTATATAACAACCACCAAACCGAAATTATTTAATTGCACAAGAGGTCATTTCCCACTACCCACAATACCCATCCCCCCACAGATGCAAGCCATTATTTCATATACCTTCGCCTAACAGTTATGTTAGCACAGGAACTTCGCTCCAGAGGCTCTTGAACGTGATAAACCGACTGAACAAAGGCTACTGTACCATAAGGATTATCATTGGCAGGAATAACAATATTTGCCACTCGATCTAACCCAATAGTACCTCCACCAGAGGCATCAGTTAGTTGTACTTGGATAACCTAAAAATACAGTGAGAATTTCCTTAACAAAATCCCAGTTCTGAAATTAAAATAACAATGATGCAGGTGGGGGACAATCAAACATATAATCCATACAAAGACAAGGACAAAATATAATGTAATATGAATGGACTCAAAGGAACTCCCCCATTACATTTACAAATCCAACATGTAACGGAATAATACATTACTGACTTTTAATAGTGAAGCACAATTATACATAACAAACAGGCCATTTAAATTCCTTAATATTTAGGTATATAATCTTATAAAATCTATTTTAAGATCCTTGTTTATAGTTACCATTTCAATGATACATTTTTATGTCCATTCTATACATTTTTTTATTTAGGGAAAATATTGCATGTACGTTTCCTAAGTAGCTAATCTATTATGCTTTATTTCCCACATTATCTTAAATGGAAATTCTCTGACAAAATTTAAAACAAAAGACATCATATCATAATGCCACCTAAATTTAGAGAGAAGGAAAGAGAAATGTTTTATATATATTAACTAATATCTAATATTTTAGAACTGAAAAACACAATTAACATTCAAATGAAATGTTATGGACTTCCCTTCTATGAAAACCTGATATTATTAAAGCATAAATGCTATTAAAAGTAACTTAATGACACCTAGGTTTTCATAATACTTGAATTTCATAATGTAAAATTATCTTCAGTTAATATATGTTAGTAATGAATCAACTTTCCTGTTGAGACTATTTTTATTTGCCACCTAGCTTCCTCACCATGAAAAATAAGTATCAGGCAGATGTGTCTAGCATGGTATTTGTCATATAGTAAATTTTCAAAACTACTGAAGAATAAGTAAGTGAATAAGTAGAAAATCAAAATCTAAATTTAATTAAGATCGACTGGCCCACACTCAAGCTAAGAGGGAGTCTGGATACAAACAAATGAAGAGTTTATATGGAAAAATGTATAAATATACATGTTAAATATCTAAAGATATAGATTTAATCATTTAACGAAAATGTGGGAAAATATAACATAACTATACAAAAAATCAACACTCGTGAACTGCAATATGGACCAGACCTTTTTCTAGAATATTCTTGTTTTTGTTTATCTGTAAAAATCACTTTTACACTACCATATTTTGAAAATTCTTGCAGAAATAATTAACTTGACATTCTCTATAAATGCCACAACAACAGCCATCTGTTCTAGTCACTATAAGACAAGGTATGATTTACAGTGTCATTCTATACTAGGCCATTCCTCTCACCTCTTCAATCTCCGGAACGTCGTCAGCCAGGACCTCTAACAACAAGGTTTGAATGGTTTCCCCAGGGGCAAAGGTCACATTACCTGAGACAACTCGCAGGTCACCAGTAGCAAGCTGTCCATTAATGGTGGCGACCCACTGAACAGTAACATTGCCGAGTGTCCCAGAATTTCGAATTACTGGCAGGTTTACCTTCACTGAGTTAAACTCAGGTTCCTCTACAATAAGTTTAGTAATCTGAAAACCTGAAGGGCAGAACAAAGTTAATTTCAAATACAAAATAGCGGATTGTTTTCTCCCTTACGCAGTCTAAATATAAATAGCTAAGTCCCCCAAAATCAGAGTAACGTGCTGTGATAAACGGTCAGGCCTGCCAAGATTTCCACATTATTATTCATTATGACAGAAGCAGAAATCACAAACTGAGAATCAGGCATTCCACATTCTACAGCAGTCAGGCATGTAGCAGTCATGGGGGAAGTAGGTCTAGTGAGTTCTGTAGCTAACTGCACAGTGCAAGCCTGGTCCAAAGAGTCTGCTGCTATTTTGCTCCCACGACTGATGCTATGCAGGTTCAATGTTCCCAGATTTCCTGCTAATCAAGAAAGCCCAGAAATCCAGATTTTTGTGTAAATTGATGTAAACTAATTTTTGAAAGAATTGTCTAAGATTCACAAAACACATCTAGAAGCCAGATCTGACTTACAAACCTAAAAGTTTGTCCCTTCCGTATTTATGCTAAGACGTTGATATCTTTTTTTAATAACCACTAACCACTACTAGGTAGGGTGCATAGATATCCCATATATCGGTAACAGCCGGTTAAAAAGGGAAACATTATCAAATTAATTCTAAGTCTCTAAAAATGAAGAAATGTATGATCTATATCAACAAGTTAAAGACACAAACTAGTTTGGTTACCAAATAATCCATAGGGGTCATCAGAGGCCTCAATAATGATGATCGCCTCTGTTAATGCCCCTAGTTTGGCTCCTCCCGTTGTTTCATTCAGCAACTGCACAAGAAAAGATTCTTCCAGTTCAGGGTAGATGTCATTAATGATATATATTGGCACAGATTTACTGGTTTCCCCTTCTAGCAAGACCACATCTGATGAAGCTATGCTATAATCTTCACCTATAAAGATAAAAATCAAAATGCTAAAACTTATTCCCAAATGTGATAATAAACATGCCATACACTAGTAAAATACTATGATCTATCAAATTCCATAGATATACTTGTAAAGCTTTCGTGAGGATACTGACTACATATATTCTAAACAAAAAGATTTTACCTCTCTTCTCAGAAAAAATAGGTTTGAGATCAAAAAATAATGAAACAGACCTCCAAAGGGTGTTCAAGTTTATCCTTTCATTTTTAGAAAGATGTATACATAATATCTTCTATTTGTCATGTACAGACATAGATGATATAGCTATGATATAGATATGGACATACACAAAAATATAGAGTCATCCATTACCACAAGATAACCCCTTATCTACAAAAGAGAAAGAAAATGTGCACAATCTTTTAAAACAAAGAACAGAACTAAAATCCTACCTCACTAGAAAGATACGTTATACTGTTGTACAGATACAGGCATGTCAGCATCATCAATGTTATTGCTGGAAACTATGGGCTTTCCTAAAAAATTGGATTAAAAGCTGCTACTGCATACTGCTCAGGTTAGCAGCAGCTTTGTTTCTGGTCAAACAGTGGGAAGGGAAAGGAGAGAGTCTTCTTATGATGCCTAAGGGCTTATTTCTGAGAACACTGATTCATCCCCACTGTTAGGCAATGTGTAGGGCCCCCTACAGACAGTCAGACATTCCTCTAGGCTACCCACCCTGCATGCATGCACGCACACACGTACACCAACCCCCCCCAACTAAGGGAACAGGTGAGCCTCGTTTATTATCTTTTCAAACAAATATCATTTATTTCAAAATATCAAGCGTGTTATCCTATCCATTCACACTCATTTTCCTTCAAGTGCATGCTAGAAAGATTCTAATTGAATAGCTCTCGGGCAGATCTCCCTCTAGATGCTGTAACTGCACCAATAAAAAAGGCAGTCTCCTAATGTTTGCATTTGGCAGTGAAATCATTTTGCTTACATAGAATAGTTAATGCTAGCCATTGCCTCATCCACATTCTTCATAAATAAATAAACAAGCAAGATAAATGGGTTGAGAGGCAAGACTGTTGCCAAGCACTGCAACCATGTGGCTGCACATTTTATCCTGCATTCCTTGGGATCATTTACACATGAATCCCTTTCAAATAACTAAAAAGTACACACAGAGAAAGCCTAACAATACTTTCCCTAGTTTACTTTTCATTGGTTTGTGCATATTTTGGTCATTTTAACTTTAAAATTGATATACAGTTTTGCTAATATTTTTCAAAAACTACAAAATCAGTGTCATAAATACATGATAAAAGCTCTACATTTATGCCTTTTAAAAGATGCAAGACAATTATTGCTTTCTGGTAGATATTTCTAGCTACATCTGTAAGTGGCTTTTGTTAATTAAGGATGTAATTTCCCTCCAAAACACTTCACTGCCCCTTGGATGTCTTTTCTCACCCGCAACTGCAGTTATTGGCACGGCTTTAAACTTCACAGAAACATCTGCGAATGATCCTCCTGCTCTAGTCACATTGATAATGGGTCCGACATGATTTTCTGCTACTCGAACAATTGGTGCTGAGAGCTGAAGAGTTCCAAATGCATCATCATTGGCAATGATGATTAGGTGAGCAATAGTTTCTACCTTAGGCCCGAGGCGTGGAGAATTTGGAACTGAAAGACAAGAAAAGCTAATGTATCAAAATTCTACCAACCGGCCAAAAGTCATCAGGAAACCTCAGCAAGATTCCATCAGCCAAATGGGATCCTCATTTGGTGTTTTTTTCTACTATCTCTATCAAAAAACATGTACTGACTACTATGGACCAGCACTAATCTAGACACGGAGGAAACAAAAACAAATTAAACAGGAAGTCCCTACTCTCTTGTAGCTTTACATTCTAGAGAGATTGTTATTATAGAATCTTTAGCAAAGGAATAGTTATCCTACAGGAATATTTTAATAAGTACTGGAAATTTGTTAAAAGGCAAAAAATGATTACGGTGTAAATAATCATCACTTTACATAATATTACACAGATAATGATGACACCTACAGGATTATGCTCTTCTAATTAGTTACCAGCAGGACATAAAATTTTTAAAAAACAGCATTTCAGTTACAAAATTGGGTAGGAAAGTCATTAAGCTTTGTGTCCTCAAAGACCAGCAGCAAATCATTATACTGTAATTAAATTACTGCCTCTCTGTTTCCCTGTCCTTGCTCACAAACCCATTCCTTTTTCCCATCTTAGTTAACAGTCATTCAACTGCCTTGTCCAGAATGTAAAGCCAGACTCAATGCTACCCCAATGCTGATACTTAACCAACTGAGCCACCCAGGCGCCCCATCCCCAATGCTGATACAATAAAGTGTGCTCAATACTTCAAGGCTCTCTTCTCACTTTCCACTGATTTTAGAGACAGCAAAGCTTGTTTTGAAGGCATTTAGGACCTTCCACAAACTCTCCCTAAATTATTTTCTAGGTTCAATTCCAACCAGCACCCTTGTGAAAACAACATAAAAAGCGACCTTTTTTTTTTTATTATGTTATGTTAATCACCATACATTACATCATTAGTTTTTGTAGTGTTCCATGATTCATTGTTTGCGTATAACACCCAGTGCTCCATTCAATACGTGCCCTCTTTAATACCTATCACCAGGCTAATCCATCCCCCCGCCCCCTCCCCTCTAGAACTCTCAGTTTGTTTCTCAGAGTCCATAGTCTCTCATGGTTCGTCTTCCCCCTCCGATCTGCCCCCCCTTCATTTTTCCCTTCCTGCTATCTTCTTCTTCTTCTTTTTTTTTTTTTTAACATATAATGTATTATTTGTTTCAGAGGTACAGGTCTGTGATTCAACAGTCTTACACAATTCACAGCACTCACCATAGCACATACCCTCCCCAATGTCTATCACCAGCCACCCCATCCCTCCCACCCCCCACCACTCCAGCAACACTCAGTTTGTTTCCTGAGATTAAGAATTCCTCTATCAGTGAGGTCATATGATACATGTTTCTCTGACTACTTATTTCGCTCAGCATAATACCCTCCAGTTCCATCCACGTCGTTGCAAATGGCAAGATTTCATTCCTTTTGATGGCTGCATAATATTCCTCTGTGTGTGTGTGTGTGTGTGTGTGTGTGTGTGTGTGTGTGTGTGTGT
>NC_058409.1:66341975-66639886 GCF_002201575.2 Neomonachus schauinslandi | reverse complement strand
TGTGTGTGTGTGTGTGTGTGTGTGTGTGTGTGTGTGTGTGTGTGTGTGTGTGAGATATCTTCTTTATCCATTCATCTGTCGATGGACATCTTGGCTCTTTCCATAGTTTGGCTATTGTGGACATTGCTTCTATAAACTTCGGGGTGCACGTACCCCTTCAGATCCCTACATTTGTATCTTTGGGGTAAATACCCAGTAGTGACCTTTTAACACAGATGAAGCATCAACAAACTCTTATTAGCAGTAAACAATTTTGAGTTGATATTTAGAATATCTCTAACAATTGTTGTATTTGGAAATATGTGATAATAAAATTTAACATTTTCTGACAATTTAATCTAAAAACTAACACCATTTAATTTCAATTAATGAGACCCACAGACTATGCTAAATTAAATCAGTTAAAATTAAAAAAATTATAAATCAATATGATATAATTAAATTCAACTAGATTAGAAAAGAATTTGCCAGACATTATTCTAAGTACTTTTCTTGTATCAAGTCATTTAATCCCTATACCATCTCTATGGGGCAGGTAACATTGTCCACATTTTACCAATGACTAACCAGAGGCACAAAGATGGTGAGGAAGTCACATAAGGTATCATGCTAGTACCTGGTAGACATATCAAGGGGCATTCTGTAAGAGTTTGTCTAATCTCTTGCTCCCTACATACAATTCCTCATCAAACCAGGTATAAAACCTTCAATTATCCAAACGTTCATTCTGTGCTATGCTCTTACCCAGGTGCTGATCATCAGTCTTCTCATACTGCTTTCCTCAAAGTTAATGATTATACTCGGAGTACAGTAACAGAGACCTTACCAGGTCCTACACTGATTTTGCCTATAAAAATTTAGTCAGTATCACACAGATTTGCATTTAATTATTCTTTAGGGGTGCCTGGGTGGCTCAGATGGTTAAGTGTCTGCCTTCGGCTCAGGTCATGATCCCAGGGTCCTGGGATCGAGCCCCACATCGGGCTCCGTGCTCAGTGGGGAGCCTGCTTCTCCCTCTCCCTCTGCCTGCTGCTCCCCCTGCTTGTGCTCTCTCTCTGTCAAATAAATAAATAAAATCTTTAAAAAAAAATTGTTCTTTAATTATTTCACATTATACCTTATGCCTATTTTGAACTGCCCCAAGCATGCTGCATGGTTCCAGGAACATAACAAGCATAAAATACATGTCAATTGTTTTTCCTATCCCATAGCACATTGATATTCTGCATATGCCATGTTATTAACAATAATTGTGCGTATTTACTGAATGCTTACCACGTGCCAGATATTCCATTAATTTTCACATATATTATTATATTTAAGCCCCATGATATTTCTGTATAATAGATAAGGAAATTGGGGCCAAAAAAGATTATGTTCAATACTTTACTATATATTGGAACATAAGTTATCTTACACCACCACCCACAGCTCCTAGCTACTGCTGAATGCGATATTCCCTTCTGGTTTTATTTCTATCTCACTCAATAAACTGTGAGTTCCTTGAAAACTAGTCTTTATGTTATAATTCTTACTCAATAAGACTAATTACTGGATTTTATTACAATTCATTTGCTATTAGAATTGATCCTAAATCTTGTTAAGAAAAAAAAGGATGGGTATTGTGTGAGAATTTTAACCTTGACTATAATCTGAATTTAATATTAGCAGCAGTTAAGGAAATTTAAAGTAAATTTCCTTCTATAATCCTGAACCATAATTACTTACATTGTGGACAAGAATGTTGCTCACTATATAGTATATCCATCCAGGGTATTATGGTAAGGTGAAGAAATTTATTTATGAGAAACCTTATTCTATATGTCAAAACAGAGTCAACATGTAGCTCTTAGAATCTTACTTTTGGAATATGTAATTCCAGTTTCCTTAAGAAGATTTTATTTTTCTTATAAATATTGCCCTAAAACTGATGTTAAATTGATATCAAATTAATATCACTAATCTTTCTTCTTTTATTTGTTCCCTTATTCCAGGAAATCTAGATTCTTCCCTTTATTTGTCCTCTTAGAGAGATGTGACTAATGAACAAGCTGTAACACAATAACTGCTCTCAGCTCTGCAAGCACAAGGCATGCTCTCTACCAGGAGCCACCCGACTCTCTACAAAGCCCCTGAGCCACAACCCCAGGGCAAGTGGTTGCTACTTTTCAAAAGAAGTTGCTGCGCCAGATAGTCTGCCCAACGTGGGTCACTCCTCATTCTTATCCCCAACCAGTCCTTCTCAACTCTCAATGACTCACAAATTTACAGGATTTCTTACTGCTATACACTCCTGTCCCCCTTCCCTCATGCAGTTGCTGGACCCACATGCTCATCGCCAAAGAGGCTCTATGGATCAGGGAATCTTCCAGAGTGGATCAAGGTGAGAGAGGCTCAGGATCCTGCTACCAGGACTATCCCTGGAATCCCCAGGTTGACTTCAGAATGATTTGGAAGCTACAGTATATAATACAATAGTACTAGAGGTCAGTTGTACTGGAGTACACAGAAGCATTTAACAATTTAGTTTGGAAACATAAGGGACTTTTAAAACAAAATTTTGTGTTTTCAAGTGTCCCACTTCCATTTGTCTTATAGATAAACTTCTGTGAGGTGATGCTTTCAAAGTTAGAGCTCACTATTTTTATAGACTTTTCTACTATACCTTAATTTCTTAATTTATTTTTTTAGGATTCTTACCTCCCATAATAATAATAACACACTAATGGTTACTTACTTGGGCGATTCTGTACTTTCTCTATTAGAGTAGAGTTGAGTAGCTCAATAAACACAGACTCCGATCTTTCTGGTTCATCATCATCCAAAATTGAAATAGTTATGGTTGCCTCACTCTGATTGGCTCTGAAAAGAGCAAATCCAGAAGCTGGTATATAGTCTCTTCCTTGAGTTGCTCTGGCTATACTAGGTGGAAAATAAGGTGGTTTTTCCATATCATCCAGTGTTGCATATGTGACTAGGACTTTTCCCATGAGGCCTTTTAACCTTATCACTGACAGCGTGATATTCTGGGTTGCTTCCTCAACTTTGATAAGTCTATTTTTCTCAGAAAAGATGAAGACCCCACAAGGATCGTCACTAGCCAAAACTGTTAATGTGGCATTAGTATGAACTCCCAAGGAGCCACTGGAGACACTGAGGATTGACACAGAGAAGGCCTTATCCAGTTCTGGATCTTCATCTGGAAGTATTTCCACTGTGATGTTGGCACTCTTCTGCCCAATCTCAAATGTGACATTGCCAGAGGTGAAGGCAAGATCACCATCAGGATCGGAGGCTATGCTCCAAAGCAAAGTCACTTGAGACAGAGCTCCATGGCTTCTCATAATCTGTAAAATATTTAATAGCAAAATGTATTAAGAGAGGGATTAAAATCATTGATTTAGAGGTTTGTAAATATAGAATGACAGCAGGATATTAAATTTTTATTTTCTACAAGTTTTTCTCAAGAATATAAGATTCTTGATGGCAGGGACCAAGTACTACCCACCTTTGAAGACCCTCACAGTACTTAAAAAGTGATTGTTGCATGAAGCTACACATTGAACATTTTTAGCTTCTAACTAAACTATAACTGTATCTTTTCTGCAATCATATATTAGTAATAAAGCAAATATAATTAATAATTTCTTTTACATACCCATGAAAATTTCTGCTTTTACTACAAAGATGGTATATACTTCATTGTAAGGAAGAAATGGGTGATATTTTCTGAAAAATTAGCCATAAAACTCATTTTTTAAAACAAATTATATTTCCTTTAACATGTTTCTCCCAAAGTTGGATAAAATATACTTAAGAAGAAATACTTTTGCCAAAAATATATTAAGAAGAATAAACAGCTTTAAATATGAATGTTAACTCAAAATAACATTCAAGACAAAAATTTTATAAAGCTTCATCTTTTCCCTTAATTCTTTTTTTCTTTTTTTGAATAATTAGTTATCCTTTCTAAAGTTGTTCAGATTACTCCACAAAAATTTACTGAAGATCTACCATTGAGTGGTCTTTCTTCATTATTTATATAAAATCTGAGGGAGCTGAGCAAGCTTCTAGCTCCTCCCAGTTGTTTAACAACAGAATCAACTTAATTCCTAACTGGAAAAAGCAGAGGAAGAAGTAGACACACACACACACACACACACACACACACACACACACCATAAAGAGTTGTCATTATTATTGCTGTTCACAAATGTTTTGGATTTTCTTTCCTTTTGGGAGAGAGGTCAGATAAGATTGCATTTTTCTACCCATTAGTGTTATGCATGGCCATGTGACTTGCTTTGACCAAAAAAGACTAAGCGGAAATGTTACGAATCCCTTCCAGAAAGAAACTATAAGAGCCAGGATGCATTTCTCCACATCTACATTTTCCCCTCCGTGAAGACAGAAGCACCTGCCAAGATGTTGCCACTGTGATCCTTGATCCCTTGATAACTGGTGACAGCCAAGTTAAGCTGGAGATACACCATGAGTGGAAAAACAAATCCTTGTCATATTAAGCCACTGAGCTTTAAGCGATGTTTGTTCCCACAGCCTAAGTGAATTAATACAAAATCCATATAAAATAATACTTGCACAGCTCCACTATATTCCTGAAAGAGTCAGGATTCCTCAAAATCATAAGACAAACTTAGATGCAAAACTACATACAAAAACAAATGTCAAATCACTATTCAATTATCAGTTTGTATTGCGTGTACCACTAGGCTCGTTCCCCTCTATCCAAAAAGGAAAAAAAAAAAAACCATAAAGGACACCTTCATAATACAATAAAACAGTTTTAAAAGAACAGAAAGTGTTTAAGAGTGGAGGGAAAACTGTACTCACATTTAATGGAACAATGCTGTACCCATCTTCCGGTTCAGTTCCGCTGACAAAGAGTGACTCAGGGCTAAATTCAAATATACCATGAGCATGGTCAGAGGCTGCAATTGTCACCAGAATTTGCGAGGCCACTCCTAGACTGGCTGCATAAGTAAGTTCCAACAAATAGCAAGAAAATGTTAATAAGTAATTTACAAACCAAAGGAAAAGCCAAGGAACAACTTTTTGAAAAGAGTTGTACCATTCATTGAGTATGTTCTAATTTGTTTTAGAAAGAAAGGCAGACACAAATGGTTGCCACACATATTCACGGTTTTATGACCTTTCTCTATTTTGGCGCCAATGTGATATACAAGTGCTGTATAAGCACTTGGAGATGAATAAGGAAAACTTGTTTTTCTTTTTCTGCCCTATGAAAGAGAACATTCTTCCACACAGAGTATATGAGGAAAGTCTCCCACGACCTTTGCTGACCTCAGAAGAACATGAGCCAAAATGACTCTTACCTTTATGAAACAGTTTCCCTATGATTTTCATCAATCTGACTGAACAGATTCTTGGTTTAATGTGCATTAGTTCTAGGCCTATTTTTTCATCACATTATGATATTATAGATCTACCTTCCCTGGACCCAAACACTCCAATCTTGTAACTAAAGAGGTGCCAATATCTACAGAAGTATTGAATTCTTTCCTAAGAAGTATGTTTAACTTTTATGTTGTATTAATATATGCAGACAAGAAAATGAACAATTCCAAAAGTAACTGAGTAATTAAATACAGTGGTTACATGAGGCATTGATGAAACTTAGGAATGAGAGGGGTAGGAACATGAGTTCTAGCCTTAAAACATAAAACCTGAAATTGTGATAAAGGAACATTTGAGGATTAGAAAAAGTTCTCCCTTGAGAAATAATTTTCTCTCAATACAAAAAAAAAGTATTTGAGGTAAAAAGCTGAATCATGCTTGCATAGGAATCTACTTCAAATGCATTCTCTTTTCAGTATTCCCTCCCACTGACTGGCAACTTATTCTCCCCACTGATCGCCTTTTTAATTTCTTTTTTTCCCATCTGCTTTGCTTAAATGCTACATATAAAGACTGCTGGCTCTTTTTATAAATAAAATAAGCATGATGCATTTAACAGAAAAATATAAATGTTCTATTTCTCTTTTTTTAGGTATTCAAAGCTATATAAAAATATTTTTCAAAAATCATTTTATGAATGATATTCAAGCAAAATTTCTATTACAACTAGAATCAGGAAACTGTATTGGGTTCATACAGAGGAAAGTGTGGGCTTTGGAGGCAGGCAAAGACTTGATTCTGGCTTGATCACTTCCTAGCTGGGTAACTGTAACACGGAGCAAATAATACTTTATAAAGTTGCTGCTATGGTTACTGAGGTAAAATATGTAAAGAACCTGCACATAGTAGGTGTAAATAACTGGTTAGTATTGTTGTCTCTAAAAAGAAGAGTTAAAATAAAATGCAGACTAGTAAAGGGCCTTGGAACAGCTGCTTACCATGCTTGTGAATAGTTGGAAGGAAGAATTCCATGTCCCCGTCACCACTACCACTGCCATCAACCCTAAAGAATTCAGTCACTTCACAAGGAGACACAGAGACACACCCACACAACACACATTGACACAATGAGAAAATGGAGAGCTCTTAAAACATATCCAGAAAAGAGGAAAATGTAGTAATATTCACCCAATGACATGCATTCTTCCATAGAAAATAAATTATTTGAAGTGATAAAAGTATAACATTCATCAAGCTACCAATTTATTAAAAATTCATCCATAGCTTTAGGGAATACTCCATGTAAGTTGTAATTGGTATCTCCCATTTCTGTCAACTTAACCAGTTGTCTTTTTAAATCACTTATTTAAAATAATGTAAATTGTTTCTAACATTTTAAATATTTTTAAAATATTTGTGCTTGTGTACAATCACACAGTTAGGCCTGTATGATTATGACTATGACAGAGTCACCTTACCGCTCACCACAATCAACTCAAAACTTAGGGAAATGCACCTAACATTTCCCTCCAGCCATACGTTCAAATTCCTACTTTATTTACCATTCTCAGACTTGATCACCCTTTTGCCACTGACATGGTAGTAAGAAACCTAGACAAGCAGTCTACAACAATCTGTTTCAGGCCTGGTTGTGAAAGATACCCACTATAAAATCTTCAGTAAGTCATTAAAACTCTTGGTACCTCAGTTTCCTTGCCTAAAAAATGTGCTGCCTTTTACAGAACTGCTCTAAAGACCAAGTAAATAATGTAAAAAATAAAGTACTTGGCAATGTATAAGAACTATGATAAAGAGAAAGTGGTTTACCTTCACTTCCAGTACATCTTAAACCCTGCCCATTAATTTACCAAAAGTTTGCAAAGACGACAGGAAGCATAGTGATGGCAGCAATGGAAAAGAAGAAGAGTAAGAGAAGCAAGTCCACATCCAGCCCTATGTGCTTCTACTAGTGTCCCTGATTGACACGCTAGTTTAAGATCTGCCCTGCTCTTCTGTTCTTCCCCACAACAGGACTGGGATACACCAGACATGAGAATTTATGGCACCCCAAATCTGAAATCACCTTAGAGACTTAAGATGCAAAATGAATTTTAAGGAATATCCAGTGCATCCCCCATATTATCTACAAGTCATGAGAGAGGATAGTTCAACACCGATGCATTCTGGCTAACACAAAACATCTATGCAGGTGGCTATCTTATGTAGAGTAGGTTTTAGAGACAAAACAATATGGAATAACGGTTGCTCCCTTGCCTCTCATAAGAATTTAGCTCCTCGCAATACTGCACGTCTTAGACAGTCCTTAGCTATGACTTGGGGAATAGAAGCCAGTGTCTAGATTCCTTTACCTCCAATTCCAACTCACTGAGGGGAAAATGAGATTCTCTGCCACTAACTATTGCTTACTCAGAGTCTGCAAGATTGGTTTTCAACTGAATACTCATGCACAATTAATACCTAACAATTCATATTCTACAGATAAAGGAAGAAGTTTCTACATAAAACACCAAGTATCACTATGATCAGAAATATTACTTCTGAAGAATACTTAATGTTCCTTATTAATCAATAATGATCGCTAACATTTTCTCTATTATGTAAGTATTGTTAACTACAAGTGATACAAAGAACAGCTTTTCAAATGTTTTATAGTGACCCCTAATTCATGAAGTCGTGTCATGAAAATATGATTTGGAGATGTGAGGACTTGTCTCTGGAGGACAAACAAAGCTGGTATTTTTACATGCCATCCTCCAAACAGGCCATCCAGAATATTTTTACTGCTTTATGCAGTCAACCAAGCTGTGGCACTGTTTTATCATTTCCCTGGTTTGAACTCTTTTGCTTTCACTTGGGCTCTGGGAACACAGGGAAGGGAAATTTGTGGAAACTTTCCATACTTACTCCAAAGTCTCATTACATAGTAAAAGACAATTTTATATTTCTGTTTTACTCAATCTCTCCCTTTGGATGGTTTATATAGTATTATAACCTTCTTCATTAAAACACGAAGATAATAATAAGACAATAATACCAGGTTTTGGAAGGAAGAGACCGTCCTGCTGATACCATAGCAACTCTCAATATCTTACATTTATATAAAGGGACTATGGTACATATCACATGCACTCTATAACACCCCCAGCAGCACCTAAAAATCAAACACAGTAATACTTCTGCAAAGAAACCTATATAAATAGTTCATCCAAATGAGATAAATACTGTAAGTAGCATCTCTTCAGTGCAGATGAGTTTTGCCATGAAATGAATTCTGACTCCAAAAATCTTTGAAAACTGGAGATTTTGAATATCAGAATTGAGGATAAAGTACTAATTGACCTGTTTTATTGACTCATAATAAATTATCTAAAATGGCTAGTTTTCACCTGGGCTACACCTGGAGACAGCTCTAAAGGAGCTACCATGAAAACTGAAAGAGGAAGAAAGGAAAGACACGATTTTAGGGGCACCTACTATGAATGACAACTATAATTTGGTGATCCAGGGGGTGCCTGGGTGGCTCAGTCAGTTGGGCATCCAACTCTTGATTTCGGCTCAGGTAGTGATCTCAGGGTCATGGGATCGGGCCCACATGGGGCTCTGGGCTCAGCAGGGAGTCTGCTTGGGATTCTCTCCTTCTCCTCTCCCTCTGTCCTTCCCCTTGCTCACACAATCTCGCTCTCTCTCTCTCTCTCAAATAAATAAATAAATCTTAAAGTTTTAAAAAATAATAATAATTTAGTGCTTCAGAACAATTATACTATTTCATTCTAAAAGCACATCTACTTCTGGGGTTGTTTTATATGTATGTAAAGCAATATTTTGTGCTACATAGAAACATAATAATAAATATATTTCTAAATTTAAAAAAATAAAATAAAATAAAAGCACTCTATTTGGAAAAGACCAATGGGTAGTAAAAGGGGAAAAAACAGCACAGTAGGTGGTGTCCTTATAATAAACATTAGAAATATTAACTTAGAATTAACCAAACCTCACAGCAAAAGTTTATGTAAATAAAACTATGAGTTGAATATTAATTTCTAAAACTAATATTCTAAATTTATGTAGAGAGATGGAAATCTTTTTACCAAGAAAAAAGTGACTATCCATCAAAAACTTTCTACCATATATATCTTAAGTAATTATTAACCTTCGGGGTGCTTTTTCCAAAGACTGGTAATTCACTCATTTAAAAAAAATGGTAACATTGATTCAAAGGATCATATTTCCTTAATAAAATCAACTATCCTCAAGATGGATGAACAAGCAAATATTTGATACTTCTGAGTCACCAGCTTACCTCCTCCCTCCAAGTTCAATAACTCAACTTTAAAAGATTTTTCCAATTCAGGGACAGAATTATCAGTGATGTTAACAGAAATGTATTTGTATCTTTCTCCTGGTTGAAATTCTAAGGTACCAGCAACACTCTGAAATACAAATAAAAGATTTGTCCATTAGATTATAATTATTCTGTATATTGATGTGCAAGATGAGAATGTCTTCTATGTCCCAAATTATTATAAATACTGAAACAGAAGAACATAAGTAAAATATAAACCTGAAAACACTTAAGTGGATATGAATAGTGTTTGATATAAATTCTAAATAAATATTCTCCAACTAAGTAAAGCAGGTGGATTTTTATCTCTCTTGTTTACCTATTCATCAAAAAAAGTAGTCAAGACAAATGAGAAATCTGAACAAGTGATGTCCACAAATTCTTAAATTAATTCAATGAGATACACAAAACTCTTGACCACATATATTTAGAACTGTTCAAATTGTATCACTGAATAATGTAAATACTCAGTGCATAACAATGGCATTTTCATATTTTCATTCTGAGGACTTTTCCAAACAATAATAAATATCAGTCTATTGAGCATTAACGTTTTCTTGATCATACTTGCAACTGCAATTCATAATATAGATCTCTCATCAGAAAAGTTCACATACTAGAGGAAAAACAAAAAGTTATTTAAGTTCAAAGTTTTAAGACCTTTTTTTTCTCCCAACCTCATTATCTCTTACATAAACTTTGTCCCCTCAAGTCATGAGAACATATTTTAAAGTTGTTTAAATTTTTCTAGGTTAGCTTGTGTGGACAAACTATATTTCATTCTCAAGAGCTATTAATGATCTTAGAGCTAAATTGAGAAACCTAAGTACCAATTTACCTAATCACTCATTTATTTATTTTTTAATATTTATCAAATGCACGTCATGTACATGGTACCATTTTAGATGTTTGGGATTCAAAAACAGCCAAGACAAATCTCTAGCTAGCTGGAGACCATTCTACAAGGAGTGTTAACCATGTAATATAATAATTTGAATAGAATAACAACTGCTGTAAAGGGCATATAGTAAGCTCAAGAAGGAAGTAATTAACTTTGCCTAGAGGACAGTCATCAATGGAGTAATTCTACAAGTCTTAACAACAGAAATAATATTTGACTATCTTAGGAAACCATATTAACTTGACCTTAGCAATATCCTATACAATGAGCCATTTCCTCTTCCAGAAAAATATTCCTCTCTGGTATGCCATGATATCACACTCTCCATTTTTCGTTACCTTTCTAGCTCATCCTTTTTAGTGTTCTTTATTGATTTTAACAGGCTCCTTACAACCTCTAGAAACTACTGTCCATCAGACTCCCTCTAGACTCTTTGACAAGCGCACACACCATTTCCAAAGGATTAAGGGATTTACCTGGTAGTCCTCAGGACTGAATGCTGTCAGTGGCACTGTTCTAAATTCCGCCAGAACCCTCCCTAGGTGTCCTTGTGCCCGGACAACCAATAGCCTCACTTCTCCATCTTCCTCCTTCACAGTGATGTGTGGAATACTACTTGCAGGAAGGGTCATCGTGTCCTCAGGCTGAGGGGGCAGCCCTGTGGAGAACTGAAGCAAGCCTGCAGGACACAAAGAGAGGCAGGGCATTCTGGCCCCAATTATCCATGGAAGAACTTCTTATTCATTCGAAACAATCTTGTGCAATGATTTTGATCACCAGAATAAAATTCTGAGGGCTTTCGTTGAGAAAAGACTTTAGTGAAGATTTGATTTACATGCTTTTGACACAGACTATGTCAGTAAGTTTTCAAAATGTTAAAAGTTAAAATGATAATCTTCCTTGTCTCTACCCAAAGAATCTCATATTTGAATCTCTAGAATTCATCCTTGGACTTAGAGCAGAACATGATTAATGCCACCTTAAAGGATTTGCAACACATTTAAGAAAAATCTAACTAAGAAAATTAGAGTTGAAGAGCCTCTCAGGTTTCCTACACAGACCTTTAAATAGTTGCTCTTGCTTTATTCCTACAAAAGAACTATTAATTTTCAATATAGAGAAACAGTCTCTATTAGGACAGACATCTGTAATAATTCCCCAATTAAGAAAATTATCACTTTGCAGCTCAGACAAAAAGAAATTAATATAAACAGACAGTGATAACTCCACTTCTTGAAGCTTAATAAAATATAAATTAGAAAGTACTTCAATTAGTTAGGGGGTAACATATCACAACAGGATAATTTTTTAAATAAAAAAAAATTTTGAAAGCCATGAATAGAGATACTTTTTTTCATTTTAAATAATCCTGTATGTACTTTTAAAAATATATTTTTAAACTTCAGAAAAAAATATCCCTCAAAACAGCAGCTTAGAATTTCAAGAGCCTAGAAAAAGTTCTATTTCAATCATTTGCAAAAGTCCCTTAAGAAGTTCTTAACTAGACCAAGTACACCCAGAGAAGAGAGGACTATTTTTGCAAAAGGACTTGGTTACCGTATGGATGATCACTAGCTTTGATCGTGATATCTGTTGTTTCCTTTTCGGGATCTATGCTTGCACCACTGGTGGGAGCTGAACCTAGCTTCCCATCCCCAGGAACTGCAGAAACCAGCGTCACACGGAAATACTCATTAAGCTCAGGAATATCATCATCAAGAACATATATATTCAGGACCTATAAACATAAAAATCCAGAGGCATGAAGCAATGAGGCATACAGAAATTACTTACCACTTACCAGAAGAAAATAAAATAGCCAATTAAGTTATATTTAACTGAAGTTACTATTTAACATGATCCATTTCTTAAACATTAAAACACAGAGAGAGAGAGAGAAAGACCAAAGAAATTAATTATTTAAACAATAATGGGCACTGAGCAGTAACATTTTCAGTCTATAAATATCATATGCATTTATTAATATCATACCATATACGATATATTGGTGTATCAATGTAATATCATATATTGCTTGTACCAAAGACAGTGGTATTACCAACCTCAGGGTATAGAGTTCCTAAATAAGGAACTGCATGTTATCTGATGGGATGTGGTGGGGCAGTAGGAAAGGGCAACCTATACATGTCTAGTTCCTGCCTAGGGAATGCCTAACATACTCAGTAACAGCATTTTAGAAAACAGATTCACAACGGACCTTTAAAGTCTGGCACAAGCAATCCTTACAAAAATAAGCAATAACTCAGCCATGCTCCACAAAATTTAGGTCAAAATTTGAAGTAAAAAAACAATTCCCCCTTCCTTTATTAACTGAACAAGCATTTTTTGACACCTGACACCTACGATGTGTCAGGGTTAGAAATGGCTCCAGTCCCTAAGAGGCTCACAGTCTACTGTAGGAGAGAGATCTATGAAGAAAACATTTAAAATGCAATGTAAAATGCTAGTTAGTAGGTTTGTTGTCTAGTTCTGAATCACAAAATACAGTTATAGTGTTTAAATAATATATTGCACATATTAAAAATGTTATAAGATTTAAAATAAATAAATAGATGTAAAATGTCATGACAGAGTTAGGTACAAAATAAACAGACAAAAAAACAACAACTCTACCTACAAAAGATTTTACAACAGACACATTTTAAGCAAGTCTTAATGTATTAGTTGCAATTGTAAATAATAACGGGAAGGGCATTCCAATTAAAAGAAACAACACTTGTAAAGCCACAGTGCATGAAAGAATAAGGCATACAGGGAACTGCAATTAGACTGCCACGGTTGGAGCAGGAGATAAGGCTAGATAGATAATCAGGAGTCAGGTCACAGGGACTGTTTATGCTATCATTAAAAAAAAAAAATTGACTCTTGCTCAGGCCCATGGTGCCAGGAGGATGGGCAAGTGTTACAATCTTCATACAGCCAAGAAATTCCATAGCCACTGACGAGATCAGAAGTGCCATGATAAAGAGTACAAGAAAGCCCATTTGGGCATAGTCCTGAATGCTTTTAGAGGTGCTTCCCATGCAAAGGGAATTATGCTGGAAAAAAAGGTGGAAGCCAAAACAGCCAAATTGTGCCATCAGGAATTGTCAGGGTCCAGCTGATCAAGAATGGCACAAAAATCACAGCCTTTGTCCCCAATGATGTTTGTTTGAATTTTATTGGTGTGTTTTAGTCTATTGTAGTTTCTGTTCATGAAAGAGTTTCTCCCAGTTTTTTATATGATGAACAGGTATTTTTAGTGATTGCCGCTGACACTAGGAGTAAATTGTTGATTTTATTCCAGAAAAATGATGGAGTTCTGATGGCTGTATCTGGTCACAAAGATTATGCTGTTGGTGACCTTCCTGGAGTTTGTCAAAGTAGCCAATGTCTCTCTTTTGGCCTTATACAAAGGCAAGAAGGAAAGACCACAATCGTAAATTTTGATGGTGAAAACATAACAGTCATAAATTTTCATATGCCAAAAAAGTTGGACTTTATTCCATAGGCAGTGGGGCAAAACTGAAGAATCATGAGCAGGAAATTGACAAAATGAGAATAAGTACCATGGCAGAATAAACAGAGTGGACAGGGCAGGAAAGAATGCTAGAAGTTGAGCTAGGAGGTGACTGACGAGAAATAATGAGATTCTGAACTAACGCAGTGACAGTGGAGAGGAAGAAAAAGAGATGGATTTGAGATTTGTTCTGGAGATAGAAGACCCAAACCCTGATGACTCAGTAACTATAGCAAGTGAGAGACAGAAAGGAATGAAGGGTGACTTCCGGTTTCTCCCAGAAATGAGAATGACAACAAACTCTAACTCCAAATGCAATCTCCAAAGTACTAGTCCTTGGGCCTAAAAGCATTTGGAGAACTTTTTTTTTTTTAATGAAGTTTTTCTAGAGTTTGATTTAGTAGGTCTGAGGTAGAATCTGAATTTAGCTTTAATGTTCATTTTTATCAAGGTTTTAAATAAGAAAGTAATATATGGCACAGCCAATATACTCAGAGGAGAAGTGCAAAAATGACACCTACTACCCAAATCATGTCATTGTTCTTGAACAAAAGGGAACAATATTTATTCTGAAGATTTAAAATGTCTTGTGCTTAGAAAGCAAGCTAACAAACGTTGCTCTGAAAAGTAACACCAAAACATCAAGATGTATGTTAAAAATAAAGCAGTAAATATTCTTAAAGGGTTGAAGCATACCAAAGTACTCATTCATTTTAGTGAAATGAAAACCCTATCAAGGTATAAGTAAATGTATTTTACCTGGTAACTCAGTAAACAACAAAAAAATATTTACCTTTACTTTATGTTACTATATGTTACATGCTCTGCTATTTTCTATTCTATTTTTAAACTCTACACCATAACTTGCTTAATTGATTGCATAACAGGCCATTTAAAGTAAACTTGAAAAACACATTTCCAATGTTCTTTTCTGTACTTCAGAGAAACAAACACACACACACATACACCCCACACACTTTCCAGACTCCCTTGCAGCTAGGTTTTCAGATACGACTTAAGTCTGTTCAGTTAGTCGCACTCCCCAGATATCTGGGGGGCAGCAGCAGAGCAGAGGCTACCTTATTGCTGTGTGTGCTAGAAAGCACAATCATGGAGCACTAGAGGCACCTCAGCACCCCGTCACTGGCTTGGTAAGACGGAGAGGCTGGTGTAGATCTAGCAGATGTGGTGTTACAAGCCAACCCCACTGTTCAATGTTATTATTTTGCTTTCAAAGTCAATTATTTTTTAAAGAAATTAAAAATGCAAAGATAGAAGGAAATATTTTAAATAAATCTTGACAAGAGTACATATAACTATTTTCCTGACCAAAATGTGTATGAATCCACTTTATAAAACAATGGTTTCAAGTTCTATTTTCATTTCATAGTTGGTAAATTTCCCAAGGGAAAATTTGTGGGATCAGCCCTGTTTTCTAAATAGAAACAATAAAGAGAACCAAATACTATCATTATAACTTGATTTAAAAAAAAAGAAAAGAAAAAGAACACTTTAAATCCAGAAGAGCAGTAAAAAAGAAAGCATCGGATTAAAATACAGTCCTTTACGATGGACTCTGAAAAACAAACAGGGTTCTAGAGGGGAGGGGGGTGGGAGGATGGGTTAGCCTGGTGGTGGGTACTGAGGAGGGCACGTTCTGCATGGAGCACTGGGTGTTATGCACAAACAATGAATCATGGAACACTTCATCTAAAACTAATGATGTAATGTATGGGGATTAACATAAGAATAAAAAAAAAATTAAAAAAAATAAAAATAAAAATAAAAAAATAAAAAAATAAAAAATAAATAAATAAAAATAAAATACAGTCCTTTAAATTTAATAATTTTAGCCTTATGAAAACTTGCTAGTGGTCCTAATTTTCCTCATTTTACCAAAGACCAGTAAAATATTTATCACGGATCTGCAGCCTGCTATTGGAGAAGTTTTGTTACAAACTTTTTAGTCTCCTTCTTCCCCCAAATTTTAGAGATTTGATCATTCTTCTTTTGTATTAACTCTTCAAATCTGTCTTCTCTCAATTTTATCTTTTTCATCCAATGAACTCCTAAATCCCTTAGAAATTTTCTCAAAGATTATATTTGTATGCATTAAGCTATTTTACTACTTATCACTGACGACATATAAGCATATTTATATTTTTAATGAAAAATTATACTGATGTGAATACTCTAATATGATAGACTAAAAGAATGTTTAAAAAAATTCTGATAGAGGACACAGTCTCATTCTAATTTCACTTGCAAGAAGTGCCACTTATTTCTGGAGCACCTATTCAGAAATGGGATGATGTTTCACAGAAAGTTTTGATAAAATTGGAGATCACTCGTACTTTCAAAACAAAGAAAAATTACTTCATTTTTCCACGTTTAAAAATAAAGTTGAGATCACAGTTACAAGAATTTCTCAGTGGCTGATTAAAAAGCAGAGTACCATTAAGAATTCTGCAGTTTCCCATTGTATCAGTAATAACAAAAAACCCACAATGACAAACCTTCAAGCCATACCATTTTTATTATATTGGGATTAAAGAACAGATAAAACTGTAACACACATCATTCAAAAATCCTGCTTTCTTTTTACATAAATAAATACAAAAACAGGGGCACCTGCGTGGCTCAGTCAGTCAAGCATCTACCTTCGGCTCAGGTCATGATCTTGGGGTCCTGGGATCAAGCCCCGCACCAGGCTCCTTGCTCAGTGGGGAATCTGCTTCTCCCTCTCCTTCTGTCCCTACCCCCCATCCCTAGCATGCTCTCTCTCTCTAAAATAAATAAAATCTTTAATAAATACAAAAACATTTTAAACCATGGTATTTACCTAATGATCTAAATACTTTAAATTGCTTAAGTAGCAAGATTCTGCAAACAAATTACAGAACCAACAGGTAAAGAAAAGCCTTCTAGGAGACTTTCAAGGAAACAAAGAAGGTAGCGTTTACCTCAGATCTCTGCCAAGGAAGGAATGTGATAGTTCCACTGGCATTAGCAAAATCGTCAACAAGGTAATTAATGCTGTCAGATTCGATCTGTGAGATGGTGTAAAACACATGCACATAATCCAGAGCTCCTCTGGTTCGCTCCACCACACATGAAATGGTGGATCCTTCGTCTGCAATCTGAAATTGAATGTAAATTATTTATAAGTATATACTGATTCAAATCAGTGATAAAATTGTAATGCTTTCATGGAGTCCTTTTACCATAAACTTAATTCTGTAACTTTCTAACACTCTAAGGAGACCTCTACATTCTTGTCTCACTCTTACAGATTTTACAAAAATACAAAATACAGAAATTATGCAAGTAATTATTATAATCAGTTCACTGTACATGCAGTTCATTCATTGAATTCATCCAGCCATAGTGCTGGACACTATGATACAAAAGATTACCCAAAAAAGCGCAGTGCATCCTCTGGATAAATCTAAAGAGGAAGATAAACTCGAAGTTCTAGATAAGTTGAGCACAGACAAACCAAATGGGGGGCAGAAGTGAGGGGTAGAGGGTAGAACATGACATCAGGGAGAACATTCTAGGCATGGATAAAAAGTAATAGAGTGGATTTCATGAAACAATTTTGAGGATAGCATAAAGTGACAAGTGGCGAAAGCCTTGAGAAATGTCTGGTAGGGAGATAAGAGTCAGGTCAGTGAGGGCATTTATGTTATGCTTAATATTTTTTGATAGTTTTGTCATATATACGTATGTATATACATGTCTATAGGTATTTTTCACAGGGAAAATATTTTTATCTGAACACTTAACACTTAAAAATTATATGAAGCAAGAAGTTGGAAGAGCTTGTATTTATTTATTCATTTAGAGAGCATATGAGCAGGGGAGGGGCAGAGGAAGAGAGAATTCCAAGCAGACTCCATGCCCAGTACAGAGTTCAACATGGGATTCAGTCTCATGACCCTGAGATCATGACCTGAGCCGAAATCAAGAGTCAGACGCCTAAACAACTGAGCCACCCAGGCGCCCTGAAAGGTCTTTTAGAATAAAGTCTTCAAGCTCTTAAATTCTCAGTCTTTTAATGCAATTTTATTTTTATGTTAGTAATCATATATGTAATTCATAGAAAAAAGAACTGAAACTGAATATACAGAGCTCAAAATACAAATCCTAACTTAGATAATGTCATTCTATTTCTCATATCAATCATAAGCACCTCTGTCAGCATTAGATAGAGCCATTCTGGAGTCAACATTGGTACTGGAAAGAACAGATTTGAAATTTATCCACAAATAGGCAATAGTCAAAACAGTTATCAATGAGCATGGAGGCACCAGATGTTCCAGTAAATGCAGAGTTTCACCAACCATCAACGCCCCTACTTCAAAGAGTAATAGCAACCTTAGGTTGCTATGCCCCGTAGTAAACAAGACCAAACACTCCTGGAACAATACTGTAACTCTTCTATTTGCCTGCAGGTCCTGGCATGAGAAGCCCAAAATGACCGGTGGTTGTTCAGGAGAGGCTCCAGTGTGTCTCCTGGTAGACACCCCTTGACCCAGATAGAATCAGAACTTCTAATCCAGTGAGAGTGGGAAACACAAATTCTGGCAGTTGGTCACTAAGAGTGATGGAGATAGGGTCACTCTTACTGCTACCTCTTGCCTCCTGAGCCCAGGTAGCTTAGGTACTGGGAACACTGAACAGGTATCAGCCACCAGATACATACTGGATCATGGCAGACAAGATCCCCACCCTACAAGATGTGGTCCCTGAGCTGGCACCTTAGCTGAGTCATTAACAGGCCATCCCATTATGGTAGTAAGCCAGCTGCTTCAGGTGATGTGGTATAGAGGAAGGGCAGGCAATTCTATGGCTGTGTGCCCGTTGTTACACCTCCTTCACATAAAATAAGCCCCTTTGAGGCAGGCTTCCCAGCGGAAACAGCAGGCATTCTTTTAGCCTTCAGATGATGGTCTGGCAGACTACTAAGAACACAAACTCATTAGATAAAGTAAGTATTAATTCCAATAATAATGAGTTTCTGCCCTCTCTGGAGTAAAACAGCCCCACACTTAGTGCCCACTTCCATCCACCTGTTCACGTGACTCTTCCCCAAACTTCCTTGTCTCTAGTCTTGGTGATCCCAAGCCCCTGCCAGACCACGATGTCATTAGCACTGCTCAAACTGTATCTTCATAACTTCAGACCATTTCTCCCCTCACATAAGATGAATGGCTAAGTGGGCTGTTCATTGCTCTGCCCTCGTCCTTAAGAGCCACTCCTGAAATGGAGCAGTAGAGTGGTGGTGGCCCACTTTCAGCAAGCGCCAACACATCAAGTCAAGTCAGGCTGGGGTGAAGCAGGCTGAATTTTTCCTCCTCCATCAGTTAGTGACAGGTTTTAGGGTAAAGGTCAAAGAGTTGACTTTTAAATATGTCCAGTATGAAATGTCTACTAAATATCCAAGAGAGGGCGCCTGGGTGGCTCAGTTGGTTAAGCGACTGCCTTCGGCTCAGGTCATGATCCTGGAGTCCCAGGATCGAGTCCCGCATCAGGCTCCCTGCTCGGCAGGGGGTCTGCTTCTCCCTCTGACCCTCCCCCCTCTCATGTGCTCTCTCTCTCATTCTCTCTGTCTCAAATAAATAAATAAAATCTTTAAAAAAAATTAAAAATAAAAAAAATAAATAAATATCCAAGAGATGTGTCAAGTGGGCAGCTAGAGAAATGAGTGTGGAACTTTGGAGAGAGGCCATGATTGACATGATAAATTTGGGAGGCATCAATATACAAGTGATATTTAAGGCCACATACAAATGGTGTATAAATATATCATTATATAAATACTATTTAAAGACTGGATGGGATGACAAGAGAAGTAACTATAGATGGAAAAAAATGGACCAAGTATAATCAGTTATGCCATAACACTGGTTTTGAAATCATAAAATTGTCCCAATGTAACTGATATATCTGAGAGCATAACAAGGATAATCCATAATCCATAATCTGTAATGTGGATTTCACATTTGTTTATGTGATTTCATCTACAAGAAACATGGTGAACACAGAAAACTGCCCCAACCTGAAGCAAGCTACAAGAGAACACACAAACACACCTGAAACATCTACCAGCTACCTCTGTGCAACACGTCTGTTGCTAGCCACACTTCCCTCCATCTAATGTGACAATCTTCCCTCTGATGTCAGATAACCCTCCTCTCATCATTTCACAAGAATATACAACCTGCAATTCCTCTGATGCATGCTTTTGCAAGCAAACTTAAGGTTTTTTTCCCTAGGTATACACCATATTTCTTGTTGTATATAAGTATTAAACATTTATTGTGTAAATCTGCTTATTAGGTCCCTATCTTTCTTTTTACATGTCACTGACCAAGTTTTTGAGTAGTGGTCTCCTAATCCATTTTTCCCTTATGTTCTGTGTTTTCTTTATCTAATTTGGCATAGTGTAGTGATCTTTAGGAGCCCCTCTATCACATGATGGCAGAACTGAGTGCTCTGAAGTTGAGGCCCTCCAACCCTGAGGCTCCAGAGAAGGCGAAGCAGCACAGAAAGCCAAGTGCTCAATAAGCATGTAAGTGAATTCCCACTTTCTACCTAGGCATCTACAGCAGCATTTTCATCACAGCTGCCAGTACATAAAAGTGTGATGGAAAGAGCATGGCTTTAAGCTTAAACCAGTCCTGAAGTTTCTTCGCTCTACCACTTATCATGTGATTTCTTCTTAAAATGAAGATCATGTCTCATGGATTTGGGTGGAGATAAAACAAGTATCTTATATGGTACCTACAGTAATATATTAAGTACTGAAAAATTTTTATATTTCTTCTCCTTAACACACATACAGACACATACACAATTGCAAAAAATAATGCTACATTCCCTCATTTTATCGAGAAATATGTATGCTCACGTATTGAAAAAAAACAAATTTCCAACCATTTTGTTCCCTATCACAATGGGAACACATTTGCCCCATTATCCCACCCCCAATTTTAACCAGAATGAACATTTTTAATGAGTTATATTAATAAGCCATTAATCCCAGTATGTGACTATTCAGCCTTTCCCTCTTTTTAGCAAGAGGCATGGATGAAACAGATCCAAAGATATATTCAGGAGTCTTTATGTCTCCTTACAACTTCTTACCAAGTCAATGAGCATTACCATACAGCACCCAAGACTAAGAAAAGAACTTTTTACTTGCAGGAATCACACGGGGGGAAAGCTATTTAACCATGCTTTCGTTTAATAAAGCCCTAATCAAAATGTATCAGCTACTATTTTCAACTTTAAAAAAAAAAGAAAAACAAAGGCTATCTATATCCAATACAACTGTGCACAAATATGTGCTTATATAAAAGTTTCACAGAAAATTTAATGAATAATTTAAACAATAAAGGAAATTACAAATCAGCAATCAGGAAGAAGCTTCAAATGTCAAAGGTCCATAAAAATCCACTTTTCATACTTAAGAATTTACAGAGAAATGACATAGTGTCTGAGATTTGCTTTAAAAATTACTTCAGCCAAAAAAAAAAGAAAGAGAGAAAATTGGCAAAAGGCTGATAAATGTTGAAGCTTAGCTGGTGGGTCATTGGGGTTCATTATCCTATCTTCTCTAGTTTTATATATACATATATGAAATTTTCCACTTAAAAAAGATTTTTTTTTTAATTCAGCTTTTTGATTGCCATCTCATCTCCCTGACAGAGATTCTGATTCACAAATGGAGTCCTCAATCAGGAATGGTGTTCTGGAATATACATGAGCTATTTCTTTTTTTTTTTTCTTTTTTTTTTTTTTTAAGATTTTATTTTTTTGAGAGAGAGAATGAGAGAGAGCACATGAGAGGGGGGAGGGTCAGAGGGAGAAGCAGACTCCCTGCTGAGCAGGGAGCCCGACACGGGACTCGATCCAGGGACTCCGGGATCACGACCTGAGCCGAAGGCAGTCGCTTAACCAACTGAGCCACCCAGGCGCCCATACATGAGCTATTTCTGATTAAGGTCATCATGCACAATACTTTGGGAAATACTAAACCAGATGATGCAATTATCAATACTACAAGATAATTACGACAGAAAATAAAGAGTTAAAATATTTTCGTCTGTTAAAATATACATCTAATTGCCTTTGGAATCATGATACAAGCAAAGGTTTAGGCCAGTATATGAGAAGCATAACATGAAGAAATAATCATCAAAACCACCATCATTCAGTTTTTCACAAGAAACAACAATAGCCGCTGCTGTTTTCTTTTGAGTCAAAAATTCCCTCAATCTTCAGATCTGCAGGAGAGTAATTATGAAGCTTAAGCATCAGAAAAGTTTCTGAAACATATTTTCCCAGAAAAAATAATGCACTGAGCCCTAAGTTGGCTTTCTGTATTAGAAGAGAAGATTAAAGCTAATGCCTAATAATTACACATCAAATTAATTTTTTATTTTGTTTCACACTTGGGTAAAGATCTGTGATATCAGATTATATCAGTATCACTTATATCTAAAGGAATCCATTCACATAACATATGGCAGGCACTTAAAAATAAACACAGTCCAAGCTAAATAATATTCTCATTTTTATAAAGATCCTCTCAAAATGTCTCTAAATTATTCTTAAGCTGTGAGTTTATATACATAAAATGCAATCCAAGTATTACTTATAAAATAAATGAGACCAGCAAGTTTTATGAATCATTATGAAAAGCAATCTCATTACTTTATAATTATTTGGCATACAAGACTATAGGACATACGAAAATAGCGCTAAAATAAGGTGGAGAGAAAGTAACATTAAATATTACACAGAAGAACAAAATACGGGAGGAAAACATGAGAATGTGGTTGCTATGCTACAGAACCAACTAAACTCAGTCATCTGTCCAATATAGATACCACCTGGAATCCAGAGGCCTCGTTGGCACGGCCCCATCAGGGCTCTCAACTACATACAGGTTTGTTCATTCTTTCAATTATAATTTATTAAGCACCTGCTATTTAGAAGAATACGGTATACCTGGTTAAGATGGAACAAATGACAAAATAATTATCAACTCTTTCAATATGGCATATTCCGCATATTCTCATTATTTTAAGGTGTGATTGTGCTTTCATTTTAAACTTCATATTATTTTCTTTCATGAATCTAGGAAAATGTAAAAGCATAACCTGACTCAGAGAGAAGTCTTTAAATATCTCTATTACCTTCAGCATTTTTGAAGGGATAAGAAAAAAAACTAACTTTTCACTGTCACTGCAGCAAGACAATGAAGAATCTATGGAAGCGATAGTGGTTTTTATTTCTAAAAATCAAGCAAATAACTATAAAATTTAAGCCCTGCAGACAATTCCAAGCATAGAGTAAACCAGCAATTCTCACATACTTTAGTTTCAGGACCCTGAACACTCATAAAAATTATTAAGAACCCCAAGGAGGTTTTTGCTTATGTTGGTGAAATCTGATGATATTTATCATTTTACTAAAGAAAATTGAAAAGAATTTAAATGTTGATACATTAACTCATTTTAAAATAACAATAATAAACTCATTACATGCTAACATAAGCAACATGTTTTATGTGAATAACTATTTTCTAAAAAAAATTAGTGACAAAGGGGCATTGTTTTACATTTTTTAATATCTCTTTTAATGTCTAGCTTAATAGAAGACAGCTAGATTCTCCTATCTCCTTTCACAATCAATTTCTCTGCTGCTACTTTTTATTTTGGTCGAAATATATTAAAAATATGCAGCCTCACAGAGATATGTAACTGGAAAAGGAGGATTTAAATAGTCTTGGCAGATAGTTACGGATATTCTTCCTCCACATTATACCTATTTGACAAGTAATAGTTTCTTAGAATTTAGTTGCAATGTGAAATCAGACTCTAATACATTAAAACCCATTGGTCTACCTTGCACTTCAAATCACGACTTCAGTAAGCAATCAATCAATATTATTGATGATGATGCTAATAGAAATATTTCATATTAATATCACTCCTGTCTTCAAATCACACCAAGATGAAAGTAAGAGTTCTGTACTTATACTCTTAATATTTTCAGGAATGAAAATTCTAAAATATTCCTGACAAATTCCAATGTTGGATCTTTAGGCTCAACAACACTTTCTTATATTAACTGTCTAAATTTTACTCTTTCCAATATAGATATATTCTATTTCCCTCTCATTTGGGCTTGGACAATAACCAGTCATGTTTTCTCTTCTTTTCCAGCAGTTCTAAGAGTACAGCTGTTGTGGCCTAAATAGCAAAGTTCTCTCTTCTACCATTAAAGACTTGACTGGCCCTGTTAAAATTCCAAGATTTCTGGACACAGGCAAAGCTACATACCTACATGGAGGTAAACCAACACCAACACAATCTATCAGTGGAACTCGTGAGGCAAGCCAGCATTGAAAACTCACTATAATGGCCCACAAAGCCAGAGAAACACTAAAAAATTATTCCTCATTTTGGGCAGGGTTTTAACATTTATGGTTTGGGGTTGTTTTTTTTTTTTCAGTTTGGTTGTTTATGCAGCTAACTGAATCTAAATGTGTTTGTGGTTTCAACTAGGAGCCTTCTCATGTCTTACTATTAGAATACATTCATAAGTTCAACTAGGATTTACTGAATGCCTATTATGTTCCATTCTAGGTATTGGAGATAAAATAATGAACAATAAGTCCTTCTTACACTCAGAGTTCTTTTATCTCTGTGGTTGGAAGGGATAGCCAATAAATAAGTAGACTTATAAGTAACAAAGGGAATTTAAGAGTATAATCAATGCTACAGAAAAAAGTAAAACTCGGTGAAGGGATGGAGAACAACCAGTTGGGAGAAGGTAGGGGAGGATTACTTAAAACAAGCAAGTCTTCACTGAGGAGATGTCTTTAGAACTGAGACTTGAATGACTGATTCTGAGATTGACAGTGTTCCAAATAGAGAGGCTAGGAAGCCCTGATGCCCTGAGACTGGAACTGAAACATGCAAGTCTGACGGAAACATCCTGACCAAAGAGGAGTCTGACCAAGAGGAAGCCAGAGCCATTGGCAGATGCCAGGTCATAAAGGGAATTAAAGGGAAGTTGATTTTACATGGCACCCTAATGGTTCTCACAACTTGATGGAAGACACCTGTCTTTTTAAAAATAGACATGATGAGGGGTGTCTGGGTGGCTCAGATGGTTAAGCGTCTGCCTTTGGCTCAGGTCATGATCTCAGGGTCCTGGGATCGAGTCCCACATCAGGCTCCTGGGATCGAGTCCCAAGGAGCCTGCTTCTCCCTCTGCCTGCCACTCCCCCTGCTTATACTCTCCCTCTCTCTCTCTCTGGCAAATAAATAAATAAAATCTTTAAAAAAATTAAAATAAAATAAAAATAGAGATGATGATACTAAAAATATAGGGGGAAAGACAAAATTAGAAGTCACAAGAAATAGGTTCAAATTCCAGTTCTTCCCACTGTACCTTAGGAGAAAAAGTAAAATTAATATTTATTTAGTGCTGATAACTGCCAAGCTTTGAATCAGGCATTTGATCCAGTCTTACTTAATTCAACTTGGGTTACTTTTTCAGGTCTCTAAGCTTCTAACCTTATTAAGTGGAGAGAATCATAAGTAATATTTGTTGCAGCTGTATTATGGGTTGTCAGGTATATAAAAAATTCACCAGGTAAAATTCTTTAATGACTAAATATTTAAAAGTATTAACATTATAGATAAACATTTCTTTTTTAAGTTACCGATTTGTATGACATTTGTCCTCCCTAGTGTAGGATATTCTAGTATTTCTGGTATAGAAAAAGCCCATTATTTGAAGATCTCTTATGATTATCACCAAACCAAAGAGCTAAGAAGGGCAATAAGACATTCCAGAGAGCGAGCTCCCCAATTTGAGCTAGGTCAGGCCTATGACCAAGATACTTTTTCTCACTCTCTACTGATTCATGGTATTCTTAATTGTTTCAATTTACAAAAATGCCCTCCTAAATCTACAAGAATCAACTTGCAAAGGGAAGGACTCTTGTTCCCTGGCATCCTTTCATGGAGATACTGTCACACTCAACACCTGGAAAGTGGTATCATGAGATCTCACATTACCGGACAGGAAACCAAGATGATTACGAATCTTTGAAAACCTGGAAAGAACTGATAAGGACAGTAAAAGAGCCTAATGAATGAAGCTGGCCAAGAAAGGTGATAAGGAAGGCATTATACCCAACACATGCAACATGGAAGAACACTGTAACTACTTAAGTACATTTCACAAAAAAAAAAAAAAAAAAAACCTCAAAAAATCACATTTCAATAAAGTTTCAATTACTATTATCCATAGAAGCTTTCAACATATACTATTTCATTTACTTATGCAGTATCCAAAGAGTAGCCAAAGTAAATGACACATGGAATATTCTGTGCATTCTGTGAAGTGCATTAACTTTAAAAATAACTGCCAAGGGGCGCCTGGGTGGCTCAGTCGGTTAAGCAACTGCTTTCGGCTCAGGTCATGATCCCAGGGTCCTGGGATCAAGCCCCGCATCGGGCTCCCTGCTCAGCAGGGGAGCCTGCTTCTCCCTCTCCCTCTGCCTGTCACTCCCCCTGCTTGTACGCTCTTTCTCTGTCAAATAAATAAATAAAATCTTTAAAAAAAAATAACTGCCAAAGTTTCATTTGCTAACTCCTTATTACTTCTATCAGTTGATTAAGCCTCTGATTCAAACTGTGAACTTATAAGAGCAAAGACGTTATAATTTACTTTTGCAACCACTGGCTCTAGCATACTTCTGGGCTTAGCACAGATACTTAAGCATGTTTCCCAAATGAAAGAAAGCCCACTCCCAAACTTCCAAACAAATCCACCTACAATGAATTTTTTAACTCCAAAATTACCCCAGCTCACTACTTACCTCTGGTATACAAGTTCCTGTGAAACCAAACAAGCCATTGGCATTGTCACTTTTTTGTATTATTAATCTTGCTGTAGTATTCTCTTCAGAAATGCGAGCTCCTCCACATACAGAGACTAGTTTAAGAATGAATAATTCTTCTCCCTCCTCTTCATTATCATCTCTTGCAGAAATAATGAATGATTTGTTAGTTTCTCCCTGTCTGAACTCCAGATATCCAGACACAGGGTGTAAATCACTCTTTGCTGGCATAGCATGAAGTTCATAAATTTCTTCCAGGGTCAGTTTCCGCTCATAGGACCTCACATCCTGCATCAAACCTGTAAATCTGTCATTGCCATTCGATCCTGCCCCAATTCTCAGTGTTCCAGGACCTGAAATTAGAAATGGGTTTAATTGCTACAATATCCACAAGTATCCTGTCCCACATTACAAGTGTATAATTCTTTCAGAAAGTGAAGCAATTTTGTTGAGAGGTTTTATTAGATAAGTAAAACACATAACAAGAATACAATCAAATAAAGGCTATTTTCAGTTATGATGAAAAATGAATCTGTAATTGCTGGGATTTAAGACATTTTGTACTTAAGGATATTCTGTACATGTGTATATATGTGTGTATATGTATATACATGTATGTATGAGTGTATATTTAGATAGACATTTCTTCCAGGAAATTTTAAAATTTCTTTGCGCATCTAAGAATGGAATGATTCAATTCAGTCACAATTTTTTAAACTCTTGTATTACTATTCTTCCAGAACATCAAGCCTTAATCTGTTAGAAATGCATCTTGAGTTAAATAAAGCTGTGAGAATTCAACAAAAGTTTTCATGGACCAAATATAACTCTTTACTCAAACAATTAATGCAATGGATGTAGGAAAAGAAGTATTCCTCCCCGGGAACAGTATCATAAGCAAGTCTTACAGACTTTTTCATAGTAATCACAACATACAACCCAATTATATTACTCTTTATCAGTAACAACCTTTTCAAAAATTTACCAGTTCTTATTTCTTTACTTATTCCCTCTCCAATAACTCAAGCAAGACATTTACATAAGATGAGAGCTTGAGAGTGCTTTGGGAAAAAAGTACAAGCAATATTTTTTATCAAAATCATCCACCAAAGCAGCGCTTACAAGTCACACTACCCACTACCCAGGTGGTTTTTTCAGGGTAGTCAGAAGTATCCTGCACATTATTATCACAGTGGCCCCCACACATTCTCCAGTGGTTCTGGGCTGACTATTTAGTAGTAAGAGGAATACACCTACAACAGGCAAAAATATGGATAAACATTATCAACAATACTGAGCAAAAGAGGCCAGGCACTCAAGTATACACACTGCTCAATTCTATTTACACAAAGTAAAAAACAGGAGAAGCTAATCTTATGCTCTTAGAAATGGCAATAGGAGATGGGCAGGGTGGTGAGTCAGTGACTGGAGAAGAGCCAGGGGGATTCTGGAATGCTGTTTCGTGATCAGGGGCTAGCTACCCAGGTGCTGAAACTGATGAATTTAAAGTTTTAAAAACTGATCTACCTGTATACCTGAGATCTACCTGTATACTTGCAATATGTACACTTTCATATATTTTGCACTATATAACATATATTTCATCAATAAATTTTAAATACATATATACTTTAAATTTTTTCTTTCCAAGGTACAAATTACAAAAACAATCTAAATTCCTTGCAGTAAGCTAAACAGAGAAAAGAAACACCCAGCTCTCACTTTCCCCAATCTTTCCAACTCTCATCCTACCAACATGCCATCACCAAACGAATCAACATATTCACACAATCAAAAGGTGATTAATTTAATGCTACAGAGTGCTATAAACATAATCCTTGCAGTTGAAATCAGTAGTGTGTGCATGTTGTTTCCTTTGCCCATCTTTTTTTTCTACTAGGAACAAAAAATAACAACCAGACATCCAGTCCAGGAGGTTCAGAAGAAAAATATTCTATTAAGCTATAACCATAAAAGCTGTGCTCTACTTTCTTACTAAGCAAAAAATAATCACGTCCTAGGATGGAGGGGCTGGGAAGGAATTGGTGATTATAACAAAGATAACCAATATCTGTGTTTAAATATGCACAAAGATGTATTTCTCAAAGAAACAGCATGTAATCCAGCTAAAAGACAACAAAGATTATTTCTTCAAAGCTCTCCATAGGATTCACCACTTTACCTACTGATACTATAAACCCCCGTAATTGCTGGGCTTTTAAGAGTAATTTTTCTTTTTTGATTCCTCTTTAACCTTATGCCCACCACCCTTCACCTCCAGCAAGACCTCCCAAGCATCAGTTCCCCAAATACAATATGCTCTTTCACATTTCTACATCTCTGCTCTTTTTTCTACATGGAATTATCATGCCCCATCCCTCCTCCTACCAGTGGAAGGATAAATATTCCTCCTTCATAATCTTTTTCTTTCTTCCTACAACACACTGAAGTGATCTCTTTGCATATCTCTCTCCCAGAACCTATTTTAGGTACCTCAAGGGCAGACACTGCCTGTTTCATTTCTGCAACACTCAGTACAGAACTTATGGTCTTGGTAGGTGTAAGTTTTATTTAAAGAAATTAAACCAATACACAAGCAGATTTTTTAATATCTGTTAGCCTTTTTAAGAAATCAAAATTTTTAAAAATTCAAAATTCAGTATCCTATTTATAAAGACAACACTCACCATCAGTTATGGCTTCTCCTTTCAGACTCTTGATTCCTCTGGGCATTGCATTTCCATCAAGGTAGAATTCAATTATACCATCATCCAGGATAATTAGAAGATGAAGCCAAACATTTTCTTCTAAATACTTCGTGACTGTTGTCTTGGCAATATATGTAGCATTGGAACCCAAAGTTTTGTAATGAAGAGAAAGGGTCACATGGGATTCATTTGTCTGAATTTTTACCCCATAGTAGATGCTTCCATTACCATCATCCTTTGCTATAACAAATCCATTTGTATTGGCATTGGGCATTACCCAAGCCGAAAATGTAAAGTTGGCAACTGAGTTGTTCCTGGAAGGATGGTACTTTGGATTAACAGTTCCAAATGCGCCCTCTAGTCCACTGAAGTACAAAGCATCTGTTCCACTGTGGTGATGCCGCATGTGTGGTTGTAAATGCACAGTGCTAGGGAAAATTCCAACCAGCAAAAAATCTGTCATTGGAGGCAAACCATCAGTGAAGTCACTGGACAGTATTTCCCAGCCTACTCGTACATCACCAAACACACCCTGCTGCCTCAAAATGGTAAAGTTGGTAATATAAGACATATCATCTTCTGAGAGGACATCTTCTGCAACTTCTCTCTCTAAGCACTCTGGATCCAAGATGAACACTCCAAAGGGATCATCATTGAATGGAATCATTACGGTCACCTGGAGGTTGGTTCCTGCTAGTTGGCCCCCAGGACCTGGGGATCCACCTGTAATAAGATGATTTATAATGAACAAGAAATCAGAATTTGAAGTAGTTTATCGTATAAAGTGAAGACAAAAGGAATTTGACTAGCAAACTTCTGGTTAAATAATATATTCATTGATCAGTGGAACAACTGTTTTGCCATATGGTTTTCACCATATCTTCAGGGGTATTTTGATTCAGAATAATTTCATTAATAACCAATCAAGCCTGAAAAGAGGATATTAACTAGAGAGTTTTATTTCCTGTGCTTAAAACCAAAAGTGATGGGAAAATTGATTGTTTAAATTGTTTAAATGGCACAAAGACCAAGCTTTCAGCTTTCAGCTTTCATGAAACTGCACTTTCTAACTTCCATTAATATTTTGTTGGAGATACTCTACTTGGTGTGGAGAAAAATCTATTTACAAGTTTGAGGATGAATGTAAGTCTCCATCCATAAAACTTAACCAAGCTAAAACCACAAAATGAATGTTAAAAATAACACTTCTATCAAAAAAGGGTGTTTCTGACATTTAAAGTTAGATAATCAAGATATACTTACTTCTTTATTAATTGCATTTTCTATACAGCTCTAATTATTTACTTGTGAAACATTAAATCTCAGTAGTGAAATAAAAAAGATGGAAAAACACAGCACCTGATATGTTTACAAGCTTTAAAATATAAAATTCATTGAATTCAGGAATTTTATCTGGAAAAGCACAGAGAATTATTGGTTTGGCTTCTTCTCCATCCATAAAGTTAACAATCCCTGAAGTTTCATAGAACTCTTGTCCAGGCTGCAAAGCAGAATCATTCTGAAACAGGTGCCAAGCCACAGAAACATTGCCAAAGTGTCCTCGATGCCTCAAAATCCTACATAACAAATTAAATTAATTTTTATGAAAAATGTATAAGAAGTGAATTTTACTCTAATGACAGCTTTCAGTGTTACCTCAGAAATATTCTTTTACTATTTACTGTCTTTAATATAAACCAGCCAGCCAGTCTTTATTGAGCACCGTGATGAATCTCATGGTAAGAGAATGAGGTAGAACTTTAAATAACAAAGAGAAGCAGTCTTAAAAGGCCAAACTGAAGGGTAAATTCCAAACCCAACTGAAAAATATTTAGATGAGAACTGGCAAAAGTTTTTCAAAAGCAAAGGACAGGCTGAGGATAGTCACATATCATTTGAAATAAGAGTTACAGAAGACCTCAGATAACTCAAGTCTCTCCGTCCTGACAGATGACAGAATTTGGGGTGAAGAGAAGAGCAATGATAATTTCTGTTTACCACCTAAAGTGGTTGTTTTTTTTTAAGATTTTATTTATTTATTTATTTGAGAGAGAGAGAGCAAGATAGAGCACAAGCGGGTGAAGGGCAGAGGGAGAAGCAGACTCCCCGCTGAGTAGGGAGCCTGATGCGGGACTCCATCCTGGGACTCTGGGATCATGACCTGAGTGGAAGGCAGACGCCCAACCAACTGAGCCACCCAGACGCCCCTAAAGTATTTTTTTTTTAACAAGTGGCAACAGCATAAACAAAGTTTACCATTCATTTGTACTACCAACTTTGAAATTACTCAATTCTTTTTTTTTATGTTATGTTAATCACTATACATTACATCATTAGTTTTTGATGTAGTGTTCCATGATTCATTGTTTGCGTATAACACCCAGTGCTCCATGCAGTATGTGCCCTCTTTAATACCCATCACCAGGGTAACCCATCCCCCCACCGCCCCCAGAACCCTCAGTTTGTTTCTCAGAGTCCATAGTCTCTCATGGTTCGTCTCCCCCTCTGATTTCCCTCCCTTCATTCTTCCCTTCCTGCTATCTTCTCCTTTTTTTTTTTAACGTATAATGTATTACTTGTTTCAGAGGTACAGGTCTGTGATTCAACAGTCTTACACTATTCACAGCGCTCACCACAGCACATACCCTCTCCAGTGAAATTACTCAATTCTTAACCAATTCTAAGTTTTTGAAATATTAACGATATTTCAAATTTGTGCATACTGAAGGTTTTATTTTATTTTATCCAATTTTGAATTTACCTTATCCAAATACACTTACCAAAATGCATTAGTCTTTCCTTCTTCTACTGCTTTGTCTATGGGCTCCAAAGAAAAAATGCCATTTGGGTCATCATTAGCTTCAATGATCACTGTAGCTATTCTGTATTGATGTACTACTGTGTCACCTAGATTAAAAAGTCAAAATAACAAAGAATAGTTAAGTTGCTGTTAACTTCATATTTTAAATTAAGAAAAAGTTTATAATGAAGTTCAAATTTCAGCAAGTATTTCCTCACTGAAGGTCATAAATAAAGGAGAGAGAAGCCTAAATAAGTTTAATGTGACCTGTCTTTGTGGAAATGTTTAATTATAGAGGACGTACTTCATTGAAAAACATACATGATACTTTTCTTCACAATAGGAATATTGCTTCAATGTTTATTTAGAAATCAAAAACATAGTTTTATCTAATTTCAAAGTTTTGAGGTAGATTCATTTCATAAAAATAATGAAAGGATTATCCTATAACATAAAAACACTCCTGTTGATATTAATTGGAATGACTGGCTTGACCATTTCCCTTTAAATCTCTGTCTTCAGGCAGCAGTTTGATCCAGTCATGCACAGAACAAAGCAATCTTTATGGTGCTGAAATGGATTCCTCTACTCGAATTCCAACCAGAGTGTGTTACTACCAAAACATCAGGTCTCTTCTCATCACTTCCCTGAGGTCCACAGCTCTTCCTCTTTGCTCCTCCTGTTCCCAATGCAAGCAAAATTCCTCCTCATCTTTATTCAACACTTGTTAGTCTTCAGGACCAGCTCAAGCAACATATCTTCCTGGAATTCTTCCTTGAATTCCAAAGGTAAGGTAAGAACATCTCCACTGCATTCCTATAGCACTTCCCACTTTGTCAGTCTATCATAAATTTTATCACATTAATTTAGTACACACACACACACACACAAACACTACTGTAAGGTCCTTGGACAAATCCTTCTTAATCAATTCTATGCCCTAGCAGAGTAGAGCTCCATAATTGGTACACAAAAGTTATTTATGAATGTTAGCTGAACTGAAAGAAATAAAACTTTCAAAATTAGATGAGGGCAACACCTAAAACTAAAACTATAGAATCAGAAATTATATGTAGCAAACCAGCGTATTAAAAATAATTTATGTAAATATACAACAATGTACTCAAACTTACTTGATAATTAGCCAATGAAAAGAGGGGGGAAAAACATAAAAAAGGACAGTAAATCATTGTGTAGAAAATGCTGACAATACAGAATAATAAAAAACTGAAAATATATCATAAAATCAAAAAAACAAAAATAACAAAATCTAATTTTATCAGGGTTCTATCATGTGCATTTGTCATGCAATATATCACAGGTGGTACTAAAAACTCATTCTGTCTCTCCACAGGGAGAACGGACAATATTTAACAAGGGCTCTGAGGATGGCCACATCTTTTGATCCAATAATTCAATCTGAGGACATACACTGTGGACAGTAACTATCAGGCACAGATATCCACTGCCAGCACAAGGTCATGTTGGAGATGTTGCTCGTCCAGCCCTCCCACCATTGATCCCCTCAGGCCCTCGATGTTTTGACATCATGAAACAGGAGAGAAAAGTGGAAGAGAAAGAACAAAGAAGGGATGTAAAAGCACAAATTATGTCATCCAAGTCTTCATAGCTAAAGTCATTAGATCCTCAGATGTCACCACATCTGGAAAAATACTGAAGACAAATGCAGTGGCAGTATACCTCAGGCCAGCTATCCAGTGACACCTCTCTCTCCATCCCTCTCTCTTCCAATATCAAATATATATTTCCCCAATGATGCATTTTACACAATAAATGCCAAACTTCCCCTTGCACAGTGATTTTCCATTCTCTTTATAAGAGATTTGGATGTTCCGATCCACTATTTTAATCACAGTGACATTTTGTTCCTGATAAGAGTTTAAGCCCAGTGACATTTTGACCTCAGAGATGTTTGGGACACAATAATTATCCCCAGAATGACATCAAAGTAATAAATGGAATCAAGAACTTATTCCTACAGTAAACTGTATTAAGACAATGGCATTTCTTCATCCAGTTTCTATACATGACAGAAAAACTTTCTGTTTTTCATTTACATCACCAAAACTATTTTTACCTGTAGCAATTTCTTTCATTTAAATTTTAGGACAATGACTGAATTCATCAAAATGTTTTTCATCTAAGTAAGGCCTGACTAGTTGTGGGTTTTTCTGCAACTGCAAAATTTCTTTTGTGGACATTATTATACAAAGTTAAATTTTTCCTCATAATAGTTTTCAGTTTTTACTTTTTTAATTTTCTTACTAAGTCTTATGAGAAATGAGAAAGAGAAGAAGGAAATAGGAAGAGAGAGACAACTGAAGAGAGATCAAGATAGGGAAAATGGTGGAGAAACACAGCACAAACAAAAATTAAGTGATCTCTTACTTTTCCTCTTCCTCTTTCTGAATATTTCAGTCCCCAAGGTACAAGGTAAAGCACAAGGCAGGCATTCATAGTGAGGATGGACTGCTGTGGCACGACAGTGACCCAGCACAAGGTGGGGTAAGGAGGGCATCTCCACAGGAGAAAACCTTAGCGTAGGATGTTGGAGTCCAAGTGGAATGGGATGGCATCCACATGGAGGTGGGGAGATCCTAAAGCAGGAAGCCAGAACCCTAGTGGGGTAAGAAAGGCAACTTCATTGTGGAAGGAGGGTAAAAGATGCAATGGGAAAGTGGGTCCAGGGGGAATCAGTCAAAGAAGTAAATATATTAAAATAAGAGGGGTGGCGCCTGGGTGGCTCAGTCCTTAAGCATCTGCCTTCGGCTCAGGTCATGATCTCAGGGTCCTGGGATCGAGCCCCACATCGGGCTCCCTGCTAGGCGGGAGGCCTTCTTCTCCCTCTCCCACTCCCCCTGCTTGTGTTCCTTCTCTCACTGTCTCTCTATCAAATAAATAAATAAAATCTTTAAAAAATAAAAACAAGAGGGGCTGAATTTCACACGCTTCGAGAACAGAGGGACAAACACGGAAAAAAAGAAAACTAGAACTCTGTAATAACAGGCAGAAATGGAAATACTGTTGTGAACTAAGGGTTTTCAATATATATAGTTGGATACAGAACTGCAGATGTAAAAGTGTATGTGTATGTATACGGAAATACATACCTGCATAAAAATATTCCCAATCTCTGTATATTAAAAAGGCCTAGAAGGAGCATAAGCTCAGAAACAATAAGCCCACCTAGTGCCCAGATTCTGGTTTCTAAATAACATTCTTCATTAAAAGGAACCAGAGCTTCTTGGGAAAATGACCACTTTCAGGGTTGTGACAGGAAAAGTGTGAGTTTGGAACAGCTTGCTGTGCCAGAAGTAAGAAAATGCTCACAGAATAATAGGGACATGTCAAAAAGATAGAAAAGTCATCTCAAACAGGCTACCACTAGCCAAATCTGGGAAAATCTGACCACCAAAACCAATGATGATAGTGAAATACAACCCCCTGCATTAAATAGAAACCACGAGTCCATACTGATAAAGGGTGAAAGTTTGATGAGTTACAGGATATTTACATAACGCATCTCCCCCACAAAATATTTATTCATTTCAAAAAAAAAGTACAGTGGAGAAGGCTGGCAATCACCACCTAAATTGTGGTCAAAGTAAACACTGCTGTAAAGGAACAAAACAAAATCACATGTCAACTGAAGAGATGGTAAGAAGAGAAAATCGCTTCTATGAAATTCCCGTCAACAATGCAAAACCTGAAACTAATAATAACAGGGAAATATCAAAGAGACCCAAAATGGGGAATGTTTTACAAAATAACTAGCCTGTGATTTCTGTATTATTATAAAGGTCATAAGGAAAGACTGGGGAACTACTCCAAATTGAAGAGATTAAAGAGACATGACAACTAAATCCAAGCATGATTTTGCTAGAAAGGACATTATTGGGACAACGGGAGCAATCTGAAGGGGGGGTCTCAAGCAGTGACTATATTAATGTTAACTTCCTGATATTAACAATTATACTGTGGTTATGTAAGAGAATGTCTCTGTAGGGAAAAGGCACTAACGTATTCAGAGGTGATGGGGTATTCTCAAAAGGTTCAGAAAAAAATAGCTCCTTGTACACTTAAGAGAATAAATATAAAAACAAGTTAAGCCCCTCCAATTTGCTAAAAGTTGGGTCAAAATAGTCTCAGAACCCAAATACTGGGATCCAAACATCCTACTTCATTTATAGTACAGAGAAGAAGGAAGAGCCTATCTTTTCCTCCTTGCAAATTATCATGCATCATGGCTACAGCTCCAGAGAATTATCAAACAGCCGGCTGTGTTCAGCCATTTCCAGAACGCAGCTTCCCAGCCAGTATGCCCAGTACCACGCTAGAAGAGTAAGGGCTTACAAAATACTGATACTCTAAGCTCTTGAATTACTAAACAAGGCTCAGGGTAGCTTTAGCTAGAAGATTTCTATTCCTTATGTAATATCATACTTTTCACCGTGTACTACATTGTGAAAAAAAGATTAAAAATAATGCCACAGATTATACCAGGTACATGAAGATTCAACATACATATTCTTCACTCTTTCCCTCAAGAAAGCAATAAAATAAGCAATTCTGCTCTTGAACAGTCATCAATGACAGTTAAACACTTAAGGTCATCTTGATAAAAGCGCTGAAACAAGTCTGCCATAAAAATATAATTTATTTACCTGTTGAATTAAAGAGGATTATATAAAAGGGCTCATCTGTTTCTGGGATATCATCTTCATTAATGAATACAGATATCCTCTGCTTTCGACTTCCAACCGCAAAAACAAGTGCTTCTCCTTTTTCAATGGGAACAAAGTCTCCATCTCTTGCAGTAGCCTTCCCGTCCATGGTAGCATATTGGACGGTGCAGGCAACATCAACAGATCCATTTCTGAGAACTGTGAAGTTAGCAGTTTCACCTTCCTGAACTCTCACCACATGAGGTTCTGAAATATTGATGAAGAAAAGAAGGAACATGTGAGCTTTTCTGATTCCATCTACATATTTTCACACCACTTTATATTTCTTCCTGCCCACACAAGAAATACCCTCCATTGTGTCTCTGCTTAAAGATTCAGCTCTGGTGCCAACTCCTACATGAAGACTCCTCTGATGATTTCTAGTCAATAACCTTCCCCTTGTCTTAATTCCTACAGAATCCATTGTCTTCAACTCCTAATATGTCAGTAAATTAGATACTATCTGAAATCCTTGGTCTACTGTTTCATATACCTCATTTCCAAATTTAGACTGTAACTTCCTTGAGAATAAGCCCAGAAACCTTATATTTTATTTTTCCACAGCAGTTAGAAGGCTGAACACAGGACTAATTCATTACGTATATGTTAACTGAAGGTTAAGAATATGAATCTATAAAATTCAAGAGCTTTAAAAGATTCCTGCAATTGTAAATTGAACAGCTTGTAAAAAGGGCTTAATAAAGAATTAGACACTGGGGCACCTGGGTGGCTCAGTCAGTTAAGCAACTGTCCTCAGCTCAGGTCATGATCCCAGGGTCCTGGGATCGAGCCCCTCACTGGGCTCCCTGCTCAGCGGGGAGCCTGCTCCCCGCTGCTTGTGTTCACTCTCTCTCCCTCTCTGTCAAATAAAGAAGTAAATAAAATCTTTTTAAAAAAAGAAAGAATTAGATACCAATTAAGCTTACAAATAAAACTAAAAAATGTCACCTAGAGAGAACAAACTGATGGTTAGCAGAGGGGAAGTGAGGGGAGGGGGATGGGTGAAATAGGTAAGGGTATTAAGGAGTGCACCGGGTGATATATGGAAGTGTTGAATCATTAAATTGTATACCAGAAACTAATATAATACTGTATACTAACTATAGTGGAATTAAAATAAAGTAAAAACTAAGAAATGTCTCAGGTGGCAAAAGGGAGTTATAAAGAGAGAATTAAAATGCAGAAATGGGGAAGCCTTAATTTACATGTTCAATAAAGATGAGTTATTAAGTTAATGAGCATCCGTTAGGTATGGTACCCAAACCCTGAACTGGCTACGTCGTGTACTGGAAGAAATTTTGTGGAAGAGTATCCCTTCTTGCACAAACGCAAAAGAAATACCTTGGAATTTGAAGGCAGAGAGAGAACAAAGCTAACAAAACAGTACTTGTTATATTTTCTTTTTCCTTCAGAAGACTTTTGGAAACATTTCTTAAAACATCAAACAGATTGAATAATGATCGTCCAAACAAATCATGAAATCAAATTTAAACAAGCTTCAATTGTGCTTTACTGAAAATGTTCAGTTATAAAAGTTATTGAAAACATACCTATCTACTCTTTAAAAAGATGTAAACTCACTCAAAAAAGATAGGAATACCACCTGCAAAATAAATGGGGTCATCATTTCTTCTAATCCTCAGAGTTGCGGTAGTTTTATTTCCTAGTTTAACTCCTCCAGTGGCATTAAGCAGAGTAATGGTAAATTCCTCCATTTCCTCTGGAATCTTTTGGAAAATGTGACACATGTTTTATGTTAGGTGATTTGTACAAATAATTCCATTAGATATACCTAAATTATTTTTTATCTTTTTAAAAAGTAGCTCTATTAATGACAGGACTAATGTTCATCACCATTTCTGATTCAAGTAGGACTCAGACCCCAAAAAACATTATAATGTGCATGTCATCCAAAAAGCCACTTCATTCTGACTCATAAAATTTAATGAAAATAGAGATATTTTGCCTTATATAAGCTAAAAATATAAATACTACATAGGTCACATTATTTTTGTTAAGAAGATGGGATATATGTTGTTTACAAGAAAAAAAAAAACCAGAAAAATAACTTTTCGATCCATTTAGACCAGAGGACATAATAGTAACAAAAGCTCAGCTAGCTCTCAAAGGAACCCTTACGGAAGGTTTCACCCATAAAGACCTCAATCCCATGTCCTACCAAGATGAGATTCCCCACTATCTCTGAGCCTCTATAAATCTCTAGGTGGACACTGTTTCTCTTTCATTCCATCCATGTAAGCTGGTATTCTCCATATCCTAAAATGGAAGAGTGCTGGAATTTTTATCTCAAGGAACAAGCCCAAGGGAAAGGAGACAGGCTTCCGGGACCATTTAAACACAGCTCCTCTCAGAAAGGTCCACTCCCATTGTTCCTAGTTCTTTCTCTTCATCACCAATAAGATGAGCACCACCCTGGATCCATGATCCATCTGGTGATTGTCCTAATTCTGAGAATGCACCAATAGCATACTTGGTAGATGGTACCATTGGCTTCAAAGGGCCAAAGTTCTAGCTGAGGACTTAACCTCAACTTGAATCCCTGATACTTAACACCTACGCAGTGTCACTGGCAACTGTGAGTTATAAGAGTTGAAGATGGCTCCAGGGAAACCAAAAATATTCCTCTCTTGGCTTCTATTCAAACATTATCATACCTGCATTCTTTATCACATATTTTCATGAAAAAATATACTGCCAGATGTTTAATTATTAAATAAAAAAGTTATTAAGCAATGACAACAAATAAAGAGTTACATATGCAACATTTACCTCATCTGGAAGGGAGTAAATGGTGATATTTTTTGAAAATTCCTGATCTCCAAAGAAAATAGTCCCTTGGACAGGAAATACATCTTGTGTAAAGTCAGGACTAACCACCCATGATACACTAACATCACCAAAGGTGCCTCGATTTCTTATTACATCATAAATAGCTGTGAAATACAAATGTGTATAATATGTATGAATATACATTTAACAATTTTAAAACAATGAGTAAAGAAACTGCTCAAAAAAACAAAAGTAAAAATAAGACCTCTTTTTAATAAAAGTCAATCATTTGCTTAGATAGCCTCAAGGTATGTATCTAAATGTAATCTAGTGTTCTTTCTGTAGGTATAAAATTTATAAAATAAATGGACTTGATCTTTTCTATCAGTTTGGGGTTTTAAAAATCATTCCGCAGAGGGAACAGAATGGTGATTAATTAGACACACTTATGACAAAGTTCTACAAGGATTTTTGCTGAAACCAGCTAGAGGAAGTTGCACACTCAAAAGTAATTTTCTTACCTAGACAGACACTGTTCTAAAAATAAGCTCCTTCTCATTTCAGGCCACTGCAATAGCTCCCTAGCAGTAATTCTCATTTTTTAAGTCTTTCCTATTTGACTCATCTCATTCTTCAGTGTTTGAATTCTACCACATATGGTTAATTGAAATCAAAATATAACTGAAATTATCAGTTATCACCACAATACCGATGTAAGAAATAAAAATAGCAATCTTAAATATGATTTTTTAAATACTAATATCTGTACTATATGTAATTTTTAAGGCAGATGGACAACTAAAAATAACAATTTGCTAAAGAAATAAACTTAAAAATGATTAATTTCCTCTTCAGTAAACAGTACTAGAATATAAGAAGCAGAATAAATTACCACTATAGGTATCGTCTCCTTTACTTTCATTTATCATAACAATTAGATCATCAGAGACAAATTCTATAATCCCATGAGGATCATCATTTTTTAGAATCGTAATGTTGACAACCGTAGCACTTCCCAACTTGCTTTCCCGTTCACCATGGCTGCTGAGGACCACCCAATAGTGTTCATCCAACTAAAATGAACATGTCAAATTAGGAAAAATATAAAGTTGAAATTTCAAAGCAAATAAAAATATATCTATTGAAGATTAATACTATTTTCCAGAAACATCCCACTCACTGAAAAAAACAAAAGAGCTGATATTATTCCTAAAAAATTGTTTAACACTCTCCTACCAATTAAGGGAGACATCATATATGAAAGTATACATTATCCAAAAAAGGAAAAGATAAATCATGATACTATACTAACATAGCAAGAAAACTGGACCTTACCACTGATGATCTAGCCATTTAAACTAATAAGAGTAAATAAAATAAAATTAATTGAAAAGCTACCTATGTATTGGTGTGCAAAAACAATGGAACAATATGTGGTTCCACTAATACAAAACTTAAATTTATTTTTTTTAAAAGTGATTTTACAGAAAAACTTCAGTTCAAACCCATATCATTAAAAGTTCAAACAGGTGACATATAATAAACATAAACAAAGCTTAAAGAAGATGAAAACTGATGACACACATTTCAGGTAGTTTGGCATTTCTTTCTGTAGGACAAACATGTAATTCAAAGTTGAATGAATCTTACTTTGTTTTTTAAGCTTGTGTTTTTTTTTTCTTTTGCAAACGTAAGTAGCCTCTCAGTCCTTTCTCGCTCACTTCTGCTCCTGTATCTCCTTGTCAATGTTCAAAATATCTATATTCATAATATACTAGATACTATCAGCTTTCCACAAAAGCACAAGAAAGAAAGAAAATCCCGTACCTCTGGTATCCCATCCAATCTTGTTAGCAATGTGATTACAATCTCCCGCTCCCCAGGTTTAAATTCTAGCACCCCTGTGTTTCCGTAGAACTCATTGCTATCTCTCGGCTCTACTCGGTAGTGTAGAAACTGCTTCACCAGAGCACCCCTGGATCGGGTGATGTGGAGCTCTACAGAGTCCCCTTCCTTAAAAAAAAAAATCCATGAAAGTTCAAATTCTTCAAGATTGTTCTTCTGAAGTTGTGAGTACAGAACAGATTGAAGTTTCTTTCATACTTACTTTTATAACATAGGGTCCTCTGGATGTAGGAGAAAATTCAAAAATTCCCCCAGGATCATCATTTTCCAAAATAATTAGGTCACGGCTAGTATATCCAGATTTTAGCACTTGATTTTCTACATTGACCCTGGAGAAGTCAGAAGGAAGAAAAGGGACCTGCCACCTATAATCTTAACACTGAATTTTGCAGCCTTATTTACAATATTTACAACACTTCCAGATAATGAATATGAAGGTTATTATCAGTTAAAACTTAAACTGAATTTAAGTGTACTAAAATTATTTAAGATCAAAATACTTTTACTCATAATATTTATGGAAGAACTTCTATTTCTGAATTCATGATATCTTTCATATTTGACTGAAATTAAATATTGCCTAAGTACTCCAAAAATATTGTCTAAGTACACCATAAAATAAGTAACCAAAGGCTGTAAATATATTTTTATAAAGTATAAAATCTACAGATTTTTTTATAGTTTTAGGAAAATTTAATTTTAACATGTAGTTAGAAAATATATTTAAATAAATTTGTTTTACCTTTATGTGCACTTGAATTAAAAAAAAATCATGACATAAGATTACACTAACTAAATAAAAGTTGGATAACTGCATGGACTAAAGCAAGCCACAGTGATCAAAAATAAACGAAATTATGATTAGATTTTAGAAATATTTTGTGACCATATGATTCTATTCACCTCAGTTTTAATTTATTTTTTGTTATTAAAAGAAAATATAGAACAAACACAAAAAATCATGGAACAGAATGGATCTGAGATGCATGACTTGTTAAGCACTTTCTATACATTTCTCAAAAGAACATATTTAAAACAAGATTTTTTTTTATATTTCTGGTTTTTATGCTCAGTGTATAATTAGAATGATCAAAGGGACTGGGACACAGGGCTCTGGGAGTTTAAAAGCCAGCATTCTCTTTGAGAATTCTCAATCCTGCAATCTGCTCTAAACCTTCCCAAATTTGACTTTCTGTTGAACCAAACAGTATTCATGATCAGACCTCAAAATTACAATGAAACCACAATTAATATGTAGAAAAGACAGCTCACTTCCTATGTAATAGAAAATCAGAATTATCATCCTTCTCTAGCTTTTGGAAATCTGACAACCAAAACCTAGCATTCTTGTGTCTGCAGAAGAGACAGCCCAAATAATAGGACAGTTATTTGTGATACTGTTAATGCGGTCATGTGATTTTCATAGTAAATACATCCATATTTCATACACACTCCCCTTACCATTAGAAAATGAAACTACACACAAAGCATGCACAGCCATCAAGCAAAATTTCTCAAGACCTGTGGTCATGCAGAACTGCAGCCTGTCCAAAATAACAGCTTGGAAAGCAAAAGGTTGAATAACCAAAAACAAGGCATTGTTTTGTACACTTACCCAAAATACACGACAAACCTTTCGGTTTCTACCCTGTCAACACAGAAAGAAGTGTGGGAGGGGGGGAAAAGGAGACAGAGACACCGTTTGCCAAAATCTCACTCATACTGCTAGAAATTTGAACGACAGAGCGAAAATAAAGTGAAAGAAAGCTTTTCATTTTTTCCCCCACAAGCTAGTAATGTTCACTTCTGCACAGTGGATTCTCTGCTATTGATGAATGCTAGCAAGAGGTTCAGCAGTTTCCACTTAGGGAAGACGACCCCATGGCCAGCCAGCATGTCAACACGCATTGAAGACATTCCTTTCCAGGCCTGCTCCAAGGAGCCGGGGCCTGCCAAGCACTGTGCATGCTCACAAGCCACAGCAGCTGAGCAAATCTCAGGCAGCTTGAGTTATAATTACTTAGTAGCTTTAATGAGGTTTTTAATAAAACAAAAATCTTCATCCTCAGATCTAAAGCCAGTTATTCTTTGAAAAAATAAAAAACTTTAGAAGCAAAGAAATACATACCTTTCATCATTTACATAGAAATATAATCAAAGAAGCCATAAGATAGCATTTTATCTTTTAACTTTGACAAATATTACTTACATAGAACTTCATAACAGGAAATCTAAATACTTCTCCAAATCCCCAATGTAATGTATTTTCAAACAATCTTGAAAAACATATGTCAACATGCACGACCCTAGGGCTTCATTTTTTATTTTATTTTATTTTATTGTGTTATGTTAATCACATACATTACATCATTAGTTTTTGATGTAGTGTTCCATGATTCATTGTTTGCGTGTAACACCCAGTGCTCCATTCAATACGTGCCCTCTTTAATACCCATCACCAGGCTAACCCATCCCCCCACCCCCTCCCCTCTAGAACCCTCAGTTTGTTTCTCAGAGTCCATAGTCTCTCATGGTTCGTCTTGCCCTCCGATATCCCCCCCTTCATTTTTCCCTTCCTACTATCATCTTTTTTTAACATATAATGTATGATTTGTTTCAGAGGTACAGGTCTGCGATTCAACAGTCTTACACAATTCACAACACTCACCATAGGGCTTCATTTTTAAGGTCAAATGACACTATAAATATGGGGTTATACACCACATATATGGTAATTTTTCTGAAATAAACTGGCATAGTGAAATTTTTTCTGATTTGGGGAAAACTAAACAGTAAAATATTTTTAACTGGTATGATACTGAAAGCATCATAAACTGTTGAACTCTAGAGCAACTCTTATCTGTACTAAATACAGAGAATTTGAATTTGAATTTGACTTTAGAGAAACTATAATGTACCACAATAAAGTGTTAATTATTTTTGTTGCATTATATCATAACATTGTAATAACACTTACTACCATTCATTCTTTCATTTTAGTTTTGTTAAAAATTTGCAAAATCGAGAGGAGGTTTAGATAAAATATGTAATTTTAAATCGTAGATGTTATTCTCACATTTATTTAATTAAATATGTCTTAGAACACTCAAATGTTATTTGCTCATTCTTAGTCATGCACAATTTAGATAATATAAGTAAACACTATTACTAATTGAATTAGATATAAGTATAACATAAATATAAAATTGAATGAATTTCCTGTATTTGAAAAGAGAGCAACCAATAATTTTTGAAATACTCTAGCCCATGATTTGTACTTCCTTGTGTACTGTTTTTGCCCATAGGAGAGAGAGAGAAATAAATACCTAAAAATTATATTTAATTAATTTAAATGTTTATATGATCAAGTTAAAAAATGACTGTTTTGAAAGAATATAAAAAATATTTAGTAAACTTTCAAAGGTGAAATTTAAGCCATTCTTTAAACACTTAGCCAAAGCAGAAACTCAGCTAAGAGTTTCTATGAATTGCTTTATCTTTGGTTTATAAATGTTGTTCATTTTCTTTCTTTCTTTTTTTTTTGAAGACTGCCCATTGATTTAATAAGTACTCAAACCTAACTAAAAGAAAAAAGGACATAAGTGAAAAAATAATTTTCAATTTTCATTTACATTACATTTCACTGACTTTTTAAAATAATTTGAAATACCTTTCCTTAAGATTTAATGTGAAATACATATTAAAAGCATAAGTCATTTTTTCCCTACATTCTGTATTTTTCCTTGACATAAAAATAAAGAACAGCTACTCATCAGGTTTCCAGAAGGTGTTTATACAAAATACCTACAAAGAAAAACCTAATGGTAAAATATAGAGAGGATAAGGGGTTCCATAAAATAATTATTCCTATTTCAGTCCTGATTAATATAGTATAATATAATGCCAATTGAATTTATCTGTGATTTTTATTGTTTATAAAATATGAATTTTGCAAAGCCCCCCAGCTACACTAACCTTCTCTAATATGTATCAATTTTAATATAGAAAACTGTAGCAGATAAGCTTGGTTTTGATTTTTTTTTTTAATTAACTGACATCAGTTAAACAAAGAACTTTGTTTCACTTTTGGTGATTTTCTGAATTACTGAAAAAAAATCTCTCTGAGAGACTGTAATATTTTCCTAATATAAGTTATCCACTGAGAAATGTTAAGTAAATCCTTATTATTACTGAAAAAGACCTCTTAAATTTGTATTTTTGATTCTCTGAAAAATATGTATTATTTAGTGTTCAAATTCTATGTTAAAAAGAGAATTCATTATATGAAGATTAATGCTTTCTTTTTACTCACTCAAAAAAAGCTCTAATCCTCTCCCCTGTTGAAAATGAAGCAGGCAGAGCTGTTTGCTTAACCAAACATTTTAGATTTGTTGCTGCCTACTTTTTTAATATAGTAATTTATTAGCTATGCTTAATGTTATATCTGATACCTTCCAATAATTCTCTGTGTAATGTTTCCTCATAATGAATAGCAGGGTAAAATTTCACTATGTCACAATATTCAGTCTAACCAACGCTACCAACAAAAAACAGAAAAGTCAGAAGCCCAGCAAAATGTTATCTATTTAGTTTTTTCTCTTTACTTTATATGGAGGAAAGAATTAAAACAAAAAACAAAATTATTTCAGAGAACTCAAACATCTATAAATGCTATTAAATAAACATAACCTAAATGGGTTATTACCTGTCTAGAGAAAGTGTTACTGTCTCATTCATTTCCGGTGTGTCATCAGCTTTGACTGTAATGTTGATTGTTGTGTCACTTTGCCCAGATAAAAACACAACAGAGCCATTAAAGGGACCTATATCGTCCAGGGTCACTGATTTTGAATTAAAGCCAGAGGGCTTCAAACTCCAATAGACAGTAGCCTGGCCATCGGTTCCATCCCGATGTAAGGGAATATATACCTTATAAAAAAAAAAAATTTCTCCTGAAATATATGCTAATAAATTATGTAAGCTTTTCAGTTAGTGGATGCACTTGTTATTATATGAATATATGTATTCTGCATAGAGAAGCCAACTATTAAATGACATTAAAACAGAAGACTGAACATGTCTTCTCATTAAGTATAAAAATAATTTTAGATATAACTATTTTTTATTAGTTTTTGCTAATCAAATTTATCTGCAAGACTGTTCCCACCCCAAAATATCCCTAACCTATGATTTGTCTTAATAAAAGGATATTTTAAAAGCCAAAGAATAGTGAAAAACATAGAACATGTTGGCTAAATACTAACTTTCCATCAGAGTTTCTCCAAAAAAAGGAATTAATGAAATATCACAATATAAACTGAAAGATAAGCTTTTATAATTAAAACTAGAAAATTACAAAAAATTCATCCTAAAGTGATGGAGGCAAAAATAAGAAAATAATAATATAAGTAAGAACAAGAAATGTTTCTAACCAATATGATATATGCAGTAGAAATAAAATGAGATACTCCAATCATAGTTCTGGGTGACCTTGGGCAAGTTACTTAACCTCTCTGACCTCAATTTCCTCAAGTGAAATGAAGCTAGGGCTTCCATATTTTGCAAGTTTGTGGAGAGGATTAGTGTCTCTCCATTGTATGAGCTAAATAAATGGCTGCTATTATAATAATTCTGAAACAAATTATATTTGGTAGTTTTATTTAAGTGCAGTACACTTCAAATATAGAAAATAAAAGGATCATTGTAGATAATGATAAAGTTTTTTCCAAATAAAGAATATAAATGAATACTTAATGGTAGATACGCTGTTCTTTTTAAGCCCCTAAAAAGGTATTTTCTTTGTTCTTTGCTTTTTAACACAACCCATCTTGAAAAATGGAAGATATTTTCCTCACTAGCCATTCTGCTAATTTGACTAGCAATGGTCAGGGTTGACTAGTGAGCAAAATAGGATACTTAAGGAAGACAAAAAAATTAAGAGTCACCCTGAGGGAGTGGGTGTAGTCTGGGCTATGGATGGGACAAAGAGAAAGAGAGCTGAGGGAAATTTCCACCCTTTCTGTTTCCCAGAGGGGAAGAATGCAGGTTCACAGAGCCCAAAACTTTCCCTCAAAACTAATTTCCCTCAAGGGAAAAATATGAAATGGTAAATTGACAGCAGATAATGAATAAAAGCAATCCACTCTCTAAACGTTTTTAGTTTTTCAGTTTTTAGAAAGAAACAGTGTACTAATAAAAAAATACAAAAAATCAGAACCATCTTGAAAAATGAGCTGCTCTGCCAATTTATAGAATCAAATATATAAACAAAGGAAGTTGCGAATACCATATTTTGACATGAGACTTCGATAACAAAAACAATTCTCCACTTTTCTGATCTGAACCCCAACCCACTTTAAATCAAATCTAAGTTATGAGAGTCTTAGAGAAGGTTTCAGGGATAGACCAGAACCCAGGTAATGGTAAACCTGAAAGTCAGAGCCATCCCTAGATAGATGGTAGGAAAATTCAATCAGGGTAGGGGTCAGGTAGGGGTGCTATATATGTGAGTGTGCTTTTGTGTGTGTGTGTGTGTGTGTGTGTGCACCCACAAAAATGTACCCATATATATAACATAAAATTCCTCAGATTTGGCATTCCACAACTTTACCACCACCAAGTGGAATGGCGATCCAAGTGGATCACTTCCACAGCCAAGCACAGAACCCAACGCAGCCACCCTAGTCCTTCCCAAGGCAAGCATGAGGAATGCTAATAATGGAATAGGTCAAGGATACCTGCAATACATGTGACTTAGCCAATAAAAAAAGAAAAATTATGTTTGGCTATCACTCTGGCAAATGTCATAGCACTATCTAAAAGCATCTACATCAAAATATCCAATTCTGGCCATGAGCAATTAATTCTAATTTTATTCTAACAAATATGGCAAAAGATGATGGAAAAATCACATATTAATCAGTTACTTAAATGACATATTGAAGACTTGCTGTAAATGGTGAAGCTTTTCAACATCTGTTAATTCTGTGTCTATGCCTTATCTCAGACTCATTAGGCCCCATCAATAAGAAAAAGCCTACTTACCACTTCAGCAGCAGAATCTTCTGGTTCATGTAAAATGATTGAAAGATTGCTAATGAAGCCAATTTCTCCATTTGCAATGTCTGGAGTAACCACTAAAGAAATATTCTGGACTTTCCCAAATCTAGGACTTACAGGTGGGATTGGGGGAATTACGTTCACCAACTCCACAGTTTCCAACTATAATAAACAAACACAGTGAAAAATTTAAAAGAACAGAAATTTTTAAATTAAAAAAAGTCTTAATAGCATGGGGCAACAAATGTAAAGGTCACAAACTTGGCAACTTCATCTCCTCTTACAGTCACCATCTTATTTCAATCTCCTGCACTGGCTTCTTGAGCTTTTTTTTTTTTTTTTTTGCTCTTCAGTTATAATTCCCCAGGGTTCTTTCTAAGCCCTTTATCTTATTATGTCATACCCTCTCCCTAATAATCTCTGGATCTCTCCTTCAAATTCCAAATCTTTGTAACCAACTGCCCATGGACATCATAAAAATGTCACACAGACACCTTACAGTTAGAATGTCCAAAATAGAAATCATTATCTCTGTTCCATGTCCCCTCACTACTAACATCACCAGCACTACCATCTGCTTTTCCTCCTTATCACCTGTACCCAACTACCTTGACCTTAAAGCTAAACTGAGAGTTGCCCACATCTCGTTCTTCTCTTTCACTGACCCATGCCTCCAATCAATCACCTACTCCCCTTCTATGCCAGAGAAAATTCACTATCAGAACATCATTCAGAACGCCAAATGTAACCTGCCTCTCCGTTTAAAGAAAAACAGCGTATGTATAACACACAATATCCCCGTGTTTAATGAACATGACCACTAGAGTAACTTCCATAGTGCTCTCATCTAGAATGGCCTCCCTTCATTATCTCACAAGGCCAAAATGTAGCATTCTTAAAGTCCAGTTACATCTCCCTCTTTCATGAAGATTTCCTGGTATCTCCAGCCCTTTTTATTCTAACTTTCTGAATTTCGATAACTACCCTCCCTAAACTTAGAACGTTATCGTAAATTTCACATGTTGACTGCTTATCATCATTTTGTGTATTCCAGACTTTTACTTCCTAACAAAGCCTTTGTGAGTCTGTGTTCTTCTCAGCATTTTCCCAGGCCATGACACAGAACCAAAACTGCAGCTGAGACACAGTAAATGTTTGTCAACTCATCCCTCCAACACAAAATGAGCTCTATAGGAATCCTGGTATATCACAAACCTTCAACATCTTAATATTCTAACTTTCCAAAATTCAACTGATCAATCCATACAGTGTTCACTTGAGGAGTATAGGAGTAGATAATCATTACAGGACTGCAAAAACAACAAATATTTTAAGATGAAAAGCAATTCTGAACTTAATAAGACATTATGGATCTCCCATTCTTTAGGAGCTTCTGTTAGGCTTTGTAATGTGGAAACAATGCCAATAAGTAACCACCAGAAGAGACTTGTGATTTAAGTTGATTTTCCACAAATGAACAGGAGTAGTTCTGATCCCACACACAGTGTCACATTTTATGATAAACGATATATATTTTAAAGGCAAAAGTAAATGCCCTTTTAAAATGTCACACATTTTGCTTTAAAAATCACATACAGGAGGGGCGCCTGGGTGGTTCAGTTGGTTGAGTCTGACTCTTGATTTCAGCTCAGGTCATGATCTCAGGGTTATGAGATCGGGCTCTGTGCTGGGGATGGAACCTGCTTAAGATTCTCTGTCTCCCTCCCTCTACCCCTTGCCACCCCAGTCTTTCACGCCTCTTAAATAAATAAATAAATAAATAAATAAATAAAACAAATATTTAAAAAATTTTTTTAAATCTAAAAATCACATACAGGAGAAAGATAGGAAAAACTCCATATTTGGTAAATAGTCATTTGAGTAAAAGAAAAAAACGAAATTAGAATGACACATTTTGCCAAATATGGTATGTAGACCAAGTCAAGTAAAATAAGACGTGTAATTCTTTAGTATACTGCATTTACTTTATAAAATAAATACAATGTAAAGATAAATAGTAAAAACCACATACCTGTCATTCTTTCTAGATAAAAGGAATATATATACATGTAAATTTCTACTTATCTTAAAAAATATTACAAAGAATAAACAAATACAATGTATATAAAATATATTTAATTTATATATATATTTAAATGCATATATTAAATGTATATAAATATAAGGTATACATTGTTTGGAGGCAGAGATGTTTCTAAAATACTTGGTCATGTATGAGTAAGCACGTGGTTGTTAATGAACACTCCCATTCCCATACATTTGCAAAGAGCTAAACTGAAATACTATTTAAAACATCAATATATTTTTACTTCAAAACTTTCTAAAAAGAAAGTAGGAAACTAAATAAGTCGTATCTTACATTTATCAAAAAAAGCTATAGAATTAATTCTAAATATAGGATTTTTGAAAAATACAAAGAAATGAACCGATCAAAAGGAAAATGCTAATTTTCCATGGCTTATTTCCTAGTCTCTAAGCCTTTTTGTCTGGGTTCCTTAAGCATCTGCTAAATCAAACTGCCCCATTCATAAAGAGTCGTTCTTTGCTTTCAGACAGTTTGCAACTGGGACAGCACATTAGCAAACCCAAGCCTGCCAAAAGTTGTATCTCAGACTAATGTATTTAGCGGAGAGGGTTAGTGAAGAATGAGGAGTTTATGTCTCAGATTCTCCTTTCTTCAGTTTCATTCAACTTTCCATGCAGAATCTGATGCCTCCTATTCTTGTGTTGCTTATCCATTACGTACTATACAAACTACACAACCTTCTAATTTCAAGGAGCTTTCCAGAACCCAAAGCTGTTTTGAACCTCGAGGAATTGTGTCAGTGACTAATAATGTCTTTTTTTCTAAACTGTTAAATGAACTATCTGCACTGTAAGACCTTTTGTTTTTTAACTGAATACAGAGAGATAAAGAATGGAGTCTGGAATTAGTGGTACAAACACATTTCTAAACCGGCATCACCAAAATTCAAACACTACACACTTCTTCAAGTTTTCCCTTACTTTTCAAGTGGCATCAGGAAAAAATTCTATCATGTTCATATACAATGCTGAAAATAGCTCGGATAATATCTGATCCATAAATGGTCCTTAATAAGGTTTTGTTTACAAAGAGATTCTCTGCAGCTACTTGGATAGAGATACAAGATATTTTCAAAAGACTAAGAGCTTAATAGAAAGGTTACTAATATTCGCACAGATACCAGGGGGTCTGTAGCCACAGTAAAAACTGGTCTTGAGGCAGCATGAGAAAAGAAATCAGAAAGCTAAAATGGGAACAGAAAAGTTATCCAAAACTCAGAATCAACATTACTGCATCATCAGTCCTTAAACTCACCTCACATCACTACAACGACTACAAGAATTCCAGGATGCCCAGGCCTCCATGAAAGCAAAAACAGCTGTGTAAAATCTTTGCTTTATTTCACTTGGGTTAATAATTTGTTTCTCATATCACTTGTGCCCTACAAGGGAGAACTGAAAACTGACATACCTTAAACATACATTATGAATTTAAATGTTTGTGCTCCCCCAGAATTCACCTACTGAAAACCTAATCCCCAGGGTGATGGCATGTGGAAATGGGACCTTTGGGAAATAACTGGGTCATGAGGGGGGGGGACCCCCATGATGAGATCAGTGCCTTATATGAAGAGATGCCAAAGATCTTGTTTCCTGTCTCTCTCCACTATGTGAGGACACAGCAATAAGATATCAGTCTGCAAACCAGGAAGAGGGCTCTCACCAGTCACTCTCCATGCCGGCACCCTGATCTTGGACTTCCCAGCCTCTGGCACTGTGAGAAATAAATGTCTGTTGTTTAAGCCACCAGTCTATGGTATTCTTTATAGCAGCCGGAACTAAGACAATGTATATCAATGAGAGTGCTCTGAATCCAGAGGATACTGACAGCAGAAAAGGCAAAGGACAGAGCTGACACCAAAAATAAAAACAAAAACTCCATCAAATTCTGAAACTCCTCTTGACAAGTTATTATCTCCCAGGTACTCTTGAAAACTGCCAAGTTTGGGAAATGCTACCCTAAGTGCAAACTGATGAAATTAGTTATGCACTTTCATGTATTATTAGGACCAATCTTAAAAAATGTTGTGACATATTTTTTATAAGGCCAAATGTATAGCTTTTTAAAAAATTTCTAAATATATCTCCAAATGTGTTCCAGTAGCAGTGTTCCAGTCCCTTTAACTTCTTGTTCAACATGGCCAAGGCCAGGGACTCCACCACATGCTCAATTCCACTTCACAGATGCAGATGCCCCATCTGGCCACTCATGTCACAAGAGCATCCCACAAGCCACAGGGGAAGCAGACACAACTGTGTACAAGGCCATGTTCTCTTCACCCATCACTTCAAGAGAAATTCAGGGGTCCTCCAAAAATGGGTTTTCCTCATAGACAGAAGTATGCATCACATCATAAGTTCCCGATTTTGAGGGGACACAAAATACCAATAACAATAATAACAAAAGAGGGAGAGCAGAATCTCCCACCACTAGTGGCAAAACCTTTGGAAACAAAATGGCAAAAGTTCTCCCTCTGGGTACATGAATTACAAAAAGGCATCCTCTACATACGATAAATCATATATCCCCATAACAGGTCACCGACTAGACCCCTCCACCAGGACTCCTCAAGAAATACACAAATGGTGCAAGCTTGAGCAGTGGCCCAGCTGAAAACAAACAAACAAACGAACAAACAAAGACAAGCGTCTTCAGAATAAAAGGGCCTACTCTATCAAATGCTAAGCAAAGAGCGACACAGTCCTGTGGACTTCAGAACACCAAGAAGATTAAAAAAAAAAAAGCTTTAGAGTTAACAAACAAGTTACCTAAAACAGTAAATAATGTCTTTACCCTCAATTTCTTATCAGCAACTGTGCTATAAAACAATACCTTCCAAGTTCTGAAAAAAGAAATTTTTTTTTATTTTTACTTTTAGAGAGGGGGAGAGAGAGAGAGAGGAGGAGGGAGGAGCAGAGGGAAAGGGAGAGAGAATCTCAAGCAGGCTCCACACCCAGTGTGGAGCCCAATGCAGGGCTCAGTCTCACGATCCTGAGATCATGACCTAAGCTGAAATTGAGAGTCGGATGTTTAACCAACGAGCCATCCAGGCACCCTGAAAAAATCATTTTAATCTAAAAATCTCTACCAAGCCAAACTATCAGTGTGAGTTTGAAGTTTTGTTTTTAGCTTCTCAAAGACTCAAAAAGTTTACTTTGCATATTCCTTTTCTGTACATGTATTTGAGGAAGATATACTACAACAAAACCCAAACACGACCCAAGAAGGAAAAAGCAAGAGATCAAGAAAATTCAGGAGCTCAGTAAAAACCATCCCGAGTAGCAGGTGTGAAGCAAGCATAGAAAGCAGTTAGTACGGCTAAACTCACCATCCAACATATATAAGACAACTGGAAGCTATAAAGTGGTGAAGATGGTACATATAAAGGGAGCAGTTAGAAATACTAGAGAAAGCAGCAATAAACCATAAAACAAAGTCTAGGCAAAAATATGAGACCAGTTTAAATGTGCATGCTTCAAAAAAATTAATGGAATATGAAACTTCATTTGATACATATTTCAGTTAGCAAAGTATGTAGTGATATAGGATTATAAACTCTTTATCAACCCATTCATACTATTTGAATCTCTATTAAATTTATTTACATAACCAAAATTTGATAAGCATCCTTTATTGCTTTCTAATTTTCAGAATCAACCAATGCCAAATGCATGGAAAACATAACCACACTATCAAAAGTGAGTGCAGATTTTTTTTAAATTTTGGCAATAAAAATAATGTTTTCTTTAATAAAAGTTAAGAAATAAAAAAAGACAAAGTGGAAGAATATGCTGTGGGTCCCTAACTTCTTTTTATTAAGTAGATGAGAATCCAGAGATTCTAACTATAGTTAATAGACAGATTTTTTTTAGTATGTTAATTAAAAATATCTACACAATTTTTCTCATATTGCTTTTTTATTTCTGAAATGCCTCCCCTGCACTATCCATCATGAAAAACTGTATTTATCCTACAAATCCCATTCCTATGTCATATTTTCCCAAATCAACTCAAAAGAATGGCAGATCTCTTTCTCCTTCTTCTCTCAATCTCCCCCCTCCCCACCCTCCTCCATTAACAATTTGTGTGACTCCATTACATCATCCATTATTTTCTGACCTGCATTTCAAGTTGGTATACTTTTATTATCACCTGATTAAAATATTAACTTTAGTAGGACCCTTGTTTTATTCTTCCTTATATGGCTTCAGAGCAGACACATTCTCTCCTTGGACTCCCTCAACAAATTGTAGTAACCAATGGTAGCATCCAAACCATCAATGTGGGCAAGATGATGGTTAGTTAACTCTCTCACACAGACAAATACATGTGCAGTTGAACCAAAGCTGAAACTGTTCTAATCACTACAGTACCTTTACTAGAAAGTGGGCCCCATTTTGAAGGAATGCATCATTTCTTATTGGTAGTTTTATGGTGACTTGGATTTTTTGTTCTGGAAAAATGAGGTTATTTCTCCTGGACATATTTAAGATGCCATCTTTTGCTTGCAAAGGGTCCACAGCTCCAGCAGGAATATAAAGGGCAGAATAAAACATCTTCACATCTCCTTTAGTTCCTCCTAGTCTTGTAAAACTCAGGGATAAATATCGTTCACCTGGGCTGCTTTCAATCTTTTGGTTTTCCATAGGAAAAAATGTTATTAGGCCATAAACATCATCACTATCCTGAATGTAGAACAAAAGCTGCAGATAAAGAAATAAAATATTAAAGTGTAGAATTCTCACATCTGAGAATACCGAACTGTTGACTTACTAGGCTATTCCGATTTTTAATATTTATTTACATATCATGTCTAAACATGATCACTTTTTATATGTACACCAGAGTAAAAGATGAATCAAAAACAGATTTGGCAAGTTTCCTAATTTATTGTTTGTGGAATTTTTTTGAAGAGTAAATTTTTTATTTACAGAACAGAGCATCTTGAGCAACAGAAACATACATCATTTCTAAAACCAGTGTTCTTCCTGTTGCATCCAACTAGACATAAAAGTGATTTGTGTGATCAAATTCTTTGGCTCTTTTGGAACACAGAAATATTCACACAAGTAAAGCATAACAAATGATCTACCTCTGCTGGTTCGCTCACTTCTGCACCTCCTCGTACTGTATGAGGCAGAATCTGAAGTAAATAAGCTTCTGCCTCTTCTGGAAGATCATCATTAACAATAGTAAGAGAAACTGATGCCAACATCTGCCCTTGTGCAAAATGGAGAACTCCAGAACTTGGTCTGATATCTGCCGTTACTGGTGAGGGATCACTGCTATTCCGTGTCAGTTCCCAGTTCACAGAAATATTCCCATGGGTGCCACCATTTCTAACCACTGTAATTTCTTCAAATCTAGAATTTTAAAAGAAGTATATATGGTCACATATTATACTGTGTTTCCTTTAGCTGGGCTTTTTCAATGTCAAACTGGCCATGAGATTTTGGTAAAAGCAGAATCCGTATCATAGAGAACGAATGGCTGTTTTAATATGAAGGGGGAGTTACATAGATGTGTCCTGGGAACCTATCATAATACGAATTCACTTGCATATTTAAATCACTCTGAAAATAAGAAAGAAAACAGCAAAACCATGGTGGAAGAAGTGACACAGTTCGACACTATGTCCAACAGCACAAATACTAAATCTCGGAATAATATATTAAAATAACTGCAGTAACAGGTTTAAAATAAACCATACCTTGATGTTGTATCTTCATCAATTACAACTGTCCTTTCAAACAAGATACTGTTGAATGACAGGACTCCATAAGGTTTGTCATTTGGCTTAATAGTGATTTGCACAATAGAAGGGGCTAAAAGCACAGCATCTCCCTGCAAGGTATCTTTTAGTAATACAACATGAAATGATTCCGCAATCTCTGGAATGGTGTCATCAACTATCTGAAATTTTAGGTGTGACTCATGAATAAAAGATGGAAAAACAATAGTTGGGGTTGGCTGAAGATCAATGAAGTCTAAATTTTGCTGGGCATGTGCTGTTGAATTCCCAGTTACAATAACATAACTGATTGAAACTTCATATTCATCTGATCCAATCAGATGCCCATTGTCATCTTTTCCACGAACCACTGGAATTAGGAGTATGTGGTCTTCCTCAGGAACCAAATAAGCATTCTGAATAAATCTCACGGGACTATCATTTTTCTTAATGATTATCTCAACTGAGCTCTTAGAGGTGTTGATCTCAGCTCCTCCTTCAACATTTTTCAGTTGAATCAAAAATATTTCATCATTTTCTGGTACCTGTCAAATAAATATAAACAGTAGCAAAAATACCAATAGCCAAAACATCTGCAAAGAAACCAAAGTATATAAAGTTGCTATGTTTCAATACAAAGAAACAAAAAAATTTTAACTGAAGGGAGTAGAGAGGCTTGTTTAATATCTACATATTAAAATATTTTCCAAAGCTACATAATATATTTTAGATAGGGAAGGAAAAGTTCATAAAGCAATGGTATGGACAGGTATTAAAGTATAGGTATAATGTCTTTCAACCCTGATCAATCTTTAGGTAACGCTAATGATTTGACAGTAAATCTGGGCATAAAATTTTACTACTTTTATCAGAAGTAGCATGATAGTAATCTAATAATAATATATAAGACTATCTAAGAATCTGGAATAATATTATCATAGATATAGAATATCTAAGAATCTGGAAAACTAACACATTATGCATCACATGCAAATTGTTAGTTTTCAACATGTGAATTATTCTTGCTTTTCTCTAAATGATTTCTAATTCAAGAGGTAAACATATACCAATCATATGATTTCCAAAATACACATCACGCCTCTGGAGAACAAGCTATAAGAGTCACTATCAGGCAAATGTTGACACTGTTAGAGTGAAACTTTTTTTTTTTTTTTTGCAACTGCACAGAAATCCTAGGGATAATCTTCACTATGCTGTTTAAATAAATTCTGTTTTATGAATGAAAGGGAAAAAAACAAATCTTTTTACCTCTATCAACAGCAATATAAAAGGTAAGGCTATTTATCTAAAAAAAAAATGCTGTGATTTGATTGATCTTTTTATTGCCCAATTTTACTGAGGAATAATTGACAAATAAAATTATAATATATTTTAAATGTACACATGATGGTTTGATGTACATATACATTTTGGAATAACTGCAGAGATCCAGAGAACTAACACACTCATCACCTCACACAGTTGATTCTTTTTGTGAGTGACTCAACACTTATGATCTACTCTCAGCAACTTTCAAGTATACAACACTGTATTATTAACTGCAGGCACCATGCTGTACATTAGATCCTCAGAGGATGATCTTTTAAGTTTCTAGTTAAAATGTATAATTAATCGTTGCCCCAAATTATAACCTTCTCAAGGATCTAAAAACAAAAGGTTTTTACTAGCTTAAAGAACCAGATGAACTAGAGTTATCAATGTTACCTAATATTTCATTTTTTCAAGAGAAACAATTTCTAATAATGTCTTCTAAATTGTTTGTTTCTCTTCTCTTGGGATTTGTTGTGATTTGATTTCACAATTTTTTTGTAGTAAGGTTGAGGGATGGTTAAAAATTCCCAGCTATTTTATTCTCTCTTTTTTTCTGACAATATTAAGATTATTTTATTAAAAGTTACGTTTTCTCTCATTTCTCTCATTATCTCATTCACAAGAGATACCCTTGCACATTATTGTTCAAATCCATTCCCTTCTTAGTTAAGTTAGCTGTGTCATCTCAATCCTTGGTAACTTCAATGTGAAATGTAAAAACAACTAAAGCCTTCCCTTGACTGTGAACATTTAAAATATCCAAACAAAAGAGTATCAATTACAATAGAATTTTCTTTGCTTTCTTAGTAAAATACTTATGCTGGGTAGGTAGTACTGTATACCTGCTCAAAACGGAAATCACTAACAAAAATCAATCATCAGGGTTTACAAAATGCTTAAGTTTTTGTACTACGTGTGGCTGCCAGTTATTTTCAGGTTCATCAGCTTTTAGATATATAATTTTATGTAATAGCAGGAAGGGAAGAATGAAGGGGGGGAAATCAGATGGTGAGACGAACCATGAGAGACTATGGACTCTGAGAAACAAACTGAGGGTTCTAGAGGGGAGAGGTATAGGGGGATGGGTTAGCCTGGTGATGGGTATTAAGGAGGGCACGTTCTGCATGGAGCACTGGGTGTTATGTGCAAACAATGAATCATGGAACACTACATCAAAAACTAATGATGTATGGTGACTAACATAACATAATAATAATAAAAAAAATGTTTTTTGAAAAAAATAAATAAAAATAAAGTCAATATCTCCTATCAAAAAAAATAGATATATAATTTTATCTGAAATAAATTAGGTAAATATTAATCAGATATATTCCAAAATGGCTCTTTATACCTAAAGTATACAATAACTAGTTAGTACAGTACACTAACCCCACATAGGACTATGTTCTTGAATAATTTCAAATACTGCACACAGTTTCATGCTTGACATAATGTTCTCCAACATGTCTGTACTACAGGCAGAGTCCCTGTCCCATTGAAGCATTTACCATTATCTTACCTCATCATCAAGTACTGTCAAGTTGTAGACTACTGTTGCTCTGCCAGGGGGAAAGGTAATATTTCCTTGAACTGGGCTCAAATCTTCCTCAGGTGGATTTGGGCCACCCTCTACCTGCAAAGAAACACACAGTGCCATCAATAAACACAAAATATTTCACAAGAGTAACAAAGCATTACTGTGATTTTGACTGACAAAAATCTGAAATTCACTTAAAAATGTTTTGAGAGAAGAATTAAAACTGTACGTAAGTCTGTCCTTCTAATTAATAGTCAAGGCCTATAATATAGATCTTGACTATAATCACATTAAACTACATGGTTTCTAAGCGCTTTCTCTTTTCTTCCTCAGCCATTACATTAAATCTGAGAAAAAAACATATTTTCTTGAGAAGAAGGTATTCAAAATTGGTAAATTCTCTTAAGTAACGGAATCAAATGGCGGTACCACCACTGACTGTGTAACGTTGGGCAAGACATTAAACAACCCCAAGGGACGCCTGGGTGGCTCAGTCGGTTAAGCATCTGCCTTTGGCTCAGGTCATGATCCCAGGGTCCTTGGATCGAATCCCGTGTCAGGCTCCTTGCTCAGTGGGGTGTCTGCTTCTCCCTCTCCCTCTGCCCGCCGCTCCCCCTGCTCATGCTCTCTCACAAATAAAATCTTTTTTAAAAAATAAAGAAACAATCCCGAGGAACATTTTCCTCATCTTTAAAATAGGCATAATAATATCCACTTCACAGGCTAGGTGTGAAGACGTAAATAAGATCATTCCTTTTAAAAAGTACTTATTAAGTACTTTGTGCCTGATCTCTTTTACATGTTAAGGATATAGTTGTGAACAGGCAAACTCCCTACCCATAAGAACCTTACATTTAATGAAAGGGAAAAATGATAAATAAATGTGTATTTTTCAGATGATGATAAGTATTATGGAGAAGAAAATAAGAAGGGCATGCGGGAGACAAAATTCTGGGAAGAGATGCTGGTTTTTATATGAGGGAGAATCAGTGTAAAGCACTTAGAACACTAAATGGCGTAATTAAGTTCTCAGCAAACGTTAGTTGCGATTATTTCAACAAAACAAAGGCTCAAGACTCAAGAAAGTAACTTCAGACATCCAGAAAGTAACATTCAAAATTTGCTATTTTGCCTTATCTTTCCCCAGCCAATTTTTTCCCCACATTTGTTATTAGATACATTTTCAAAAATGTACTATCTAAGCACATATTCTCAAGTACATGAAACATTCTTTAAGACTTCCTGTGTAGAACTTGCAAGACTACCGCATATTTAATTACTGTTACTATGTTTTTCATGCATTATTCTCTTACGCCATTTTATTTTTTTATGCAGTTAACATAACCATCATATGATGTAGGTCTCCATGAGCACAAGAAGAACTCTTCTTTTTTTTTTTTTTTTTAAAGATTTTATTTATTCATTTGAGAGAGAGAATGGGAGAGAGAGCACGAGAGGGGGGAGGGTCAGAGGGAGAAGCAGACTCCCTGCTGAGCAGGGAGCCCGATGCGGGACTCGATCCTGGGACCCCAGGATCATGACGTGAGCCGAAGGCAGTCGCCTAACCAACTGAGCCACCCAGGCACCCCAAGAAGAACTCTTCTATGCTTCAGAATTATGTTATATAAATCCAACTATCCATTTGATTGATATTGCTATTAATAATTAAGATAGAAACTAGTAAGATAGAAATTAATGCTCCAATATTTGAAAACAGCATATGAACATGTTCTAGATATTATAAAACACAAAAATTAGTTGAAGATTTGACTATGTATCTCATAAAATAGCAATATGGTGACACATTGGTGTGCATGTGGTTGTTAAGCAATCAAATGGAATGGTGACAGCTAGCACCCTAAGAAATGCGCCTCACCCACAGCCTATCTTATTCATGTCAAATGCTGTAACACATATGGACCTCCATGATGGAGCATGACTGCTCTTAACAGCATCCATTAAGAGTTTTTTTTTTTAATGGGGAATGTAAATGAGAGAAGACTAGATATCAAATAATTTTACATAAGCCTAAGTAACCCATGGGCATTTTATAAATTCATATCCTTGAAAAGGTTTATCATAAAGGTTTGATGGATTTTATAGAATTAACATTATTATTTTATTTTGTGGTTTATTATTACCACCCCTGTATATAAAATGATACATTGTGTTTCATGATAGCATAGTATATGCAAGCAGCAAGAAAAACATTTTTTATTAACTATGAAATTTATCAGAAATAAATAAAAATAAAAGTATTGACTTTCATTTCATTTTTATTAAGGGTGCATGCTTATTATACAAAGGACTTTGATTTTTTAAGTTATAGCCACCTGATGTGAACTCTGAATTGTTACCATTTAAAGTGATTTCAGAGTAAGCTTACCTCAAAAGTCACAGTAACCATTCCATAAGTTCCTTTTTCTCTGATGAGAGTAAGAGGCACAGATTCATTTCTGCCCCTGGGCTCACTCACTGCGATTGAAAAAGGCTATTGGGAACAGCAAAGACAATCAGGCACTCATCAGCCAGAGGTAGAGGTGGTGCAAACTGTTATCTTGAAATACTAAATTTACATAGACAAATTAATTCACATCATACCCTAAGAATGTGGTACATCCTAGCATTAATTAGCGGTAGCTAATAAAAAGGCTTGAAAGGTTAAAAATAATAGTGTAAAGGGAACATAAACTTAGTCAGGCAAAAGATGCAAGTTCTTGTCCTGATTCTACTACCATCAACTAGCTATTTTGCTGAAGGATCTTAAAGGTTATCTAGTTGAAAGATGAGAAACTCAAATGCTCACAGGGACCCGGGATGTCACAAAATCAAGCTGTATCTCCACACCAGAAAAGCTCATTGGGACCACCCACTGGGAGCTCCGCCAACAGGCCTTTCTCCCAACCACTATGACCTTCTCATTGGTCAGCCTGCCAATGAAAAGCAGAGAACTGCCAACAATTTTCAGGACATGATCACTGGGGGAAAGAAGCCAGGGCTTCAAATGCTGAAACATGCTGGCTTCGCTGCCTGAAACCAGGCCTAGAAGAGGAGGAAGAGGGAAACAGCCAGGTGCATGCTAGCTAGGGCAGAAGTGCCCATCTCTCCTGGTGACCCTAAGCCTCAGTGTCCTATCCATAAATGGGGATCAGAATACCTTTCCCAAGGACATCAGAATCATCAATGCTATCTTCATCATCAACATAACCATCTCCCAGACCAGGAACTAAAGCCAGCCTATTTAGCAACTACTGTGAGCTCAACAGTTAACTTTGTTTCATTTTAACCACAGGTGCAGTGCCCAGTCAGGGGCTGCCTGGCAGCACTGCAACCACAACAGTTGGGGACCTGGGACCAATGCTAGAGACTATAGGATTCATTCCCAGAGGCTAAGAGGTACTATGTCAAAAGAAGGAAAGGAAAGGGACAGGGAAAGGGAAATGGAAAGGGAAAGGGAAAGGAAAGGAAAGGGAAAGGGAAAGGAAAGGGAAAGGGAAGGGAAAGGGAAAGGAAAGGAAAGGAAAAGAAAGGAAGGAGAGTGGGAGGGAGGGAGGGAGGGAGGGAGGGAAAGGAAAGGAAAGGAAAAGAAAGGAAGGAGGGTGGGGGGGAAGGGAGGGAGGAAGGAAGGAAGGAAGGAAGGAAGGCAGGCAGGCAGGCAGGCAGGCAGGCAGAAAACTTTAAACAAGTCAGTATGAGGTTAGGGGTGATAAGCTAGGAGTGAATATAGAAGAAAGACAGTAAGGAGAAAAATTAAGCAATTAAGAGAGCCTGCTTTATAATTAACTAGTAATTCCCTATCATTTAAATAGAATTGACTAATTAATTTAATAAATTTTGTAAATGACAATATAATGGAGGTCACAAAATGTCTGCTATATTGACATTATCCACATCTTTTTTAATAAAGATACTGCAATTAAAAGGTCATATTTATCTATAGCCTGCCTTGTTTCAGAGATAATTTAAGGTAAGAAAATGACATACAATGCACCAATTTAGCAGCAATCTAAATTGGAAAATAAATAAAAAGCTGGGGAGTATCATATCATCTTTTAGTAATGATAATTAGTAACATGATTCAAAAAGACTCAGTATCAGGAAGGTTATTGTAGTCTAAAACTTAGTGGCAAAATCCAATTGTATCCAAGATAAATTTTGTTTTAAGAGCTGGAAACAATTTCTCTCAAGGGGGAACCTGTCTTGTGTATTTGTTTCTAAAGATAAAACTCTCTGAACATAGGACTTGCCAAGGACACAGGAATTCGGTGATCAGGGGAAAAAAATGAACTGCTGAGCAAAACTGAGGGGGATGACAAGGAGTTTTAACCTTTAAGAAATATTAATAAGTGGGAAAATCTCAGGGAAGGGATTGACTACAGAATTTTTAAGAACTGTAATGTCTTCATTCCATTCAATTTTGAGTTTACTATAAGTTTTTCCAGTACTCTTCCAGTAAGTTTTTCTCATCTCCCAACTTCCCAAGGAGGCTGACAAACAGTATTTTCTTCAAGTGGCAACTGAGGAAATCGAGCAAAAGGAACTAGACTACAACATCTGCTACAGACTGTTTGTTCTATTCCCAAAGTCATGTTCGAATCTTGGGAGGTGGGGCCTTTCCGGAGGTGACCGGGTAATGAGGGCAAAGCTCTCATGAATGGGATTAGTGCCTTTATCAGAGAGACCTCAGACAGCTCCTCTGCCCCTCCTGCCCTATGAAAGCACAAGAAGATGTCCGGGAAGCAGGTCTTTACCAGACACCAAATGTGCTGGTACCTTGACCTTGGACTTCTCAGCCTCCAGAACTGTGAGAAATACATTTCTGCTGTTTTTAAGACACTAGTCTACAGAATTCTGTTACAGCAGATGGAACAGACTTAGACAACATCCAAGTTAGAGACCAGCAAAGGAGGTAACGAATGAGTCAGGTGGAATATCACCAGGAGATTAGGACAAGAGATGGCCACGATCACATAGGCCTCCTGCAGCTGAAGAAATCTTAGGTAGAACAAATGAACAGTCTATAAAATGTGGGACATGGATGAAGTTCGAGTGAATTTTATTTAAATATCAAGTGGCAGGATGACGCCAGGTAACATCATGAAAAATAACAAAAAAATTTAGTAACTATTACCCAGCAACCACAAGAGGAATCAAATTGCAACCATACCATATTAAATGAAATAATTCCAAATGCATTGTCATTTGATAATATTGTCACAGTCACAGTCCTTGGCCATCCAAGCTTCACATTTGCTGAAGGTTTCTAAATAAAAGCCGTAAGTTAATAAAATTAATAAGTTAATAAAATTAAAAATAAGAGCAACAGAATCATTTTAATAGAGTTTGTCTTTATGTAATTGTTCAGAATATGAATAAAAATACAAGTACACTTTTAATGCTGATTAAGAAAATATATTCAAACTAAGTCAACATGGTAAAGCAGTCCCAAATAGAAACTTTTTAAAAAGTTTAAAAAACCATTAATCACTGGCTATTAAAATATAAATCAATATAATGGTAAGTATCACTGGCTAGTAATGCTATATTATAATTACTCTAATGTCATTACTAACAGAGAATTAAGTAAGCAGTATGAAATTCTATTCAAATATGATCTCTTTTCTTACACTACAGAAGGTGCCAAAGCTTAAGAATTATTTATTCTATAAATCATAGAGCCAAATTAAAGATAAAATATTAAAACATCTTTTCTAATCAATAAGGGAAGAGTGTTCTTCAACATTTCTATTGATACTCAACAGCAGCATAAAGGAATATGCAAAAAAGGAATATACAAAAGCAAAACAGGACTATTTCAAGTATCATTTTCACAAAAATTTTACTCATACTGACCTAATCATTCTAAAAAAAATTCTCAATGCCCCTCAGAAAAATTAACTAGAACAGTGTTAACAGCCATTACCTCAACCTAACAGATCAAGCCATAAAGGATAATTAAACCTTGGGCTATTCAAGCATTTTTCCCAGAGGCAGTCCAAAATGATTCTAAGGCAGAGGGACCTCCCACTTCCACGCTTGCTTTTTGTATCCCTCTCCTTTGAACTCAGAAGTCTTGGTCATTCTTTGTGCATCTGGTAGCAGGGGAGGGATAAAAGAGAAAGGGGCCAAATGGAAGACAGGTTTTCTTGAGCATCTGTCATGGCAATTCCTAAATAAGCTGAATGGATCCAAAAACCAACTGCAGAATCTTCTAAACAAGATTGTCTGAGGAATAATAACCAGACCGTGGAATTGCCAAAAAGGCTGTCAGTTCTGAGTTCTACGAAAACCACCTCCAGTCTCTAGATGGGCTTATCTCTAGAGAAACAGATTTTTAAGCACTGTAAGGTTTCTCTGAGTTTCAGGTGGGTGGCAGGGTCAAGAAGGAATTACCTGTAATGTTAAGTGAAAAATAAAAGTTTCATCAGGCTCTGGTAAGTCATCATCACATACGGCTATGTACACTGTCCGATTTGTTTCTCCAACAGGTATAAACGCTGCAGCATATGTGTCAAAAAAGTCACCGGTGTCATGTCCATAGAGCTACCAAATGCAAAATACAGATAGTTCCTACAACACTGTTAGGACAAGCAAAACTGACGCTAATTGGAGCAATCAACAGAAAAAACAGGAATCATCAACTCACACTGCTGTTTACAGACAGGATGTACAAAAACAAAACAAGTATTTAACAACCGACAAAAATCACCTTCAAAAACATTATTAAAATGATTCTAAACAAAAACATCTGTTTATGCTCTGGAAGGTAAAGGAATCATTACACAGAAAAGTAATAATTATAGGGCACCTGGGTGGCTCAGTTTGTTGGGCGACTGCCTTCGGCTCAGGTCATGATCCTGGAGTCCCTGGATCGAGTCCCGCATCGGGCTCTCTGCTCGGCAGGGAGTCTTCTTCTCCCTCTGACCCTCCCCCCTCCCATGTGCTCTCTCTCTCTCATTCTCTCTGTCTCAAATAAATAAATAAAATCTTAAAAAAAAAGAAAAGAAAAGTAATAATTATGTAGGAAAGTAAGGATGTGAATTTTTTTTTCTCTGCCTCTTAACTGATCTGAAGTGGATTACAGCAAACCTGACAAGAAAACTAACTGTAGCTAAAACTCTCCCAAAGAAGAGGTGGAAATAGCCTGCCAAAATGTATCAGGAAAATCAGTTATTTACCCTATGGGTTTCAAAGAAATGCTCTTTCCAAAAATTTCAACTGAAGTTTTATTTATATTCTCCCCCACAACTCCAATAAAGACCCAATTCCTTTAGCATTCCAAATTATTAGTCATTGTAAACTTTTCCTTAACTGTTGAAGACTTCATTCCGTAACTTCAGCATTGCTAATAAGATTTTCGAGGGAGCAGTAATTATGAAATTATAAACGGCAACTTCTTATGCAAAGCTAAATGAGATTTCTTTTGCCAAAGATCTCACAATGAACAATTTAGCTACTGGAAAAAAACTATGATTTAGTACACATAAAAAATGAAGAACATGTATAGGAAAATTGTAGTCAATTTCTAGTTTTCTTTTATAAGAATAAAGTTTAAATACTTGAGATACCCAATTAAGCTGTTAAGGGTATTGAAAAACTTGTACTCCTTAACATAAAAAATGGCACAGTCTTTTAGAAAGCATTAGCTATCAAGAGCCACTGAAACAAAGAGAAAAACACAGTAATCCAGCCCCCCAAAAAAGTCACTTAACCCAAAATATGTAAAAATTGATACATATGTAAACATTTTCATCAAAGCAGAATTTACAGCAGCAAAAATTGGAAGCAACCTCAATGACAAACAGGTGAAAAATGATTGAGAAATGATGATGCCACCATTGTGAGAAGCTGTGAAAATGACAGGGCAATCCCAAAACCTCTCTATGATACAATCGAAATTACACATCAAAGATTACCAAGTATAATGTAAACTCAAGTTCACATGAATTCAGTAAATATGTTCACATGTCATAAATTAAAAACTCAAAGCAATGCACAAAATTATAAAACTGGGTTTCTTTCGTAGGTAGTCTTTCTTATCTCTTTTTACAATGTTTCACAATGTGGTAATTTAACCTCCTGCTTCAAAACTTTTTCTTGATTTCAAGTACTTTGGGCCTCAAATACAGCAATACCCTTAGTGGTCATATGACATTACTTTCTGGTTAAACATAGACACAAATATATGCACACATAATCCATCCAATAACTGTGTGCAAGATAGCTTGATAGTTAAACAAATCCTGCCTAACTTCTACTTAAGTTAATGTACTTCCTTTCTCCCAAGCTCTCTGACAAAATTCATTTTTAATTTGCCATTTTTCTGCTTTTAAATATTTATGTATTTTCCCTAAACCACATGAAATAATCTGAGCCGAGATAAAGTGGATCCAAATTACTCAAAGTAAAATTTTCTTTTACTTAGAAATACTTATTCATGTCTTTGGTTTTTATTTGTTTTAAAATAAATATATGAACATTTTAAAATAATCAGTCTATACTGTTACAATACTATTATTGCCGAGTGCATATGCTACCTTGGAGCACTATATAAACTATAAGAAATATGAATGGAATAGTGTAACTGCAAGTCATCTATCATAATGAAACTACTCAGAATCTCAAACAGTTAAAAAAATTCTTGTCACTAAAACGAAGAAATTTCATACCATCTATTTCAGTAACAGAACCACATCATTTCTTACCGATACAATTGCAGTGACATTTGCCGGCTCTCCTATCCTTTCGATGACAAGACGAATAACTGTTGTACTTGTTTCATTAACTACAAATTTTGTTTGTCCGGCAAACCTTATTTCTGTTCCTCCAAACACAAAAGTGATGAATAAAGCTGAGAGGAGATTTACTAGTAAAGATGCAGAGGGCATCCCTATAAGAAAAAAAAAAAAAAAAAAAGCTTTGTTCACAAAACATATCTAATGTATTTTCATTAGACTGTGTTTACCTACAGGTATAAACACAGAGTGGAGAGCTAGACAATAAGCAACTAAGACAAAAATACATAAATATTAAGCACCCAACTTAAATATGTGATCAAAGAAGCAAGTTAAAAATCACAATCTCTTCTGTGGTTCTTTTTTACAATTCATAACTACTTTTTGTTCTTTAACTTACATATCAAGATCATAGTTATTAGTAGCCTTAAACTTATTCATTAAATTAGGATTTTTTAAATTTTTGACCCTAAAATTTGTTCTAAGAAAAACACAAAACAGTACCTTGGAAATGGAATTAAAGCCCATATTCCCCCCAAATTAAACTATAAAATGCAAGCTAAAACTAAAAAATTATCAAATGGATCAATAATCTTAATGGGGCTTCTTCATCTTTTTATTTGATGATCACACAAATATGAGAGAACGCTTAAAAGTGGTATGTAAAAGCAGTTGAAGCTAAAACTTTATTATAAATTGATTTCTTGGTTGTGTCTACCTTTTCCTGAAATTTATCTCATTTGAGAATGTTTTAAAAAGAATTTTCAGTTAGTGCAAGGAAATGCTAATGTTTTCAACATAAATTTTCAGGACTTCAATTTCTCCCATTTTACTAGCTAAAATCTTAATATCATTTCTTAGAAAATGTCTATGTTGCTTTAAAAATAAGCAACATAGACAAAAATTTGACAAAGTGTGTATTTCCTTCTTTTCCATAAGTTCTATTGTTTTTTTCTTAGTAGAATGTGTGTGTTTATGAGTAGTGTTCCTGCTTTCAGCACTGTGTGATTCAAGTGTTTTCAAAAGCACAACAGTGCAGTGGCCTCTTGAAAGCACTGTTGTTTTGTAATGTAGATGTACCTCTAAAAATGTGAACAATTGATCTCACGGATCATTAAGATTCCAATGGATTATGTGATCAGTCACACGAACAAAACAAGTTCATGTGTTTTAAAGGAGAGTTGCATTATGCACTCTATGAGCCAAAATGCTTCCTATTAATCTCTACCTTGGTCAAGAAGTAATAAAACTTTCATGTATGTGGTATTTCCACATGGCTACACATGGCTTTGTATTTAGAAACCACCAAACACACAAGTTCTTGATACATTTTAATTTAAATGCAATTTTCTCAGTCAAGCATATTCAAACAATGCAATCTGAGATGGTTTAATGATGTCTCACATATTTATGGCTGCAAAATCCACAGACAAGGATGCAGAGGTCAGACGGAGGCCAGGAAGGAGACACAGGCCAACAGGGACAGAGATTCGGGAGGACTAAGGCAATCTGTGTACACCTGCGCCTTCTCTCTAAGAATGTTCACCTGTCATGGTAATAAGGGACTTGGGAGAAGAAATAAAACAGCTCTCTCTTCCCTGACTTCTAAGGCAGAAACCTTAACCAAAAGAAAGTTAATTTAAAAAATGAGAGAAAGAGAAGGAAAAATGCAAAGCCTGGGGTGAGGCAGGGGAGTAGGAGCAGCTCTAGGGCCACCAAAGACAACTGAAGATCTTCTGTGGAATTCTAAAACCAGAATGATTTCACACCTCACTTATGACAAATAGTGGGAAAGAAATGAACTAGGAATGAGAAAGAGAATACAGAATGGAGGGGTGAGGAGGCAGTGAGCTTGGCTTTGGATGTGTAAGAAAAAGATCAACTTTGGTCTATTGTGATTTTGGAAGAAAAAATTCCTTGAACGTAAGATGTGACAGAACTTTGAGCTGAGAGAAATAAGAAGACACCTTAAGTTCTAAGTGAGAAAGAGTGAAAGTGAATTATAGCATGACAAAGGGGAATCATGAATGGCTGAGGAACTAAGTTCTCAAAATTTGTTCTGCATCAGAATCAATTCAAATGTTTGTTAAAAATGTTAACTCACTCAAAATTTCTGATCCAGGGAATTTAGGTTGAGGCCCAGGAATCTACATTCAACAGGCAGCCCTGTTGATTCTAATGTAACTGATCCTTGAGATACACTTGACATACACTGTCCTAGACTGTGAGGAAGAGTGTGAGGAGTGTGTTCTGGAGTGGACATACAATAGACCACATTTGCAGGTTTGAGTTAATTATTGAATTTTTCAATGCAGTATGCTTGAACTTACTGCAGACTTCCTTATACATGTTTTTCTATATGTTACTATATTATATTCTAAGATTCCATACATCCTGAGGAAAAACTGCAAAGACCTATAGGAAGTGATCAGAACAGCTAATGTTTATGTACTGTTGTTGCAGAAACTTTATATAATAATAACACAATGAACCTTCACAACATCCCTGTGAAGAAGGTACTAGTAGCATTAATCCCATTTATAGCTGAGGAAACTAAGGCACAGAGAAGTTAGTTAACACATGTGGTGCTACTTAACTAAGTGCTACTTAAGTGACCAGGCAGGATTTGAACCCAGCAGTCCACTTGCAGACTTTACCCCATAACCATACTATATTGCCTCTTACATTCTATTCCTACAAATCATGTCTCCATCTTGAAAAATTTGGTAGATTGCTTATGCTACCTGTTTCCAAACATTCAAATATTTTAAACTCATGCACAATAACCAAAACTTCCATAAATCTGTATAATTACAAGTCTCCTAAAAGTGTGCACATTATTATTCTAATAAACATTATATTTATTTAACAGAAACTACAGTTCTCCTGACTACTTTAAATATTTAATAGCATCTTTTAATGTCAGGACCAATGAGCTCAAGTGGTACATTCTTGCTATTTCCCAGGCAATTAGAGCTCCAAGATCTTGTGGTTAAGTCAGTAAATTCATTTTAAATTGGTGCACATCAATGAATTTTGAGATTATGTGAAATGAACAAACAAGCATGATTGGAAATGCCTCAAATTCTGTGGCATCATTGATAATTGACTCTCCCCTGCTTTCATCCTTTCAACTTGTAAGAAAAGTTGTTGAGGCAAAGTTGGCATTCAATAGAAACTAAAAGATGAAGAAAAAGCTTTGAAAATGAAGTTCCCATTAAAAGACAGGCATAATTACACAAATACTGAAGTTTCTTTTTTAGAGTAACTAGGTACATTTTCCTCTATCGTACTAAAAATCTAGTCTTTGGAACTCCCTTTATTAAACTCAGAAGACTAGGCATTAACAACTGACACAACACATAAGTATTATATTATTTCAGGTAACTTTTCTCTTACTAGATCTAAGAAAAGTTTTACATGACTCATCAGACCACCTATTTTAAACTTCTCTGTAAAATGAATTCCAAACAACATGTGCTTAAAGATGTCCATAATTCATATTCTGTCACAACTGTAAAAGAATAATTTTAGCATTCTTAAGTCATTCCTCTGCTCTGCAGTGGCATGATGTTCCAATATTCAAATCCTCTCCTTTTCAACTATCATCATGTTCTCCTCACACCTTGCTCAGTATGATTCAAAGGAAATGAAAGCTGTTCCTGTCAATAGATCTCTTATCTCTGAATAGATTTCTAATCATGTTAAAACAATATGAGATTTATGTTACTTTCTTGCTTCTTATTTCCTGAATTTTACTATGAAGCTTTGACAGAGTCCTGATAACATATAGGCACAAAGTGTTTGGTTTTTAGATTCCAGTAATCACATTCAGCCTATACAAAAAGCCATCTAATTCTGCAAAAAATATTTCAAAATTAAAAATCAGGAACATATTAGAATAGTACCTACAATGCAAATTGGTTGCTTTCAGAAGAGCAGATTAAAACATGGTTATATCGGGCACCTGCTCCTGCACATTGTGTAGCACCCTGGGCTCATCACTGAGGATATAAACATCCATAAGATAACGGTTCTTGGCTCCATGATTCTCGCGGCAATGGGCAAATGACTCAGATCAGGCCAACCCAAACCAAAAGGACAATTCTGAGATTCCTGCTTAAGCATAAAGATGCAGATTCCCTCTACTGCTGGATTCGGGATCATTTTGATTGGGGACAGTTTCCTCCAAAGCCTGGAAATGAAGCCAAAACATTTTGCCAGAGACAGAGCCAAGAGGTGGAGAGGAGCCAAGTCTTGATAATCAAGCTCAGCTTCCTGAATCCAGCTTTACCCTGGCCTTTTCAGTTACTGAGGCAATAAATTACATTTTTTTTTTTTTTGACAGCCAGCTTAGGCTAGAATTTCTGTCACTTTCAACATGGATATTTATCCGTTAACGTCCAATCTGTGACACTATGAACCCATGTCAGGATATACCAAGTGGAAGTTTCCTCCTCTTTCACTCCAACATTCAACAGTCTTAGTCTTTCTAAACTTCTGTGAAAGAATACCACACTAGCTATCTTTCCTGTTCCCATGCAGTTATTACCACCATCTATAATATTTTCTCCTTCCACCTCAAAACTGACAATGACTAGTAAGGAAATTTAGGACATGCAGACAAACCAAAGATGCCTTCACAATAAAACGAAGCGGGACAGGAGTACACCACATTGACTCAGTGTTCTGGAAAAGTTGATGCATTCTGATTGTCCCAAGGAACCCCAATATTACGCTTCTTTAAATCAGCATAGCATTAATTCCTTTCTCTTGCTTTTTTCCTGAATCCCTAGCTCTTAACTTTCTCTTTGGAAAACCTACTGGTATTCACTAACTTTATTTTCCACTTGGATTACTCAGCACACAACATATTAAACATCATTTATAATACTCTCCAACACAATATGTCATACTAACCACAAAAGTCTAAATCCTGCTTATCTTCCTCCTATCTCACCTCTAATTACCAGTACCTTAGGAAAGATAGTAAGTATAGTATATCCTAAGTAAATGGGAATAGCCCTCTATTTGAAGTTTCAGTAAGTTTGTAGGAACAGAATAGAACAGAATAAAGTAATAAATGAGAATCAGCACCCAATAGATGACAACATAAAGAAAAACATATATAAAAAATTGATTTTGCTGAGTTTGCAGTAATCAGCTTTCATACAAAACCTTTGGTCACTTCAAAAGTTAACTTTGTTGGGGCACCTAGGTGGCCAGGTGGGTTAAGCCTCTGACTCTTGATTTGGGCTCAGGCCAAGATCTCAGGGTTGTGAGATGGAGCCCTGCCTTGGGCCCTGCGCTGGGGGTGGAGCCTGCTTAAGATTCTCTCTCTATCTCCCTCCCCGCCCCCCGCTCCTTCATCCCCCACCGACTTAATAAATAAATAAATAAAAGACAAAAGTTAACTTTGTCTTTTTAAGTTTCAGAATAAACAACTGTACAACCCATGTGAGTGACTGGACACGGTGAAATGACAAACATTATTAGTGCAGAATTGAAGGGATGCATTGACCTTTTGTTTCAGTTGTTGCCTTGTCAATGCCGTAGTAAGTATCTTCCCACAGTGTGACCACCAGGTAACTGATACTGAAAATATGATCCTAATGGAGAAAGGTTTTCTAGTTTAGAATTACTTCAATTCTATTACATTTACTAACGGGCATTCTAAAGCTATAGAGTTACTCCTACGGAACAAGAGAAGTTTCATCACTCATATCATAAATTATTCAGCCTCTAAGAATTCTTAACCTGTGTTATTTATATTTGGGTGAGTACTACAAAAAATTGATGTTTTCCTTCTTCCATACCAAAACAGAATTTAAATTTGCAACTTTCAATAAAATGTAAGCTGATGATACAAATAGAGGAAAAGCTAGATATTTTAGATAAAAGAAGGGGGTAGCCTCTTATAGTTATTTGGACTATACCTAAAGTTTACTACCTTTGTTTTTTAATTTATTTAAAATTTTTAAGGAACATATTATATTTTATTCATCTTTAAATAAATACATATATGCTGGCACAATAGTAGCAGGTAAGTGTCCCTCACAAAAGCCCCCACCAGCCATATGCCCCTCCTACCCAGAGTCAATTACAATTATCAACTTTATCTATCTCTCACAAGAGAGAATCTATGTACATATTAAGATGTCCATCTATAGGAGAAAATTTCTGTGACAGATTTTGTTTTCTTCTGCATACAGACTTCAAGAATCAGCACATCTTCTCAAGATGGTAGTTGATAGAGAAATGGATACGATGGTTTGATGTTGACATTCATGATGGGAACACATATAATTGTCTCAACTACATTCCACCACCATTGTAGATCTCATTGATTAAATGATTGTGTCCACGGACTTTCACTACACCCGTCAAATCATCCTCTAGGGAAACAGACACAAATCTGGCAACTTGCACTTTCCTAGACCACATATTGTCAAGCCTACATTCATTGGGACTTCTTGATCTCTACACGTGGAACACAAGAATGATCCTGGGATTCCCCTTGATTTTTTTTTTTTAAAGATTTTATTTATTTATTTGACAGATAGAGAGCAAAAGTAGGCAGAGAGGCAGGCAGAGGGAGAGGGAGAAGCAGACTCCCCGCTGAGCAGGGAGCCCGACGCGGGGCTCGATCCCAGGACTCCAGGATCATGACCTGAGCCGAAGGCAGCTGCTTAACCGACTGAGCCACCCAGGCGCACCCCCCTTGATTCTTTCTCTTTGATCTGTTTGCTGATTCCATGTTTTCTTCTTTCTTGGTTTACTTGGTTTATTCCCTTGTTTTGAAGGAGAACATTCTCCAGTAACTTCCTAAGAAAGGGTGTGTAGAAATAAACCTTTTAAATCTTACACGTTAGGAATTATTGTGTATTAATCTTCCACTCAACAACATTTTCATTGGGTATAGAATTTCACGTGAAAATAATTTTCATTATTTTGAAAGCCCTGTTCCATTATTTTCAAACTTCCAGTGTTGCTGTTAAGAAATCCAAAATCATTTTGATTATGAAATATTGTATGTTTATTTGCTTTGTTCTCCCTCTGGAAGGTTCTTCTCTTTGTCCACAGTGTTATAAAATTTTACAGGATTTTTCTTGGAATGGGTTTATTTTTGTTCATTTGAGCACTCAGTCAGCCCCCTTCAGTCTGACACTCAACCTTCAGATCTGGAAAAGTTTATTTTACACTGATTTCTCCCCCTTCCATTTTCACTATTGTTTTTCATCCTAAAACTCTTATTATTTGATCTTGGTATTCTGGAATTGATCCTCTCATTTTCTTATCCTTTATTCTCTCTAATTTCCAAATCTTTGATCTTTGCCTGAGAATTTAACTCATCATTAAATTTCAATTCTCCTACTATTTTTTTAAATTTATGCTATTGTGCTTTCAATTTCCAAGAATTTATGGTATCCTGTTCTTTTTCCATAAATCAAGTACCTTCTTTTATCTCTCAGAAAGTACTAATTTTTTTTAAGTTTTCTCTTTATAGTCTTTGTTACCTCTAAATTGCTTTGTTATTTAATCTGGGATCTATCTTCTACATAAGATTTCTTCAAACATCTGGTAATTCTTGATTATCTGTATATGTTTAAAAGTAAGAGACTAAAAGGATGATTGCATGTGCTGAATATACGGATCTGTTTATCTGAATATGATTAAGAATCAGAGACCAAAATGAAAAATTTGAAGTTTTGAACATATGTGAGTGTAGCTTGTCAACAGTGGGTGAAACGAGTTAACTTTTTATTAGGAAGTCTCAATTTTAGTACCTTTAGAAAAGACTTTACTCTCAGGTTGATCAGGTTCCCCAAAGAAGAATTTTCCATTCTACTATCTACAAGATACAGATATAACTACGAAGACTTCAGCGACCAAGGGCAGGAAAGTGACTGGAACCTCAGCAATCAGTAATCATATGGTCATCTAATCTCCTGTTTTCTTTAGGGATCTTCCCCCTTCAAATATGCTTCAGATCCCCAATCAAGAAACTATGTTTAACGGTATCCAGAGAAAAAATAGTAGAGCTGCAGGGAAGAGGGGTCAGCAACAGTATAGAACAGATGCTAATTATAGCAATACAATGACTCCTGAGACAGCTTTAATCCCATCTAGTTGTTTACCCAGCCCACCCACCCCCATAGTTACAGAGGTACTTGGCACTACCACTCCCTGTATTTTTTTGAGAATTCTGTGCAAATTTAGCTATTCCTTGGCCTGCTAGCTTATAGAGTTAAGCTGCTGTCAGTCTGCTAAGCCAATTATTACTCATCTGTCTGCCTTCTGGCTCAAAAACCACATTGCTATTGTCTCTTCTCCTCTTCTATCCTCTCCTATCCTATCCTCTCCTCTCCTCTCTTCTTCTATCCTTGTGGGTTTATACAAATTTTTTTAAAAAAACATTTTACCATAAACTTTTAGGTAGTTTAGGAAGACCCAATATTAAAATTGTATATCTAAAGTTCCTATATTCTCCAATTTTCTTAAATATTCAAGTATAATTTTAAATCCTGTCATGGCTCTAACAAAACATTTTGGCATCTCCCATTAACTGCTTCCAACAGATTATTTTCATCACCCTCATATTTTCAACTAATTTTTTTTTTTGTCTTTCACCTACTTTTGTATTAATCATGCATTGGGAGCCAAAATACCTAGGATCTAGTTCCAAACTGGGTGATGGGTTCATGGAGATTCACTATTTCTTCTACTTTTGTGAATGTTTAAAATTTTCCATAATAAAAAGCCCTCTATAAGAAAAATCTTTGAAGGCTCCTAACTGTACTTAAAGTGCAGACTCCTTACCATGGACTACAAGACCTGGTATAAACAGACCCTATCTATTGGGTCTTGTATCAAGTACCACTCTGCCCCTCACTCACAGCCACACTGGTGGTGTTCCAGATCCTTGGATGAGTCAAGCCCTTTCTCACTTCTGTGCTATAGCTGGTTGCTCCCAGGCTAGGACTCTCTTCCTTCCCACCTTTCCCATCTTTTATGTTTTTGCTTAAATGTCATCTTCTCAGAGTGACCTTTCTATTCTCTGTATGTAAAGACATTTGTCCTCTGATGGTCTCCTCTCAGCTTTTTGTTTCTTTCATCAATCACAACGTGCACTTATTCTGTCTCTCCCCTTAGAAGAAAAGCATCAGGACAGTGATCTCGCCCATCTTGGATACCTTTTGCATTCTCAACACCTAGCATGAGTACAGAGGTTAGGCTCAACAATATTGATACTTTTTAAGAAAAAGTATCCAAAACTTGGATATAAAGCAAAAAAGCATGGGCATGTAATTTCAATATCAGATAGGGCACAGACCCATCCAAGATTTAAAGAAATGCACTTTGTTCAACTCAATGACTCTTTACTATTGATAAAAGGTTTCAGACTTAGTGAAGTTACATGTAAATTTGGAAATTTTCATGCAGTAAAGGTGCAAATAATTTTTGTCCAGTGAAACAGATAATCCAGAGGTCACAGCTTCATTGCTTGGAGGACAATAACCAGTTTTATAACTAACCTAGGAATCTTATCTCAACATTCCTTTATTAATTTTCTCATACATACTTAGTCCCTCAAAAGCTCTTTGAAGCAGTATTAACACTCTCTTGGTTTCCTCACTAATGGGTTGAATAATACCTTTGACATGTGCTCATCTTACATTTTTATGAGTCATATTTACCAACTTTTGCAAAGTATGCTTTAACACAATCTCCCTTTTTTTCTTTCTTTTTCTTTTCTTTTTTTTTTTCAGAGGAGTAACCATGATAGAACAAATCACCCTGGCACATGCATACGACTCTGGTTCCACAAAACCATTTCAGTAAACAACTGTACAGTTTGAACCAAAACTTCCAAGAAAAGTAACACGTTACTAAACACAAATGAGGTAAGTAAATGCTTGAGACATAAAATCTTTTAAATAACGTATGTGCACTTCAGATTTCTATCGTATTTCCAAAATATTTAAGGTTGACATTTCCCATGAAACCACACAGTACCAAATGCTTGAGTCATCAACTAGATCACAAAAGCCATTCAAGCTGCTCATATTTGAATTACAAATGCTCACCAAGAAAACAGGAAGAACAATGTGCAGAAGCTTCAACTCTAGAGTATGTGGGGCATTAGAAGATTATGGATTTCAACTGCGCTCTCTCTATCCCACTTTGGCAAAGCACAAAATGAAGGATTCACGACACTAAATTCTTTGAGGCAAATTTAGAAGCAATAAAGTCAGTCAAGATGTGTGCACACAGATTCCCAGTATGAGTGTGCTAAAGGTATCTCTTGTCAAGAAGTAAGACACACTTGCCTTTTTGCTCCTTTGAAATATAAGGATCATGTGTTTAAACAAAGATTTCTTGAACCACCATTAGGTGGCACCCCTCCATCTCACTGAACACTGCTATAATTAGTTCGTCTTTCATTCCTCTGAGATTCAGTTATTACCTTAAAAAAAAAGTTCTTTTAGCCACTCTTTCTGAGTTTCTTTCTGTTTTGTACCTATTTATAGAATATCATTTGTTTTCAATGAAGAATCTAGGCGCTGTCATTTCTAAAGGAATTATATGCACTCATGGCAGGTAAGGGAAAGAAAAAAGTAAAGAGTTTCATGTCTCATGTTGAAACTGGAGGTTCTGCCCCGAGAGGTCTAGAGACATGTTTTTTAGGCCAAACCGTGTCTACAAAATAATACTAAAAGAATTTTTTCCAAGATTTAAAATTTGAGGATGTCACATTTTAAAAAATGGATTTCTAGGTTATTTTGAAAAAACTGAGTCCACATTTCTACATGACATCAGTTGGCCCCAGCTGAATAGCAACTGTTAATTGTAAAGAGAACTTGAATTCCAGGACCACGCCAATGTCTCCTCTAACTGGGATCAAAGGAGAAAGTAAAATACTTCTTGTATTCATGCCATTCAAAGGTAGAAAAACACATACAAGTGTATGTCCACACATACCCCTGCACACACATACCCCCTTGTAGGGTCCCAGGAATTTGATTTTACAGGGCAAACGGAGAGTAGTGCTAGTAGTACCTACTTGGGGATCCTGCAATAGAAGCTATGAAGCCTCTAGCTGGACACTGCCAATACCCCTGAAGATGCTGCGTCCCCGATCACCTCTAGTCTCTGCCATCTTTCCATCTTTGCCATCAATGGACAAGTTAAGCCACTTCTCTGGGCCCCACGTTCCCTCAACTGTTAAAGGAAGGAAAAACGAATAGCTACAGCACTAGGGTATTTGTGAGGCACTTAGAAATTCATTCCAGTACACCAGGAGGTACCAGATTCCAGGCTCTGGACCTTCAATGTCCAGTGGCCAAGAAACCAAAGGAAATAAGACTGGGCATCCTAGACTGTCCTGTGTGAGGCTCTCTTTCCACCCACCCTCCCATCTAATGTAGCAACATTAGAGGAAAGGAGGATGTCTGAGGTAAGATGGAAACATCCAGAACCTAGGAAAGTTTGCGAAGCACAATGAAAAACCAAGATGCCACTGCAAAGTCTGAAGGGAATGAACTGCAACACTGTATTTGAAGAACAAAATGGTGAGACTCCTAATGTTCCTGGAATGCCTGCAAAACTCAAACCAGAGAATCAGCTACCTCTACACACTGTAACTGGCGTGGAAAGCACAGGTAGAAGAAAGATCTGGGAACTTTGGAAATGCCTACCTACCTGGTCGCACCTGTCACTCCAGAGAGGGAGAACAGTACTTCTCAGAGTTAGAAAAATTAGTCTGTATTCTATCTATAATAACTTGAGGTTCCTCCAGAGGAACAAAAGAGTACAAAACAAAAGATAGACCAAGAGGGCCTGAAGTTGTTTTGAGGTCAAAACTACTGTCACAATCGTGCTGTAGCCAAGGATCATCTTCAGGCTTTAACACAACAAACCTTTTATTTATTTTTTCCATCGAAGTATACTTGACATACAATATTAGTTTCAGGCATACAACATAGTGATTCAACAGTTACATACATTTTGAAATGCTCACCACGATAAGCATAGTCACTATCACCACAAAAAATTATCACAATATTATTGATTATATTCCTTATGCTATACTTTCACTCCCCGTGACTTATTTATTTTATAACTGAAGTCTGTATCTCGTTATCCCCTTCACTTAGTTTGCCTATCTTGCCACCCTTCTCCCCTTTGACAACCACTAGTTTGGCCTATATTCATGAGTCTGTTTCTCTTTGTTATTTGTTTGTTCATTTGTTTTATTCCAGCTAAGTACAATCATATGGTATTTATCTTTCTCTATCTGACTTATCTAACTTAGCATAATACTGTCTAGGTCCATCCATGCTGTTGTGAATAGCAAGACTTCATTCTTTTTCATAGCTAAGTAATATTCCATTGTATATATATATATATATATACACCACATCTTCATTTTCCATTCATCTAATGATGGATCCTTAGGTTGCTTCCCTACCTTGGTTATTGTAATAATGCTGCAATAAACATAAGGGTGTATATATCTTTTCGAGTGTTTTTGTTTTCCTTGGGTAAATACCCATCAATTAAATTACTGGATCATATGGTACTTCTATGTTTTTTTAGTTTTTTGAGGACCATCCTATACTGTTTTCCATGGTGACTATACCTCCATTCCCACCAACAGTGCATGAGGGTTCCCTTTTCTCCACATCCTCACCAACACTTGTTACTTCCTGTCTTTTTGATATTAACCATTCTGACTGATGTGAGGTAATAGCTCATGGTAGTTTTGATATGCATTTCCCTGATGAATAGTGATGCTGAACACCTTTTCATATGTCTGTTGGCTATCTGAGTGTCCTCCTTGGAAAAATGTCTACTCATTTAATTGAATAATTTTTATTTTTTTATTTTTTTTAAAGATTTTATTTATCTGAGAGAGAGCACAAGCTGTGTGGGAGGGGCAGAGGGAGAAGCAGACCCCTCTGAGCAGGGAGACCAATACGGGGCTCAATCCCAGGACCCCAGGATCATGACCTGAGCTGAAGGCATATGCTTAACTGACTGAGCCACCCAGACACCCCAAATTTGTTTTTTTTTTTCCCTTTAGGAGTTTTATGGTTCCACATCTTACATTTAGGTCTTAATCTATTTTGAATTTATTTCTGTGTATGGTGTAAGCAAGTGGTCTATTTTAATTCTTTTGCATGTAGCTACCCAATTTTCCCAACACAATTTATCAAAGATACTATATTTTCCCCCATTATATATTCTTGTCTTCTTTGTCACAGGTTAATTGACCATATAAACATGGATTTATTTCTGGGTTCTCTATTCCATTCAGTTGATCCATGTGTCTATTTCTGTGCCAGTACCATACTGTTTTGATTACTACAGCTTTGCAGTAGGTCTTGAAATCTAAGATTTCAAGTTTTGTTTCTCCAGCTCTATTCCTTCTCAAGATTGCTGCAAATAGTGAGTTTTACTTCTTCCTTACCAATTTGGAAGACTTTTACATCTTTTTCTTATGTGATTGTTATCGCTAGAATTTCCAGTACTATGTTAAATAAAAGTAGTGAGAGTGGGCATCTTGTCTTGTTCCTGATCTTAGCAGAACAGTTTTCAGCTTTCCACTATTGAATACAATGTTATCTGTGGGTTTATCATATACAGCCTTTAGTATGTTGAGGTGTGTTCTCTCTATAACCACTTTGTTGAGAGTTTTTAATCATGAATAAATGTTGAATTTCATCAAATGCTTTTTCTACCTCTATTGAGATCATATGATTTTTATCTTTCATTCTGTTAATGTGGCATATCACATTAATTTGTAGATATCAAACCATCCTTGCATGAATGATCCTTCTAATGTATTGCTGAATTCAGTTTGCTAATATTTTGTTGAGGAGTTTTGTGTCTATGTTCATCAGAAATACTGGTCTGTAATGTTCTTTTTTTGTAGTGTCTTTTCAGGCCTCAGTATCATGGTAATGCTGGTCTCATAGAATGAATCTGGAAACATTCCTTTCTCTAAAACTTTTTGGAATAGTTTGAAAAGGTTAGGTATTAACTGTTCTTTAAATGTTTGGTAGAATTCACCTGTGAAGCCATCTGGCCTTGTACTTTTGTTTCTGGTTTTTTGATTACCAATTCAATTTTGTTACTAGTTATTAGTCCGTTCAGATATCTATTTCTTCCTGATTCAGTCTGGGAAGATCATGTGTTGTTTTTTTTTTAAAACTCATTTCTTTTAGAGAGAGAGAAAGAGCACTAACGGGAAGGGCAAATGGAGAGGGAGAGAGAACCTCAAGCAGACTCTGCCAAGCATGGAGCCCAACTCGAGGCTCAGTCTCATGATCCTGAGATCACAACCTGAGCCAAAACCAAGAGTCTGATGCTCAATCTCCTGCACCACCCAGGCGCCCCTGGGAAGATCATATGTTTATTCATTTCTTCTAGGATGTCCAATTTGTTGGCATATAATTTTATTGTAATAATCTCCTAATTTTTTGTATTTCTGTAGTGTCAGTTGTAACTTCTCCTCCTTCATTTCTGATTTTGAGTCCTCTCTCTTACATTCTTGATTAGTCTGGCTAAAGGTTTATCATTTTTGTTTATCTTTTCAAAGAACCAGCTCTTAGTCTCATTGATCTTTTCTATTGTTTTTTATTTTTTATTTTTTTAAAGATTTTATTTATTTATTTGAGAGAGAGAGTGAGAGAGAAAGAGCACAAGCAGGGTGAGGGGCAGATGGAGAAGCAGACTCCCCACTGAGCAGGGGGCCCAATACAGGGCTCGATCCCGGGACTCCAGGATCATGACCTGAGCTGAAAGCTGACGCTTAACTGACTGAGCCACCCAGGAGCCCCCTTTCTATTGTTTTTTAGTCTCTATTTTATTTCCACTCTGATCTTTATCATTCCCTTCTTTGTACTAACTTTGGGCTTTGTTCTTTTTCTAAATCTTTTAGGTGTACACAAACCTTTTAACATCCAGGTTCTACTGAGCCACCACTATGCTTTTATATCATGATTTTTTTTAAATAAATGATTATTTTCACAGTGAAATGAGAAAACCATGTAACACAGTTTGGCTAATTAAAGTCAAAACATTATTCAGATTTTCTTACTTTTTACCTAATGTCCTTTTTCTGTTCCAGGACTTCATCCAGGATACCACATTCCATTTAGTTGTCATGTTTTCTTAGGCTCCTCGTGGCTGTGACAGTTTCTCAGATTTTTCTTATTCTTGATAACCTTATCAGTTTTGAAGAGTTTTAGCCAGGTTTTTGCAGAATGTTCCTCAACTGAGATTTGTCTGATGATTTGTCTCATAATTAGACTGGGGTTATGGGTTTTGCAGGAAGGCCACAGAGGTAGAGTGACATTCTCATTACATCACATAAAGATACATGCTATCAACATGATTTACTACACCTGGCTAAGACAGTATTTGTTAGGGTTCTCCCCTGCAAAGTTACTTTCTTCTCCCCACCCCTTTCCATACCATACTCTTTAGAAGAAAATCACTATGTGCAGCCAACCCCCACATTTTTTTAAATAATCATATTGATTTCCTTTCAATCAAATAAGCTCAACTTCCTTCCATCCATCTGTCCACTTATTAAAAACTGTACCAACTACCAAAGAATTATGTACATTTTGTATTATAAATCTATAATGTAGCAGTGGAACCTCATCAAAAGATGCAGGGGATACCTATGGCAGTCTAATAGCATTAATGGAATACTGAGTCATTGCACCATGAGTTTACGAAGAAGTGCTGCCAAACAGTAATCAATTTTAGATTCTGCTCCTCAATTTCTCTGAAGTCATATGTACATAAGCGCATTATTTCTTCTGTTAATAAAACTCTTGGTTTTATTGTCCCAGGTTGTAGTAATGCTTATGTGCCCTTCTTATTGCTCAAGGCTCCAGCAATCTCCAAGTGACAGCTGATTTTACCATATTTATTCAACTAGTTACTTGAAGCAATTGTAACATCTCCAGCAATATCACTTGTAAGCCATTTTCTAGCCACTTAAGGTCTACACTGTTCACCAGAATTCAGACTAATTCAGACTAATTAAATTCAGATTAATATGCCAATCTTCATATTAAAGAAAATGCATTGGGGCCTATCAGTTGTGTCTTTAGAGTACTCTGCCACTTACTAGCTAGGCACCTTTAGGCAGTCATTTAACCTTGTGAGTTTACTTCCTCATCTGTAAAATGAAGTAATAAGACTACTGATTTTGGCTATTTTGACCTTGGATTTATTTACCAAGTCCACAAATTTTCTGTTTTCTAATTCACCTATTTCTTCTTTAATCTTTATCAATTTCTCTAAGCTGATTGGTTTATTATAGTATTTTTTTTTAAGATTCGTAAATTGAAAATTGGTTTTCATTATTCCTGCCCCAAAGCTATGAGTGTAACTTTGGCTGTATCTCATAGCTTTTGCTCCAACTGTAGCTTTGGCTCTATCTCATAGGGTTTGATAAGCTGAGTTCTTGCTGTTATATTCTAAAAAGTTTGTTACTGCAGATATTAGTTACTGAAGATATTAGTAACACAAAAATTACTTAGAAGTGTTGGGGTCTCCCTTGTTTCCAAGTAGAAAGGAGATTTTTTTAAGTTATTTGTCTGAACAAAAAATAAGTTTTCACTTAATTTTGTTCATAACATTCTGTTTTCTGGTGAACACTTTCATTTACTTTGACACAAAATAGAATTATGTGAGCTTAACAATGATACATGAAAAAAAAATTGTTCTTTGGTCTTACCTGAATTTTATTAAGGTAAAGTAGTTCTTAAAGTGACCACACTGGTGGGGCACCTGGGTGGCTCAGTAGGTTAAGTGTCTGACTCTTAATTTCAGCTCAGAGCATGATCTCAGGGTCATGAGATCAAACCCTGCATCAGGCTCCACACTGGGCATGGAGCCTGCTTAAGATTTTCTCTCTCCCTTTCCCTCTGCCCCAACTGCCCCCTCACTCATGCTCTCTCCCTCAAAAAAAAAAAAAAAAGTGACCACACTGGCTAAATAGATGATGTTCACATGAATTAGATAAAGCGCTAGACAATCATTTCTGGTCCAGCTAAGTATTTCCCCTTCCATATTTGTAAAGTACTTATGTGTCATATAATCTATTGTCACTGCAAGGAGCCATTTTCCTAATTAAAAAAAAGAATACCTGTTATTCTTTTATTTATTTAAATATTTATTTAAGTAATCTCTACTCCCAATGTGGGTTTGAACTCACAGTCCCAAAATCAGGAGTCACATGCTCTTCCAACTAAGCTAGCCAGGCGCCACTAAACAAAATACTTTTTAGATACTCAATCCCTTTATTGAACAATTTTCAAATTTTTCACAGGGCCTCAAAAACTGTACAAAATTCTAATATTAAAATAAAAGCCTTAATTTGAAGCCAAAATATCTGAACACCCACTACTTTCCCCCCAACTTCTATAATACTCAATGACTTTGAAACCTATAAAACCTAAGCATGGATTATAAACATTTCCATCCCAGGAAGTTGGAAGCCAATGACTTTACAATATTAATTTCTCTACTTGCCTCATATACACTGAAATTGTGAGAAAGATATTTAATGTCATTTCAGTATACTACAATGTTTTGTCAATATACTTGTACCCCTAAGGAAAATCATTGAGATTGAGCTTCTCTTTCTGTCCAATTACATAAGTAGTTTAGAGATAAAAATCAAGAAAAAGCCTAAAATCCATTTTTTTTATAAATCTCTACAATGCTTGGTAAGATTACAAAAATACTTCTACCAAGCAGGTCAAAATTTCCAAACACTAAAACTCTTCATTGAATCCATTAAAAACTGTTGAGCGCCCTCTTAAAGTGCCACTAACTCCAGAGTAAATTCATTTCAGTCTGGTTTTTTAACTGATAAAAATGTTAAAAACATCTATTAGAACATTCAAAAATTCTAAGTCAAAGTTTGAAATCTTTCCAGTTCAGGGAAAACCTAGAAGTTTATCAGTAACAAATCACTGGAACGGGTCTGAGCTGTATAAAACATTTTGCAAGATCTTCTGATTTTTCATTTTATTTTTTCTTCTGATTTTTCATTTTAAATAAGGTATTTGTTAAGTTTGATTTAAATTCATCTTTACAGAGAAGCAAATGCCTAATAATATATTGACTGTACTCTTTCTTACTTTCTTCAACAAGTTTTGTAACTATATCTGTGCTTTTCTCAAGACATTCATTCTAGGGGTGCCTGGGTGGCTCAGTCAGTTAAGCTTTTGACTCTTGGTTTTGGCTCAGGTCATGGTCTCAGGTCGTGAGATCAAGTCTCATGTCAGTCTCCATTGCTCAGCACCAAGACTGCTTGAAATTCTTTCCCTCTCCCTCCCTGTGAGCCCCTCCGTCTGCTAGAGCGTTTTCTCTCTCTCTCTAAAATAAATAAATAAAATCTTTTTTTTTTTAAGATTTTATTTATTTATTTTGACAGAGAGAGATAGCGGGAGCAGGCACACAAGCAGGGAGAGTGGGAGAGGGAAAAGCAGGCTTCCTGCTGAGGAGGGAGCCTGATGTGGGGCTCGATCCCAGGACCCTGGGACCATGACCTGAGCCAAAGGCAGACGATTAACAACTGAGCCACCCAGGTGCCCCAATAAATAAATAAAATCTTAAAGAAAAAAACATTCACTCTAAATCATCTTTTTTTTTTTTAATTTCTTACCTTAAATTTCCATTCTTTTGGGTCTTTCATGGTCATGATCTACCACCTACACATATTAAAAAGTTAAATGTTTTTCTTCTTCCTTTTAAAAGATATAGTGCTTATTTCTGTTGTTTTAAATGTAGCCCAAACTCTGTTTCACTACTATGCTGGGGGATGACAGGATTAAATTTGATTAGAATTTTCTTACAGCTGTGATGTAATTAAAAATATTAATTCCTTGGAATTATTAATATGTACCAAGTATGAACTAGTCCACAACACTCATGGTACAAATATGTCACCATGACATTATTTCTCCAAATTAAATCCTACTCCAAATACCATGAGTTGTGCTGGAAGGAAAACCAGCTTTACCCCTTGGAAGTCCCCTACTTGTTTTTCCAAGTATTCCAGTGGCCTATGCACTCCTAAAGGATGTATGGTGTCTCCCTGTCTACAGTGATCCAGCTGCCACTGAGCCTCAGGACGCACTGCCCTGTCTGAACCTGGACCTTCTTCTCCATCCACCTAGGCTTGCTGTTTTAGTCTGTGGCCCTCATGACACACTGGCCACAGCTCCTGGAATAGGTCAACACTATCTTTCAGAGAAGGGCCACACAACTGCCTACACCACTTCTTTAGTGCTATCTTCAGTCCACAGTATTCCTAACCAGTTCCCTCCAGCTATTGTTTAGTGCAAAGTCCTTCAGGAGCTTAGTCTTTTTGTTCATGCGCACAACTTTTAAAGAGCCTAAAGGAGGGGCACCTGGGTGGTTCAGTGGTTAAGTGGCTGCCTTTGGCTTGGGTCACGATCCCAGGGTCCTGGGATCAAGCCCTCATGGGGCTCCCTGCTCAGCGAGGAGCCTGTTTCTCCCTCTCCCTCTGCTGCTCCCCCCACAGCTTGGGCTCTCTCTCTCTCTCTCAAATAAACAAATAAATAAAATCTAAAAAAAAAAAAAAGAGCTTAAAGGAATGTGGACCCTACTGATGGTCTTAGCTGTGGCTCTATCTAACATTCATTCATCATTTGGCAACATCCAAAAAATACCCAGAGTCTCTACAATGTGCCAGGGATTGTCTTAAGGCCTGGTATGCAGCAGTAAATACGAGCAAAATCAAGACATGAAAATAGAATTTCATCTTGAATAAGTTTTTTCCTAGGGAAAAATAAATAAATAAAATAAAGGCAAATCCTCTCTAGATCAGTTTTTATCTCCCAACTGCACCCTCCACACTGATATGTGAACAGTTACTGGGAAATTGTACACCTTTATACATTAGAAATTACAGTAATGTTTAGTCTTCTTTGCTTTCATTGCTGTATCAGAATTCCCATCAATATTAACTGCCTACCTCTGAACGTTTATATTTCAGAACTTCCCTTCCCTCAGAATTCTCTCTTCCTCCACCTCCACAGTACATCCTACAGAACCAGACTCATATTGTCAAGTACCTAGACACTTCCATGTAGCTACCCCACAGTATCTAGCAAACGATCTTGACTATAGTAGGCAATTATACTTGTTAAATAAAGCCCCAATCCTACATGTTGACCTCAAGACACTTTCGCCTAACTGCTGGGTATGTCCATACACATGTCCGACCAGTCCCTCAAACATGTCTCAAACCAAAACAAAATGCTACAGACCTCCCAACACACCCTCCTCCTCTATTCCCTAACTCTACATCCTTGTAGTTAAGATGAGTTGAGTACCTCTCTTATAAATGACTTATAAAATCATTTTTTGACTTACAATTGCATCCATCATCCAGTATACTTTGGTCTCCTTAAGAAGGGATGTTATGCTTTATCTATCTTTGCATCCCCCTCTGCACCAAGCCTAGTCTTAGTCCAAATCATTAAGACTTTTTTTTTTAATTTTAAAAGAGAATCTGTATTATAGGAAATTATAAACACTTGTTTTGGGGTCATACTGCTAGGTCAAATCCATGCCCTGTCCCTACCAGATGGGACATCTGTGTTAGGTTGGCAAGTGGCTTAGTGTCTCTAAAACTCAGATGTATCTATAAACCTCAGATTTCTCATGAAAATGTGGGTTTAAATCATCTACCTCAAAGGGTAGTCATGAGGATTACAAGAAGTGAAATATGTGGCACTCTTAGCACACTGCCTAACATATAGCAACCACTCATAACTCACCCAATTCATATTAACAAAACCGAAGTTTCCACAAGCATATATCAAGAAGTAAGATTCCAGGTTGAAATTATTTTTAGCAACTTGCTCCAGCAATGCTTGCCCCAGAAGAAGCCAACCACAATGTAGGACATCTGACTACTTTGAGACCACCATGCTTTGAGGAAGTCCAAGCTGGCCACATGGAGAACCTGCATGGAAAGAAAGATACCTGGACAACTTCTAGTTGTCCATACATGTTATGTCCAGACATGACATCACAACACAGACATGGGAGTGATTGTCAGATGATTTCATCCTTAGTGACTCTCTGTCTCTAATTCTATGGTGGACTCCAAGCAAGAAGCGTCCAGAGAAGCCCTTTAAACCCCAGAGCTATGAGAGATCATCATAAATTAATTTCAGCCACTAAATGTTGGGGTGGTTTATTGATACAGCAAATAGATAACTTGAACATTTCTGTTCACTATTCTGCCATTTTAAAATACATTATTTTCCCAAATCAAATATAATGGGTCACTTTAATTATTACATATTTAAAATGATGAAGAACATATAAATTATGGATATAAGCCCTCAAAGCTTAAAACCTAACGATTACAATCTTAGAATTATATGAATATATTCTCAATCCATTATCAAAACAGGGAACTTCTGATATGTTTAGTACCCAAGTGTTTTTATAAAGTGAAAAAGGCAGAAATATTAATCAAAACAAAAATATAGACAAATCTCTCATCTTTTACTTTTCCTAAGCTGTTTTCCTCCTTATCTTCCATTCCTCAATTTCTTCTTTCAGCTGCAATGCATTCCTTGAAGAGAGAACACATTCCCCATCCACCCACCCACCCATACAAATATTCACATCCTTCTAAGAAATTCTCTATACCTAAAACTTACCTTTGAAGAAAATTCACAAGTGAAAAGGAAGCCTTTAACAGAATTCATTGTGTGCATCACTACGATATCTTTCATCTCTTGACTTTGCCTTAGGTGATCTGGTGTCATAAATTGAAATAAGGGAGTCTTTTTCTAATAATGCAATGACTCCCCCAGACTTGCCTCTTTCATTATTTTTCTTTTGATGAATATGTCCAGGGCACAAAATACTTTGAAGTTATACCACCCACTGTGTCCTCACTTTCTATCACAGTAATCGTCCCTTCCTTCAATCATAAAATTTAGGCTAATCAACTGGCTTTAAAAAAAGATATCTAGGGCGCCTGGGTGGCTCAGTTGGTTAAGCGACTGCCTTCGGCTCAGGTCATGATCCTGGAGTCCCGGGATCGAGTCCCGCATCGGACTCCCTGCTTGGCGGGGAGTCTGCTTCTCCCTCTGACCCTCCTCCCTCTCATGCTCTCTGTCTCTCATTCTCTCTCTCTCTCAAATAAATAAATAAAATCTTAAAAAAAAAAGATATCTATATCATTTTACTCTATATTTTTTTACAGTTCATGAAAGACAATTTTTTTGTTTATTCTTATTCCTCCAACTTTAAATTTTAACTGAATCCTATTTTAAATCCAGAGTTCCATTTAAGTTTAGCAAAGTCAACTGTGAGGGTTGAGGGTATCAGAAGGTAGGCAGACTAAGAGTGAAAATTTTACAAGAACTTCCTTACTTGAATGACTCTTCTAAGTTGGACTTGCTTTCCCATTATCAGAGCACATTCTCTCCCACCCTAAATATCTCCGATTTCCCCAACTCCCGCTGTGTCCTATAACTTTAAATATTCACTTGGGGTTTAGGATATACTGTAAGGATGGTAATAGGAAAAATGACTGAAAGGACAGATGGTCACTTCCTTCTTAGGTCACTTTCTCATGAGGCTTCCTGATGCCACATCCATCTGGTTTTCCTTCTAAATCCTTCAGCCTCCTTTGCTCAATCCTTGTCTTCTTTCTGACCTCTGCATGATAAACTATTCTAGTTCTCAAACCCAGACCTCTTCTCCATCCACACTCACTCTCACTGTGATCTCATTCACCTCACTACTATAAACATAATCTTCCAAATTTACATCTCCAGCCAAACGTCTTCCCCAAATTCTAGATTCACACACCCAACAGACTGTTTCACATCTTCTGGTGTTGATAATTTTTTAACCTAATTTTTATTTTGGAATATATAACACATTTACATAAATCCAAACTTAAGCCTATATAACAAGGTATATTCAGAGAATTCTCACTTCCATCCAGCTATTCCTTTCCTTCCCCTATAAATAACAATTTTTACTAGCCCTCGAATTATGTTGCCAATGTTTCTTTGCAAAAATAACTATATATAGACAAACTGAAATAAATAAAGCAACTGTATATCAAGTGATGTTCTAATTACACAGACAAAATAATTATTTCTAGTGACTTTAGAAAATAGTGTTTTGACTGACCACAGTAGAATAAATTCTAATGACAAATATAGCTGCAAAGAAAGCTTATATACTTCATTCAGTATTCTTGTTGTCAGTAGTCAGTATTATTATGTTTAAATTATATTTTTATATTGTAGGATACACATTTTGGAACCACATTTTATATGTTGTAGAACATATATTTTGAAACTATACATGTTTATAAGATACGGCAAATAATAAGTCATTACATAAGAAAAAATAGAAATGACAATAAAACCAAAGCAATTATATAAAGTATCTGGAAGGTTAAATTTAAATTGGAAATACCAGTATCACCTCATGCCTTTTATTGTTTGTAAACTACATATTTCTGACTTTGTCTATTAAAAAGGCTTAGAAGTAATGACAACTCAGTAACAATAAGCCTCACTAGTGCTCAGATTTTTGTCTCTAAACACCATTCCCCAGTAAAACCAGGGTTTCTTATAGGAATAACTGATGTCTGGGGAGGGAAATATGCAAAATGAACCTGAGTATCTTGTACTACCAAGGAAGCTATTAAAGATTAGTGAGGTTACATCGATGGGGTAGAGGAACATGAAAGGGCTCCCATTAGCCAAAGACTAAATTGTTAGAGGTATTATCTCTCTTTGCATTCTCTTGCTTTCAATCATTCTAAGTCCTTTTGCCTAATGTGTGTCCCTTGTAAACAACATGTAATTGATTTCTATAATGTTTGGTCTTCTCTGATAATCTCTGTGCTTTTACTGAGAAGTTTAATTTATAGTCACTTACTATAATTAGTCTTACAATCCTTTTCTGTTATTTGTGCTTTCTGCCCTGCTCTTATGCAGTTTTATTTTTTCTTCTCTTGCTTCCTTTCACTGTGCTTGTGGGTTGATAGGTTTGTTCTTTGAAAGATATCATTTTTGTCCTGTAAATTTTTAAAAGTTTAAAGTTAAATATCTTCACCTTATTACTGAACAATGAAAGAATCTTAGAATATTCAAAGCCAATCCTCTGTCACACAAACCCTACTAACATGCTAATTTTATGATATAAGCTCTATCTTATTTTGCTTAACTCTCAATGTGTAGCAACAGAATTATAGAATTTAATCATTAATATTCTTTGTTTATCCAAATGTTTATTCTTGACTTCAGTCAACATTCTTTACATCTTAGACCTTTCTGGGATCATTTCCTTCTTTCTGAAGTTCATGAGGTAACAGGCAAATCCTACCGAAATGTTATTGGTGTCTGTGACAGACAAAATAGACTTCAAGGCAAAAAGCATATAAAGACAATCACTATATAATAACAAAAATATCACCTTACCAGGGGATAAGCTAAAACAGAGTTTCAAAATATATGCAAAAAACCCTGCTAGAACACCAAAGAGAAGTGAGGGATTTTAATATTCTCTCTCTCCTTTTCTGTATTTAATATATCAAGTACATAAAAATTAGGAAGGATATGGAAGATATGAACCACAGAGTTATTAAGCTTGATCTGAGGGGCATAAAGAATATACCCCCAACAATCAGAGAATACAATGTTATTTTGAGCACAGAAGAAAGGTTTATAAAAACTGACAACAAATTCCAAAAATTGGGTAGCATCTAGTGCTTGTATTCTGATTACAATAAAATTCATTTATAAATTAACAATACCAAAAAACAAAAATAAAGCAGCATCACTTGGAAATTTCTTTAAAAGGCCCTAGACAGAGGGATACCTGGGTGGCTCAGTTGGTTAAGCGTCCAACTCTTGGTTTTGGCTCACGTCATGATCTCAGGATTCTGAGATCAAGCCCCGAATCAGGCTCTGCCCTTAGCATGGAGTCCGCTTGTCTCTCTCCCTTCCCCCACTTGCTCTGATTCTCTCTCTCAAATAAATAAATAAAATCTTTAAAAAATAATAAAATAAAAGGCCCTAGAAAGACTCATCAGTCAAAGCAGCAATTATTATAGAAATCAGAACCTGAATGATGTAAAACCTAATTGGAGGGTTTAGGGAGACTTCCTTAAGGAAGTACCTATATTAGAAAATAAAAAGGCCACAAGATTAATGTGCTAAGGATCCAAAAGAAGTCTATAAAAGTAAGAAAGGAAAAGAAATGTTAGGGGCTGACACTTGAGCTCTAGTAGCTTCAAGGTAAATTTAAATCCTCTTCAGGAATCTAGAGGAGGCCAAAGGAGCAAAGGAAGAGGGTATCCTTCATGCACCCTAATCATCAAAAATTTGGGTTTCACTTGTGACAATATTAGCTAATAGCAGCTAAAATCTAGGCTATTCTAATGCCTTTACATGTGTTAACTTCTTTGATCCTCATAGCAACCATTTAAAATATAAGATAAGTACTATTATTATGCTTATTTTCTGATGAGGAACCTGACATATAGATTAAATATATTTGTCAAGATTAGACCTCAGAAATCCAAAGCCAAGATACAAACCTAAGCTCTCAAGGTCCAGATTCCATGTTTTTAACTAAAATACTAGATTAATATTCTCTATTAACAAAGGAATCTTGCTAGGAAAGATCCTGTAGGAAAGATAATTTTAAAAGCCACTGTATCTATAAGTCCTATCATATAAAAATGTCATTAAATGAAAAATGCACATCTTTATTTTCTTCTATAATCAAACCTAGCCTCTTATTGGCAGCATAGCCTACTCACTAGCACAGTCTACTGAAGAAACCAGCCCTATACCTAATGCTTAATGATGTTACAAGAACGGTCATATTATGTAGAATTTCACACTCACAGTGATTTTCCATTTGCAAGGTAATTAGTTGTCGGCGTAGATTTTATTTGTGGATAACACGATACTTTAATAAGAGTAGAAGCAATGAAAGAAGGCAAATAGGCAGCCCTAATTCCCTCCATGCTTACATTCATCTCCTGGGGAGGGAGGGAAAAGGAGTTAGCTGTCTACAAGAGTAGGGTTAAGATTTCTAAACAGAGTGCCAATGAAATCATTAGGATTTTAAAATGTTAAAAATCACTATAAAATCTGAATTTTGAGGTCAGTAGCTAAAATAAAATGTAAAACTAGAACTCACCCACTCAGCATGTTTTTCAAGTCCATGTTAGAGCGCTTCAGTAAACACTGAATGAATGAATGGCCAACCCCCAATATAACAGCACTCATGAATATTAGTGAGAAATAAAAGGAAGATGAAGTAAAATCCCCTAAGCCAAAACAGCTTCTGGAAATTCTATTAATTATATTATTTCAAGTTCTCAAGTAGTAGGTATAGCACTGACTTATAAAAACTAGGGCATTCTAGTCACCTAAAAACAAGAACAATTTCCTGAGTTTGCTAACTTTCTCCAAGAAAGATACTTAAATATTATGTAAAACTGCCACTCAGGATCAAATTGCTTTGCAATGGTATTCAAAGATTATCTCTAATTATTTATAATTTTGGTAACAAATGTTCAAAAGAAGTGAAGTCCTGATTGAAGTTTGGAAATATTTTTATTATAGTGAGATTTTCAATGTAATGCTACCTGGTAAAACAGATCTACTTATACTAGAAAATTTAAGATAAGAAGTCAATTTATTTTAATATTAATAGAAATGTTTTTTGTGAGACACGAAAAAATAATAGATTATGATCATTACTGTGATCATTACGGAGTGGATAACTTTTGGACATTAAATTGAAGACCTGAGTTTGTTGCTGTTTTTAATTTTGTTGACTTTTATAAATCTTCATTTCATCTATAAAGTAAAACAGTTAATAACTTTCAATCATGTGGTTAAGGTTACATGAATTAATTCATGTGAACCTATGTTGTAAATCACAAAGTACTAAGCAAATATATTTTTTAGGTTTTTTCAAAAACCTTAAAATATTTTGCCTCCACCAAAATTAGACAAATTTGTTCAAATTTATTTGTTCAAATTTGTTCATCTTATAAAGTACACCAGACCCTTTCAGGAAATTAGTTAAGGTTTCAGGTAAACAAACGCATAAATGCACACACACACAAACACACACACCAGAATTACTGATATCTGATAAGACTATACATTAGTGAACTGGACTTGTCTTTTACCTAAAGCCCAATTCTCAATCAAGTGATTTATTGAATTGCCCTCCTTAACGAAACATTTTAAACCCTCTGTAATTTGTCTTAGAAGCAAAAATATTTTTTTTTTCTCATTTTGGTAGTTCAACCCATATCATTTAGGTGAATCCCTACTGAAAACACAGAAGTCATTAGAGAATTGAATTCAGTGTGCATGAAATAACATCCAATCACATTTCTGACGTTAGCATATCCTAGACAGGTCAATTATTGTGCCAGCCTGCACCATACTTGTTTCTTAAGAAAAACCACAGCCAGGGGTGAGGGAGAAGTCATTGGCTCCAAGTTCTTCCTTTATGTTGTTTTCTCACACTCTGGCCCTGTCTTAAATGTCTTAGTTAATTGGCAGAAGTCTATGCAAGGAAAGTTCCAAGCGACAAACCTTCAAGCCACACCTGATACATCTGCCCCATAACATGACCCTGAGCTTGAAAGGAGGCATAAAAGAAAAGGGATACGTTTCTCCTGAATGCATCCTGGTATTTTATCCACCCTCCCAAGTGACCCAGCAATTCTACTCCTAGATATATAACCAACAGAACTGAAAACATACGTTCACACAAAAACTTATATATAAATGTCCATAATATAATAGTCTAAAAGTAGAAACAACCCAAATGTCCATCAATTGATGAATGGATAAAGGCAGTATATTCATGTAAACATACAAAGAAATATTGTTCGGCCATAAAAAAGAATAAAGTAGTGATACATGCTACAGCTTGATAACTTTGAAAACAGCACCGTGAGCGACAGAAGGCAGACACATAAGGCCACATACTATAAGATTCCAGTCACATGAAATGTCCAGAAAAGCCACATCTGTAGAGTCACAGATTGGTTGCCAGGGACTTGGGGGTGGGAGAGGATGGGGTGGGAAAGCTAACGGGTACCGAATTTCTTTTTGAGGTGATAAAAATGTTCTGGAACAGAGAGTGGTTATAGTTGTCCAACTCTGTAAATATATTAAAAACCACTGAATTACTCTTTTTAAAAAATCCAACCAACCCTGCACTTCAACCATCTCTTTCTCTTCTTTCAACAGCTACAGTCAAATTGATCTAATGTGTATCTGGGACAAGACACCTGGATCACTCCTCCCTCTGCACCCGATCCAAGCTGTTCCCTGGGCCCTTCTCTCTACCTCTCTCCACTCCCTCTTCTTCTCCACCATTCTTCAAAGTCCAGATCAGGTCCCACTTTTTCCACAACACTTTCCATCCCTAGCTGACTAGTCTGCCAAAGGACAGGTAAGCCTTCTTTATTTCATGCCTGCTCACCAACACTGCTGAATTTAGTTGAATAATATACAAATGACTCTAATTATAGGTGCAGATAGGGCTTTCTCTTTATATCAGAGGTTGGAAATATAAAAGATAGTGCATTCTTTCACATACGTTCTCAAATTATATTGCTCACTTGCCAGGCTTATATCTGAAACACTTCTCTTATGCCTTTTCAGTGAAACATTATTTGAAAAATGAGAAATGTATTATTTTATTTCCAAATAATTACATAAGTACAACTTGGCAAAAACAGTGTTGCATAAAAAGATGAGCTAAATTGAATTACTGCCCCATGACACGGATTAAAGGATAGTTTCATTCCAATTATCTTAACAAAGGGATTATCAAAACATACAGTAGTACCTTAAGAAGAATATGATATGTGCACGAAGTATATTAATAGTACCTAATTATCAGAATTCATGACTAAAGAAGCTAACAAAATCTTATCTTCAATTAGCACACAAATACAAACCCTTGAATTATGTCCACAGTATGCTTCAGAGCACTTGCTTACTTGTTATAATGTTTAAAAAAATTCTTTTCTTTTACACATATTCCCCAAAGAATTCTTTCTTGCAGAAAGAGTGCAAAGTCAATATAAATAATTAAGAATTGCTTCTTGTTAATTTTGAGTCATCTCACTTAATTCCCTCTTATAACATACATACCTTCTGTTCACTCTGCCCAATGCATGCAGAAATAAACTATTAAGAGAGCCACACAATGCCTTTTTTGAAGTTGTAGTTTGAAGCTATTCTATTTGAAGCTATTCTGTATCTTTCAACCTGTGCCACAATTTCAATAATGACTATTTAATAATTACAATCATCGCCTTATTAGCGTGGCATTTCATTTTCCTTGCCTTATGGCACCCCGCAGTTGAAGGCAAGGAAAACTCTCTGTTGATTAGTTATTTAAGAGCAGCAACAATAACTATGCTGGAGAGAAGGCTACTTGGAAAGGATTACACGGGAGCTGGAGCTCAACTGCCTCAGACAGAGAGCAGCAAATTATAAGCCCAAGTACTTCATTGCATGTAACCAAATTGGCTAGTTGAAATGCTAATTGCCTTTCAGCAAAACTAAAGACAGACAGGGGACCTTGTGCTTCAGAGAATGAAATGCATTTTTACTCCACTACTGCACTATTGTCTTGCTGAGAATCATTTGAAATCTATTCATAAAGGTAGCTCTTTCCCTAACCTTTAAAATGTGGGAAATTTATTTAGCCCCTACCAGCACCTCCAAAGCACTGATGTGCCAAGATGTGAACAGATGGTTGGATTTAAGCCACATTAAGCCCCTAATAAAGTAAGGCATGAAAGAATTCTATGTTCAAATATATAGCACAAATCAAGAAAATGTGACTAGGAAAAGGGAATTTTGAATAACAAATACATTTATGAATTAAAGTAATCAAATAACATCATCTTTAAAACATTAATATTTTCAATGTAATTATATTCAAATGCATATGGAACGAGCTATCATTGCCTATCTCATAGAGACCCCCAGCCTCCCTTTATACCTGATAATTTTGTATTAGTTCAAAACTCATTTATGGAGAATTATTCCAACAGCCGGTTTTCCCCCTTTATATGAAAAAGAGTCCATTCGGGGTTTTCAGAATCCTGAATAAATGAATGAGAAATGCCCTATCAGCATCCTGCCCTCATTCTGAGGTATAGCCAGCCTTACGCCTGACTGCACCAGAAAGGGCCCCATGACCACCTGCCCAGCAGCTGGGGGAGGGACTTGGTCTGGTACATTTTAAAGTGTATAGTGTGTCACAGTAGAATCAGAAAACACAGCCTTTGTATTACCACAGCCTCCCGTGTCCCAGCTCCACCCTTCTCCTCCTCTTCCACACCTCCATCGGGGCAACAGAGCTCGGGTACTGTGGCCTCTTGTGTGGCCTGACATCCTGACACATTGGGGAACCCTCCATACATGCAAAGATGCCTCCTGTCCACCCCCCATCCTGCTTTGTGAAGGGAGAAAAACGGGCATGCATGCATGGGGAAATCAACTTTCTGTAGTACTTCATTCTGTATGAGAGTTTTTATCTTCATTTCTCAACAAGTACCATTATTTATGTAAAGTTTGAGCTTCCTGAGAGTGATAGAATACTAAGTCTAAGTAGAGCTTTAAATTGTAAACAGTTCCAATAAGTTATTCAGCTCTCACCCTGATTCAGAAGGAGTTATGGGGAAAAAAGACATCTCTCTGGCTAGACGTTCACCAAAATCTTTGGACAGTGGAGTTCCGGGTGATTTTTCTTTCTCCTGTACTGTTTGAATTTCCTACATGATTTTGTATTATCTTTATAATCAGAAAAAAAGTTACTTCCAAGTCAAAGAGAGAGATAGATGTACACTCAACTGCATGTAATACTAAACTGTTTGACTTTTCCCACAAAATCAGGGAAATGCCCATTCAAATCTCTCCCTGGTCACACTACATTTTATAATCAAGTTAAGCAATCATCATCTAAGGAGCTCAATATGCTTTAAAAGCATCCATAAATTATCTGGTTGCCCTCTATGTGAAGTAAAAGTAATGACAGCACAGTGCTTGCATGGTGCAGATTTTTGGACCCAGTGCATAAAATAATGACTTATCAGAGGTAAGTACAAAGCCTATAACAAATTCAATATATTAACAACTTTGCTCAACGCTAGAGATACTAGAGAAACATATAGTCCCTGGCCTCAAAGATTTAGTATCCTAACTGGGCAACCTTGAAATTTGCAGTAACAGTAGGACAGAAATATTAAAAAAGAGCACGAGGCAGTGCTTGGTTGAGTGTCAATAAATCAAACATGTAATGACCAAGTTAATCAGTTATCATGCTTCTCACTTATTAGTTTATGGAAATATCCAGGTGACTCAAGTCATAAATGCAAAAAGAGAATCTGTGACTTTAAGTCTCTCAAATTTTCTGTTTCAGTTTCCCCAAGTAGTTTTGAAATAAAGGGGTTGATCTAGTTTGGCTCCAAATCTCCTCCCAGTGCTTAAGGAGTTTAACGGTGTATTCACAGCCTATGACTTTCTGAACATTAAAGGATCACACACCCAATCTAAGGCAAAATGTATTTTCTTTGTGGGTCCTCCCAGGTCACAGATCTTTCTGCCTCAGTTTTTTTACCTGCAAATCAGGATATTAGTATTTGATGATAGATACAAAGTTATTCTTTTTAAAGGGCCTAGAATTCCTAACATACAGTAGGCATTCAGTAAATGTAGCATACTATTATCATTCACTGTGGGGGCATGAACAAAAGGGTTTAGTCACAGCTAATTCTGTTGTGAACACTCTTTTTCTTTGGGTAGAACATGGGCAAGGGCACCTGCAAGTAGAAAGATCTATGAAATACTTTGCCTCACACTAGCCTCTGCCTTACTGTATTATTTCTAATCGTTATTTGTATTACCATCAAAGTATTTGTGTTCTAAATATGTCTCACATTATCCTTTACAACAATGAATACAACTGGCATTCAATATTTGATATGTATACAGCATAAAACTATAACTGCTGTTATTAAATATAATAAATGTTGACTGATACATTATTTCTATTTCTGATATCAAGACTCAATGTTGTTCCGTAATTTATCTGCACCTCATTATGTATTTACATTTTAGTCTAAGATTATTTTTAGTTGACGTTTATAGGTGGTTTCAGCTTTTAATCATCACATTCAGTATAGAGTAGAGCTAAGAGCACTCAGGAAGGATCCTTGATCAGCTTTTACTAACTGGGGAACTTTTCCAAGGAGCTTAAACTTTCCATGCCTCAATATCATTATCTGTAAATTGGAATAACACTAATCTATGGTCTTGTGGTAAGTGTTAAATAATCTATATAAAGGGCTTCTCAGAATTCATTACATAAGAGACATTCAGTATGGGGTGGCGGCTACTGTGACTCATCATGGAAAAAACATGGAGATAGGATTTGATCATACTTATTTTTAGTGTACACATATTGGCTACTTCTTTAAAAAAGTTATAAGGAAGCTTATCATTTCTACCTGAAATAAGTCTTTTCAGTCACCTGGTTCCATCCCTTTATTTTGTAAATGAGGAAAAATCAGGTGCAGAAGGATGGATGAATGTCCAAAGTCACAGTAAGTTAACGGCAAGCCAAGACATATCTAATTGCATATATTTAAAAGATTTTATTATATCACAGTTCATACTGTATCTGGCACTCCCTATAGTAAATCACCCCCCCCCAAATTGTTGGTGTTCCTTTGTATCTTGACTAGAACATCTTTTTTAATGACTTTTTTTTTGTTCTACCTAGCTGTTTTGATAAATGACACACAAAGGGGAGGAAAAAGCACTTTAGTAATGTAAGGTAATAACTTCAGAATTTTTAAATAATGCTGTATTAGCTAAGGTATATTTTTTTAGCTTTATCCTAATGGTTGGTAATTATGCATTCTCATGATTTGATATAAGTAATTTCTAAAAGTTACATATAAACACATTACACACATTTTTAAAGGTAGTGGATTTCATGAAATGTTAAAAGTCGGTTTAAAATAAAAGTTACAACGAGTAAGTTAGTATTGCACCTTAAAATGAGTTTCTTCCCCCCATGAACACTAGCATAGTTTCTTAGTTTTAATTTTAAGAAAAAAAATCAATTTTAAAATAGCTGAAGACGTTAAAAATGTCTAAGGTTTAAAAAAAAACATATTATTCTGCGGCTCCAGGCTAATCCCAAACTCCCTGAGATCAACATATTTCACTTAAAATTCTTCGACACAGCAGTTGTTTGTGAACATAAGACTCCTTAAGTTTATTTCAACGTTCCCATTATTAATTATTACCTGTGGCGCGCCGTTCTTGGTCGGTTATTTTCCAAGCAGACGTTTTGAAATTAAAGCTAGGGTTCGGGTTTCAAACAGGCAGAATGAGAGGAGAGGAAAGTTTTCCCTCTGCTCATTCCCACTTCGCACCTTCCTATAGAGATCAAGCTGCTTTTGAAAGGGCGGCGGGCAGAAACGGAGCGCTCACCGCCCCGCCGCAGCCCTGGGCAGAGTGGACGCTGACATCTCCGCGGTATTAGCTGCAGCCCGGACCGCGGGGTGCACGCCCTGCCTCCGGCGCCCACGCCTCCACTTCCAGCAACAGGTGCGGGAGCAGCCCCCACCCCACCCTCCCGCGCGCGCGCGCGCGCGCGCAGCGCGTACGGCGCCGCTCCCTTGTAGCACCGGGATGCTCGCAGCACCATCCCCCAGCCATGGCCTACCTAGCCCTGGGGACACCGACATCCGCGCGCGCCCTGCGGTCCCCGCCGGTCCCTTTCGCACACCGTCGTTCTCCTCTCGCTCGCGTCCCCAGGCTTCGCCGGAGCTACTGGTCCTCTCTCCCGCTGTCGGGTCAAGAAGGTGGCTCCATTCTCCTCCCCTCTCTCTCCTCCCCCTTCATCCTCCGTCTGCTCCAATAGGACTCGCGGCTCCCCGGGCTACGCTCACCTGACCAGCGGAGCGGGGGTGGCTGCCCAAGGCAGCGCGCCCCCGTCTGCGCAGCGGGCAGCCAGGTCTGCGCTCCGGCGTCGGGAACACCCTGCAGTGGCCATCCCTAATGGACTATTCCGGCAGCGAGGCGCTAAGCTGACCCGCCTGCGCGCCGGAACCTCGGAGTCTGAATTCGGCCGGCACAAGACAGGCGAAGTAGGCGCTTTGCGCTTTCTAGTATTGTACTCTTTGACTAAACTTTCTAGTTTGTCCCTTTAGGCACAAGGACACCACCCACCCCCCTCCGCCCCCGGACTGGCGGGCACTCCGCCCTGGGTACTCCACTGTAAGCAATTCCCGGTGTTCTTTCTGAGGAGGAAAGCCGTTTACTGATTTTTGTTCCTTTCCGAAGGACATTTATTTTAATTTTGACTGAAGCACCCCTCCAGATGTTCACAATGAGAATTTACGAACAAATTGATGAAATATTAGAAATGAGGACCCTACCCCTACATGTACTTATAAACGGAGACTAAGGTCAATTTATAGGTGAATTATGTCTCCTTTATAAACGAAGGTTAATTCCTACATCATACGGGTTGTTAGAAGGATTAGATGAATGAGATCGTGTGTGAATTGCAACGCTACATCTGACACGTGGTAAGCCCCAACAGATGTTGGCAATTATTCCCAGGGCTTAAAAAAGTAAAGCGCCCAAGGTCAGATCATATCATCCGCAACGTGCAAATGCCCATCTGCGCCAGAGAAAAGCACATGCAGCATTCTTAGAAGTTTCAAACCGGGGAGGAGATTAAAGATTAGCAATTGGCAGTCCAACACCACCTCACTGCTGATCTTATGGACGAAAAATTTAAAATAAATGCTGATTGAATGGCTTATAGTCAGAAACAAGAGTGGATCTTATGTCTCCTGATTCCAAACACAGGACATAGGGTACCCTTTTGTAATGAATCTCAATTGGAATAACTAGAAAGATAGTTACTTTGAGTTGCAACAGATAGTTACTTTGAGTTGCAAACTGCTCTCAAGCAGTACTAATTTAGCATTATTATGGGCTGTTGCTGAACATTTCATCTCACAGCTGCAACAGTCAACAAACAACTGGGCACTTCAGGCAAAAGGGTTCTGGTACAGAAACTGCGTAGGAATGCAAATGCTGCACTTTAAAGCATAAGAACAGGTAATGAGAAGAGCAACCTAAATGATCAAGGACATTGAATAGCTTTCCTGTGATGCTCAACTGCAAAGGCGGACCTGGGTCTAGAAACTGTAAATCCTTGTGGCATAGTGAAAGAGTAGACACAGATGTACTTACTATAACCTACACTAAGGAAACTGAAACATGGAGACAATTTATAGTCAAGACAGTGAATCAATTATGCATGCGGTGATAACGTGAAACAGAAAAATATAATATTAGAAAAATGTTTTCTTCACATTGTTATGTGTGTTCACTGTTAATATGCCCCATAGATTAACAGCTTTAGATTATTCAATATTCTGTATTCAACCCATGGTTTTATTATATTATTTGTAAAAAGGCTTTATTTGCAGCTAAATATTACTTTAGTTTATTCAGACCCTGACAAGGTCAGTGTCTATCAAACTGTTCTGGCTTAATCATTGTTTCACCAAGTCCTGTGATTAAAAACATTCTCCACAACTGGACTTCCTCAGCATGCATTTTCACTCTGGGTAGGATACCACCTTAGGCACTGTGATGAATTGAAATGAAACCTTAAACCCACTCTCCTTCTTAAAGCTACCTCAGGGAACTAAGTAATTCATTAACAGTTTCTCCTGAGTGTTTAGGAAGAAGACACTGCGGGGGTGGAGGTGGGGGTGGGAGGATGGGTTAGCCTGGTGGTGGGTATTTTGGAGGGCACATTCTGCATGGAGCACTGGGTGTTATGCACAAACAATGAATCATGGAACACCTCATCTAAAACTAATGATGTAATGTATGGGGATTAACGTAAGAATTAAAAAAAAAAAGACACTGGAAGGCACTGTGTGAAAAACAGTGATCCCTAAAACACAACCCTAAGTGCACCGAGCTTGCACTCTCTAGGGTGAAAGTTTAATAAGCTGCAAAAGCCAAAGATGACAAGCAAAAAATGAGCATCCCAGAGAGGGCTAGAGATGTCCCAAGAGGAAGAAATTATGTGGAATGGTGAAAACCTCTCCAGAGAGCTGATGATCTTTGCCTTGAAAAATAAAACACCAGGAAACAGAAAAGCTGGTACTTTTAGCACAAGTATGTGACAGGGTGGTGTAGATGCTATCAAATGCTGAAAGTATTCACTGGATGCCCAACACACTTAAATCCTAACTCTTCACATGGACTAAAAGGACCACATGATTCTGCCCCCACTTTCCTCTCTAGCCTCATCTTATAGCATTCTCCCTCCTTTCACTGTATTCCTATCACACTGATCTTCTTTCTGTGGCTCAAACACATCAAAACCATTCCTGCCTCAAAACCTATGCACAAACTTTCCCCCCTGCATGGCACACTGTTGACGGAGATCTTCATATGGCTGGCTTCTCTATCTCCTTCATTTAAGGGGTAGCTCAACTATCCCTTCCTCGCAGGCATCTGCCCTGATAACTTCCACAGGCACTCTTAACCATTACCTTGTTGTATTTTCTGTATATCATTTATCCTAATAAATACCTTATTTGCTTATTTAGGTGTTTTTGTCTACCCGTAAGAATAAAACTCCATGAGGGGTAGGTCCTACGTCTCTCTCATTCACTACTCCATACCTAGTAGCTAGAATAGGCTCTAGGAATGGTAGTAGAAATTCAACATATCTGGAGGAGAAGGAGGGAGGGCAGGCAGGCCTATATAATAGAAAAGGGTTCTGTGAAGAACCTGGAAGGCTATCATATAAAAATGATTCCCAAAGCCTATGTCCTGGTGCTTTACAATTCAGCATTAGAAAACATGACTTGAAGAACAAAATCTCTTGGTGCTGTAAATGAAGAAAGAAGTTTAGAATATCTGTTTCAGGTGTATTTGTATTTTATTATGGGATCAAGTCATGTTTTGATAAGAAAAACAGAAAGGAAGTGGATTCCTGGGCATGGGATGTTGAAAGGAAAGTTAAAATTTGAGAAGCCAAAGGTGGCCAAATTCCTAATTCTGCCTCAATGAGGCACTGATGGAGTCTAAGTCTTTTATCCTATAATAATCATCAAATCACTTTTCGGTAACTCTGAATTCCACACAGTCAAAAGTAATTTGCTTGCTTAAACCCTATAAGAAAAGTACTGATGTCACACAATTTTTCTTCCTTCTTCAATTTAGTTAGCCTTGCGTACTAAGTAACACTTATAAATCTTTTCCAAAGATTTTTGTAGTTCCTTGAAAAAGCTATTTCTCATATTTGACACTCTGAGTTCAGATATCTAAGTGTAGGCACACATAAGGGAATTTTATCCAAGGTACAAAACCAAGCTTAGGGAGTCTCCACTTTGCCTAACCTCCTACAAGCAGGATGTTACTTCAATAGGGTCCAAATCTGGGGCACCTGGGTGGCTCAGTTGGTTAGATGTCTGCCATGGGCTCAGGTCATGATCCCAGGGTCCTGGGATCAAGCCCCACCTCGGGATCTCTCTCTCTCTCTGTCAAATAAATAAATAAAATCTTAAAAACAAAAACAAAATAAAAGAGTGCCCAAATCTGTCTGCCAGAGGCTTCTTCCGTTTAAGCCCTAGGTCCCAGACAAGAAACAAATTTAGACTTGTCAGGAGCTTGCCAGACTTGGACTCCTCTTTCTCTCCACACTCCCATCAGACCCACCAGGCTACTAGTCCCCCATGTCTCCTCCCTTGCACACCAATATGTAGTAAAGTTCTCAATAACATGTAGCGTTTGTCATCTTAGCACTCTATAATGGAAAAACAGAGCTTAAACCCGCGTTCTCAAAAAGCCTGGGGACATAGTAGTAGCTCATTAAATATTTGTTGGATGAATGATGTCACTAGACAGATAAGTAAGGAGGAAGCCCCACTGTCAGACCCAGAATTAGAATTTGTGAGCCAAAGGGAATTATTCCTGCCACAAAGGGATCAGAGAATCCATTTAATAACTGAGCATACTTGAAGCTGAGATTCTGTTCCCAGATCGGAAAAAAGTATTCTTTGGAAATAAAAAGCCTCAAAAAATCTGAGCGATTCCTTGAACAGTCCCTCACACAGAGCTAATCCTTGGTGTTACCAATTACGTGAACACTACTCCACACAGATTTTCATTAAACTGTATCTCTTGCTTGCTAATACGTAAAAGCCTACAGCCTCTGAGCTGCCAGACCTTGCTTTTCCTCTTTTTCAGATGCTACCATAATCCTGCTAGCTGCAACACATATTTTAAATGAGTACCTATTTAACCAGAAGTATTGCTAGACATTCCCAATATGAACATGGACAAAATGCAGTCTCTGCCCTCCTGTAGCCTGATTTGAGTGGGGGAAAGAAGATACAAAATTGTGATCATTCGAAGTACAATGTGACCGGTGCTGTCAGAGAGATACAAAGGTTCAAATGGTTCAAAGAAGGGAGAGATGAAATTACAAGATTGCATCAAGATACCTTTGCTCTTAACTCTGATAGATCTGTCACCCCCGCCCTGCTTTGGTTCCCAGGACTTGCTGTTATCTTGCCTCACAGAACAGACAGGTGCTCCCAATTACCTCTGGACCTGAGTGAGCCATGCTGTGATTAAATCACGCTGAACAGAGAACATATACAAAAATAGTTTTAAACCTCTACGGCAGGCGTCAGAAAACTTTTTCAATAAAAGGCCAGACAGTAAATATTTTAGACTTGCGAGCCATGCAGTCTCTGTCACAACTGTTCAAGTCTGTTGCTGTAGTGTGAAAGCACCCAAGGCCAATATGTAAACAGATGGGCATGGCTCTGTTCCAATAAAACTGATTCACAAAAGCAGGCAGTGGCCAGAAATGGGGGAAGGGCCATAATTTGCTGACCCCCGCTCTATGCAGAAGCAAAAGTTACTTTAGTTATCAAGTTCTGTTTTGATACTTGTATTCTAAATTGATTAATTCACTCAACAATCATTTACTGAGCACCAGTGATATATGATGCTTTGCACATGTAAAGATGAATTGGCATATGGTCCCAGTCCTCAAGAAGCTTTCTTAGCTGAATTTGCTGTCCTGTTCCAAAAGGACATATTTTATATATTCTAGTCCTGATTCTTTGCAAGAAATCTGGACTATTCCCTGTCCTAGGTCCTCATTTTTGTAATCTGCTGTTTCTTTTTTTTCTCTGCCTAGTTTCTGATCAATATTTTCTCTCTTTTTTTTTTTTTAAGATTTTATTTATTTATTTGACAGAGAGGGACAGCAAGAGAGGGAACACAAGCAGGGGGAGTGGGAGAGGGAGAAGCAGGCTTCCTGCAGAGCAGGGAGCCCGATGTGGGGCTCCATCCCAGAGTCCTGGGATCATAACCTGAGCTGAAGGCAGATGCTTAACGACTGAGCCACCCAGGCGCCCCTCTGATCAATATTTTCATCTGAGCTTCACAACATCTATATATTCAGATTCTCGCTGAACTCTTGCTTGCTCTAATCTAAAATTCTTACCGTTAACTGTCTTGCCTAGAGTTCTTCATTCTTTTTTTTTTTTAAGATTTTATTTGAGAGAGAGAATGAGATAGAGAGAGAGCATGAGAGGGGGAGGGTCAGAGGGAGAAGCAGACTCCCTGCTGAGCAGGGAGCCCGATGTGGGACTCGATCCTGGGACTCCAGGATCATGACCTGAGCCGAAGGCAGTCGCTTAACCAACTGAGCCACCCAGGCGCCCCAAGAGTTCTTCATTCTTGCCCTCTTTGAAAACAACAACAGCAACAGCAAAAAGGAAAGGAAAGAAAAAAAAGAAACAAAAAGAAGCAGCTAACAGGTGTTATCACCATATGTACCAACTGGGGCTTCCTGTTCACTTGCTGTGAACATTGTACAGTATTATAAGTCAATGTACTGAATAGGCCATTTTCATCTCCCCTAGAACAGGGGATTTAGCCCAAGCCAGGACCAAAGAAACAAGTCCCCAACTTCTAAAGAAAGCTACCAAATGCTGACACCAGATTCTGCTTCCAGCGCTTTTTAAGAGGTAAAATGACAATATAGAACAATCACCTATCTCCTCACCCCAGGGGAAAGAATTAGCCATGAGGGGAGGGAGGGTCTGGCTTTTTTCTCTCCTCCTCTCTGGAGAGGAAGGACTGGCAACTTCTCCTGCTATTGATTATTGGCTCAGGCCAATAGATTTGTTGATCTGCCTGGCCACTAAAAGGAAAGAGAGCTGGGTAAGAAAGATGGTAGGAGAGAAAGAGTGCAAGTCAGCAGATTCACTCTCATCTTTGTACAAGAACGTGTAGATCTCCTGTAGATTGTGGTAGCACAGAAGCTGCGGTACGGCGTAATCTTGCCAACACCTGACCCTACAGGATGGATAGCCTACACAGTGAGAGGATCCCAGGAACAAGAGGATGTGTACTTCCAGGGACTAGCTGAAGAAGATGGTTAAGAGAGAACCCACTTCAAGGAACCACGCAAAGGGGGGGGCTCACAGAATGCACCGAACTTATCCATATGCCTTTGAGAAAGTCAGCATGCCAGTCACACAGGGTTTAGCGCCTCAGTGTTTTCTGGAGAACAGGCAGATCCATAAAAAGGGGCACTATGCCCATAAGCAGTCAAAGAGATAGTTATCCTCCTAGTCTCCCTCTCAACTCTCAGTATTAGAAGAGTTAAACCTTGAGAGAGTGCCAAATCCTAACCACTAGACAACCAGGGAGTCTCAGAAGAGTGAAGCCTTGAAATGGAATAGGTAGAAAAGAGAGATAATTCTAAAATCAGAATCAACATACACACACACATATGCTCTATACATGTTAATAACTCACCATGCTTCAACCCCATTTCAGGTAATGAGCAGGAGGAAGCTTTGGATATGATCTGAGATTGCCATGTAATGAAGTTGTGGAATATCCCCCAAGAGAGTAGAAAAGAATTACTTGACATGGAACAGATAAAAAAGAGGCTGGAGACAATAATACTTTCATGTTCATGTTTGAAGTTCATGTTTGACCCCCACTGAATTAAAACTCCCCAGTAAACTAGTTAGGTAGGCATTTCTGAAAGTGTGTACTGTGGATTTCAGTTCCCCAAGCTTGCGAAGGGCAAAAGCCTCAGTAATTAAACCACAAATGTGGGAAACATCCTTAGAAAATCATGAAGCATGATAAAATCGTAAAAGATCTGAGTATTATCATAAACAAACCAATTTAAATTTGTTTAACTTACTGTTTTATTTGATCACAGAACTTTCTTTTTTCCATGTGATTTCCATTAGTATTCCTCAGAATTCATTTTTGGCAATTCTGTTCTAAAGAAGAATGAAAGCCTGGTTATGGATGCAAAATCAAAGTCAGATAAATGCCAACTGGGCTGTTAGTGGAAAGGAACCTGTTTCTTTGGTGTTTGGGATCCTTTTGGTTTGGGGCCATGCCTATCTGTGTCATTCCCTCCAGGGCTGCAGGAGTTGTGCATTTCTTGAGATGCCCCCAGAGTTGTTCCCACCAATGAGGACCCCATGAAAAAACACGTACATTATTAAGGGATTGAAAAGCAGAAGGTCTTGGAAAATTGAGAGGAGTAAGTCCTTCTAGCAGGTATAAGTCTTGCATCAGAAAGGAGCTTAAAGTTGGAAGCATAGAAGAGCTGGGAGGTTTCAATCCCATGGCTCCTGAGAAGCATTTTTTCACATCTTTCCTATCCTATGCAAGACTTCCAGGATCAAACTTCCGCGGACTGAAAATGAAACAAAACTGATACCAAAGGTGACGTATGTACAGTTGTGTGAGGGGGGAAGCCAGGACAAAGGAGAATGGCAGAAAAGGCTCACACACAGTTTCAGTGGGAGATGGCTCCACATCTTCCCAAGGAAAGAGGAATGTTTCAAGCCCTGGTTGGTCCTGGTGTGGCAAGTGGGGTCCGCTGACTGCAGCTGTCCAGAAGACTCTACACTAAGCCAACTGGAAGAGGTTGAACAGCTCACAGGAGTCATGGTCTCCATATTTTACTGTCTTGCCAAAGCCTTTGATTACCCTGGATCTTTTCTAGACTACCTTATGGGTTACCTAGAGGTGACCAATTTGTCATGATGGATCATGATTGTTTTGAAATCTCTAATCTTCTGTGTCACAGGTTTCTCTGTAAAGCATTTGGTCTTTACATAGATGGAGTGTAAAAAGAGTAGTTCCTGCTTAAGACTGAGGTTTTGACAAGGTAGCAGTCAACCCAGACCATCACAGACAACAGAAGTTGAGGTGGCATTTTAGAATTTTAAACCAGATATATGATGACAACAACAACAAAAAAGCCCAATAACAACATCAAATCCTTTTTATCTCTTGCTTTTTGTATTTCACATAAAAATATTAATTTTTTGTTCTTATTTATATCTCCCTTTTTAAAATTTCTATACTCTCAATATTTAATTTTTCTAATATTAATGAGTAAAGAGTGAAGGATGAATTAAGTATGATTTTTATATTCTATTGCAAAGTTTTTAAATCTTCATCTTCCTAGGTTAAAAATGTTTTTCCTCATGAAGTCTATTTACAGAACATACCTGAGACTTTGTAAAATCAGGAGCACAGTTTCTATTTCTAAAGGTACAGAAGAGCAAAAATGAAAGCATTTTCTTATGGTTAGGCCCAGATGATGCAAAGAGACAATATAGTGTAGATAAGTTGAGCAAACTTAGATAAATTTATTATTCTTTCACACTTTAGTTTCCTCATCTGCAAAATGAAAATTCTTATGAAACCTACTACACAGAATTGTGTATAGGTTGAATGAGATAATGAAGTCTGGTATATAGTAAGATTTCAATAACTGGCTGAAAAACATTGAAATAAAATAAAAACAATTATTTCCTTCAGCTGTATTACAGATGCAGTTGAGAAAGTTTTTCTTCTGAGTTAACCAATCCAGTACACCACAGCGGTAATTATATATAAATAAATTTACAAATTCATAATTATGTATTTTAAAGAATTTTCCCATTAAAATTTTTTAAATAGTTTCTTTTCATTGCTATAATGTGATTATACCTGTCTTTAATATAACTGGATATCTTTTATACTAATAAGGAAGCGAATATATATGTAATTGCTAATAGCTCCACCAAATGAATATTAAGATCAAGTAAAAGCCAAGTGTACATATTGCTTTGTAACAAATAGTCTCATCTCTTTACAAATTTTAAACATATACAGTAGTATTTGATTACAGGTATGTATTTTATTTATATTATGGCCATATGCAATACTTTATTACATTATTTAACAAAGAATAAATTAAGTACTATTTTATGTCCTGTGGGAAATATTTTAATTCTTTATCTTCCCTAGTTAAAAATATTTTTTCCTCAAGAAATTTATTTATAAAACATTCAAGAAAATGCTGAGACTTTTTTTAGATTAATAATGGTTTCTATGTCTGAACAAGAAACATGTCTCAGAACAGCTTTTCTCATATTTTAAAAGGAATTTCCCCATAAATCAGATATGAATGTATATGGAATCTTTATCCTTTAAGACCAGCTAATTAAATCTTTTTTTCCCTAGTTGCCTCTGGTATAGGCCCGCTGTGTGTGGTACTTCCCAGGGTTTGTCATTTTGTTTTACTGGCAGGGGGAGGAAACCAGCAAAGTTCAGTAACCACACTGCATATCAAAATGTCACCATGGCAGCATTTGTCCACTTGTCAGAGTCCTTCTGAAATGACTCAGCCATTCATTTTGTTGAATCAATATTGAAGCTTTTGAGATTTATTACTTGAGGTTTGGGAGCAGGCGAAGCAAACAAATCCTTCATTCCTAACATTGAGTTCTAGTTGGGCTGAGATTATTTCTGTCTGCACTTTATTTATGAGGACAGATTATAAGGTTTCCACCCCTTGCATAATTATCTTGTAATAAGCTTGTATTTACATGCCTGATAGTACAGTGGAAAAGAATTTTAAGTTTCCCAAAACATTCTGTGGGCTGTGGTGAACTTACCAAATACTGGATTTAGATAGCTAATTCCCTGGGAGGTGTCAGGGAGGAGAGATGTAATGCCTTTGATATAAAATCTTTAAATCTTTGATTTAAGATTCTTTAAATTCCATTTATATATATCCCATCTTTTTTCTTTCTCTTTTTCTTTTTTTTTTTTTTTTTTTGAGAGAGAGAGAGTGCGGGCGGGGGGGAGAAGCAGAGGAAGAGGAGGAGAGGGAAAAGAGCAGAGAGAGAGGGAGAGGGAAAGGAACAGAGGGAAAGGAGCAGAGAGGCCAACTCGGGGCTCAATCCCAGGATCCCAGGATCATGACCTGAGCCAAAGGCAGACACTTAACCAACTGAGCCACCCAGGCACCCCTATATATCCCATCTTGAAGCAAAATGAACAAGAACCAGGATAAGCATGTTATCTATTAAATCTTTCTATTTAATAATGTCCATTTACTGATACTTTCCCCATTCAACAAATATAAAATTCTAAAACTATTTAAAAAGACTGAGATTTCTTCAAAGACAGTTTTATAATTACATAGGTTTCTAGTGGATTGGGTCACAAAATGAATCTGATTTGTCAGTCGAAGCACTCACTGTATGTATTTTCAGTTATCACTGAACTAAATTCAGTGCAGAGGTCAGTGTCCAAAGATGAAATTATGAGAACTTTTCAGAAGTATAGATCTGTCTGACAAGATCCTGAAGGGTCATTAAAGCTTCATTGACATATCAGGCCAAGCAAAAGTGAGACTGGGCAAGCTTCTCATCAGAATTCCTCCTTTAGATCTCTTCCCAGAGCTGAGTAGTCTTTCCTTTAACATCCCGTGACCCAGACTGGTCCTATTGGGATTGGCATAGGATGCCACAATGCAATTATTCTCAATGGGGTGAGTCAAAACCAGACAACATGATGAAGTAATCTGTGTTGGGTTATAGAATCTTCTCTCCCCAGACCCCCAAATTCTACCAAGGACTTGTACAATCTGAGGTAGTGTTTATTTTACCAATGGCTACAAGCAAACAAAGCCACTGCAAACAAAGCTCCCACTGTCTATTTCCCACATGGGCGAGAAAATCAAGCCCAGTGGGAAGACAGGTTTGACTGATGGTATGTTTGGGTATCATGCAGGGCCTTGCAAACTTTACATAGGTAGGGGTGCCTGGTCCACTTAATGCAGACATCTCTGCCAGCAGCATAAGACTTAAATTTGGAGTATTCTACCTTTCAAATGTCCAGTAAGCTTTACTTAAACAATTCCATGCAACCACAGGAATTTCAACTCATATTGAAAGACTTGTAAGAGTACATTCTGCAGCTTCTGTTTTCAGTGATGAAAACATTTTGTTGGAAGTAGGTCATGGTTGTACAACACTCTGAATGTAACAAGGGCTACTGAATTGTACAATTAAAATGGTTTAAAAAAATGGGGTGGCTCAGTCGTTAAGCGTCTGCCTTCGGCTCAGGTCGTGATCCCAGAGTCCTGGGATGGAGCCCTGCATCAGGCTCCCTCTCAGTGGGGAGCCTGCTTCTCCCTCTCCCACTCCCCCTGCTTGTGTTCCCTCTCTCGCTGTCTCTCTCTCTGTCAGGTAAATAAATAAAATCTTAAAAAAAATAAAATGGTTAAAATGGCAAATTTTATGTTATGTTTATTTTACTACAATTTATTAAAAAATTCATTTTGTTAAATATAAAAAAAACAAACGGCACATTTCAAATGAGTGAATCGTGTGCTATGCAGATTAAGTCCCAAGAAAGTAGCTAAAAAGAAAAAAAAGAGTATTCTGCAGAAAGCTTTAATGCTTTTCCTGTAGCATTTCCTGTAGTATGTAAGTCAGTTCGTATGAGAAAACTTACACTGGAATTGTCTCACCTTTCAGAAAATCAAAATTCTTTTTGAGTTTTCTTCTTTGTAGGGTTCTGAGAAAGTAAAAAGGTTTTTAAGACTGTGCTTGAAAGAGTACCATGCAGACAAATACAGCTTTAGCATTCCATTAGGGCAATCATACATGGAATACTCCCAAACAAAATGGAGTTCTCTAATACTTTTTAGTTTTTCTTTTCTGTATTCTTTTCTCTCTTTTTTTTTCTTCAAAAAGCAAGGAAATGAATTGTGAATATTTCCTACAAGAAATGCTGAGCTGTTTAATTTCCGATAATTATAAAATCACGGGTGGTCAGCAGTTCAAAGAAAATCTTTCCCCAACAAAACCAATTATGAGCAGAGACTTTAACTGTGTCCCTTTATCCACTGCCAAAATGCAGTGTCAATAGAACAGAATGTGAAAGCTTCAGCTTTGATATGAAAGGTACTGAAAGTATTCATCTTTTGGTAGTTGTTCTGCCACCATATGGAATGGAATAAAAGGAAAAAGAATTATGCAGCATCAACTTGAATTATGCAATCAGAGAAAAGGAAAAGCAAATCATAACCAGATGCGTCAATGCATATATTTTATTATAAAAATTTTCTTTGATATCCCCAGGCACCCAATGCACTCTACTGGTGGTATGAAGTAATTGAAAATGATATAAAAAAAGGACTTGGACTAACATATATTATCATTCAAATAGAAAAGCATTTACAGCAGAGAACTAGTATCAAAGATGTCTTTAAAACATCAGTATTAGACTGAAACACATGAAACTGATGTTTTCTTATATTAAAATGGTCAAACAAGGGCAAAATGGTTGAAAAACAGCAATTTCATGTGATTCAACCTAATACATCATTTTCCTCCTAATTTCAAATAGCGTGTTCTCTTCATCATCATCACTCGATGGAATAAAAGACATTTATTTAATTTTTATTCAGTTTCAGGTAGTTTATTTAATTTTGTTTTTAGCCACCTCATATGGAGTGAATCCATAAACACGAGTCAATTAATGTTCCTTTTCTCCCCTTAATTAAGAAATTTTTTTAAGTTGGATATACCAAAATTTCTCATTCATCAGTCTTTTGGGGCCTACTCTCAGCATCAGGAGGCACGTCAAGGGAAGCCCTCAGATGATGATAAGAGGAGGATGCTCTTCCCCACACTAACTCTGCTTCTATATCCTTTGTACAAGCTAAATGCCAGGCCTCCTCCCTCTGGGTACCTTGAAGGTCCCAGGGATAGGCACCATGGGAATGTTGAGATATCGAAGGATCTGAGAGGTAAGTCTAGGGCTGATGGAGTGGAATTGAATGAAGCTTGATACTAATGAAACTTGAGGCCAGCGGCAAATCCTACTTGTGAATGATCATCCTATCTACAATCAGAAACACTGAGTCTCCTGTAAGGTCTAAAGAGAAAGCCTCCTGCTGGAAATAGAAGGTAGGACAAAAAAGAATAGAAGCTAGTTCATCTTGGGCCAGTGTTGAAAGAAGAGGAGAAGAGAGGGAGGCAGAATAAGACTGAGTTGAAAGAGAAAAAGAACTATGCCACTCAGAACTATGCCTGTACAATCTAGATTAAATATATAGCACAGGAGGGGTGCCTGGGTGGCTCAGTCAGTTAAGCATCTGCCTTTGGCTCAGGCCATGATCCCAGGGTCCTCTGATTGAGCCCCACCTTGGGAATCCCTGCTCAGCGGGAAGTCTGCTTCTCCCTCTCCTGTTGCCCTTCCCCCCTGCTTGTGCTCTCTCCCTCTCTCTCTCTTTCCTTCTTTCTCTCTCTCAAATAAATAAAATCTTTAAAAAAAAGAAATTTGTAAAATGGTAAATGATGCCACTGATCTCACCAAATATTTTTGTTTTGGGAAATACAGTTTTCATAAAAATATATTATTGATGTTAACCTGAAATGGGTTTACTTTTAATTAAATTAATAAATCCATATTTTGAATCATTCTTAGTTTTAATTTTTAGTATTGCAAATACTGGTGGCTATTACTACCATAATTAAAAGTTTGAGTCCTCAACTTTTAAGAGATTAAAGGAGTCCTGACTTTTCAAACTTCTAGAGAACCACTAAGCTGTGCTGTAAGGTAAAGCTTCAAAGTTATTTAAGCCAATTTACTGTGTGAGTTTTAAGGTACAAAGATTTTCTAATATAAGTCAATTGTGAATCTAAGTGTTACACATTAAAGCATAACTTGAAAAAATATCCTTCTGATGATATTAGTTACTAGAGTGTAGAGTAGAAGGTTGGAAACTGTCTTATTAGTGAGAGACATGGTTTGAAAGAAGGAATGGAGAAGTTAAAGAAAGACAGGTATTGGGGGTTGGGAAAGGTGAGAGGCAGGTGAAGAGGGTGTTAGGAAACTCATGATTCAGTACATTAACTCAATTTGATAAATGTATAATAATTTTAAATGAGATTTTTCCTTTTGTCTAGGTATCTGTGCTAATAATCCATAATTTACACTTACAGAATTATTTATTATGTGCCAGGTATTGTTCTAAGAGATTTATTATGTGTATGACACAATTATTTTTATTTGTAAGATAATAATCTGGGGATAATTTGAGAATAAGTTACAGATATCGTGAAACTTCACCCCTAAATACCTCAGCACATGTCTCCTAAGTACAAAGACATTCTTCTACAAAACCACAACATAACCATCACTCAAGTATAATACAGATAAAATCTTATTCTCTAATATTCAGTCTATATTTAAATATCCAAGATTGCCCTGATTGTGTTCTTTATCTGGTTTTCTTTTTGTGTTTACTTACTTATTTTAAAATAAGATCCAGAATTTTTTTTTAAAAGATTTAATTTATTTATTTATTTGAGAGAGAGAGAAACAGCATGAGAGGGGAGAGGGTCAGAGGGAGAAGCAGGCTCCCCACTGAGCCGGGAGCCCAATACGGGACTCAATCCCAGGACTCCGGGATCATGACCTGAGCTGAAGGCAGTTGCTTAACCAACTGAGCCACCCAGGCGCTCGAGATCCAGAATTTAATTAAAGTTTGTGGATTGCATTTAGTTGTCATGCCTCTTTAGTTTCTTTTATTCCAGAAAGTTTCCAAGCTCCCCTCCCCCATTGTACTTTTTTGGTCTTATATGACTGATATTTTTGAAAAATCTAGACTGCATTGCTCTGCATAGTGTACCTCAATTTGGATTTGTTTGATCATTTCCTCATGATTACATTCAGGTTAAATGTTTTTTTGGCAAGAATCCTACATTGGTGATGTTGGGTACTTCTCAGTGCATCAGATCAAAAGGCACACTTGTCAGTTTGCTTCATTACTGGTGACCAGGCACCTAAGTACTTAATGTATTTAATTTTAAAACAACCTAGGCTGTAGCTATTGCTTTTATTTCTTATAGATTTCAATACTTTGTGCATAAGGACATTGAGACATTAAGTATCTTGCCTAAGGTCACATAGTTGGCAATAGTGGAGCAGAGTTCTGAACTCAGATAGTTGTTCCAGAATCTGCAAGATTAACCACACTACTCACTACATTGTAAAGAGACTGGTAACCAACTTTGAGACTCTTAATTCATCACCTTCAGGGTAGATAAGTGGAGGCTAGGAGATTGGTCTTGAGGCCTGTAGTGAGAATTTTTTTGAAGAGATCTGTCATTGTGTTGTGCTTTCTATCTCCACTACCTTTAGGCAAAAGTGGTGGAGAAGCAGAGAATCACTTGGAGAGCTTGACCTGGAGTTTAAGGGACAGAGGAACTGGTACCTGACTCATCCTGAAAAAGTCAAAAGGTGAGTTTGACACTGCCCTGCAGTCAGCATAGTGGCCAGGGAAAGATGTGGTGTTCTGAGGGTCAGTTGTGTACACAACAGAAGGGTCTTAATTGTCTAAAGAGACCACACCAAGAGACCTATCCGGAAGGATGAAATGACCCCATGTGACTACCAGAAGGTAGAGACTGGAAGGTTAATCACAAGTGGGCTGCCTAGGGAAACATAACCCATGTCAGGTATCCCCATAGATGAGAGTTTCCCAAAGAACTCATTTAGGAAAGAAACTCTTTTTTTTTTTTACCTCTATATGTCTCCTTCTCTGCTTCTCAACACTGAATGAGCCATTAAAGAGCATTTGTGAAAAGTAGAGGAGTTGGGAGGGATAGAGAAAAATGAGTGATCATGTCCTCCTTCCTCACTGCAGGCTTTGTAACCTGGTTCAGGCCCAAGCAAGAGAAGAACTTATAAAACTTAAATGGGAAGTTAAGCTTTGCTTCCCACTATCTGAGAATGAGACTCTGTTAATAATTGAAAATGAATGTGAAACATGGGGCCCACCCACGATGTCATCCTGGAGACACAAAAGAATTTTGAACAGTGCAGGTTTTTGTTTTTGTTTTTTTAAAGATTTATTTATTTATTTGAGAGAGAGAAAGAGGGAGAGAGAGAAACAGAGCATGCACATGCACAGGATGCAGGGGCAGAGGGAGAGAGAGAATCCCAAGCACCCTCTACACTGAGTGAGGAGCCCCATGTGGGACTCTTTGTGGGCTTGACATGGGGCTCGATCTCACAACTCTGAGATCATGACCTGAGCCAAAGGCAGATGCTTAACCGACTTAGCTACCCAGGCATCCCATGTGTATTTTTTTTTTTTTTATAATTGTGGTAACATACCTAACATAAAATTTACCATTTTTACCATTTTATTTATTTATTTATTTATTATTTATTTATTTATTTTTTTTGAAGATTTTATTTATTTATTTGAGAGAGAGAGAATGAGAGACAGAGAGCATGAGAGGGAGGAGGGTCAGAGGGAGAAGCAGACTCCCTGCCGAGCAGGGAGCCCGATGCGGGACTCGATCCCGGGACTCCAGGATCATGACCTGAGCCGAAGGCAGTTGCTTAACCAACTGAGCCACCCAGGTGCCCCCCATTTTTACCATTTTAAAGTATACAATTCAGTGGCATTTAGTACATTCACAGTGTTATGCAACCCTCACAATCACCAGAACATTTTCAGTACTCCAATAGGAAAACCTGGAGCCCTTAAGCAGTCACTTCCTATTCCTCCCCTCCCACAGCCCCTGGCAAAAACTAACCTGCTTTCTGTCTCTATGGATTTGCCTATTCTGTATATTACATATAAATGGAATCATACGGTATGTGGCCTTTCATGTCTGGTTTCTTTCACTTAGCATAATGTTTTCAAGGTTCATCCATGTTGTAGCATATAGCAGTAGTTCATTTCTTCTTGTGGCTGAGTAATATTAAATTTTATGTATATACCACATCCTGTTTGAAGTGTAGGTACAATACATTTTGTTTGGTATGAAGTGGCACTTCATTATGGTTTTGATTTGCATTTCCCTGATGACTAATCCTGTTGAACATCTTTTCTTATGTTTGTTGACCATTTGTACATCTTCTTTGGAGGAATATCTATTTAAGTCCTTGGCCAATTTTTCTTTGAGAGTTTGTCTTTTTGTTACTGAGTTATGAGTTCTTCATATATTCTGTATACTAGACAAGACGTGTGATTTATAAGTATTTTCTCCTATTCTGTCGGGTTATATTTTCATTCTCTTGATAGTGTTCTTGATGCCCCCAAATTTTTAGTTTTAGTGAAGTCCAATGTATCTATTTTTCTTTTGTTGATTGTGCTTTTGTGTCGTATCTTTAGAAACCATTGCCAAGTCACAGATCATGAAGGCTTATTATGCCTATGCCTTTTTCTAAGGTTTTTATAGTTTTAGCTCTTTTTAAAAAAAATATTTATTTATTTGACAGAGAGAGAGCACAAGCAGGGAGACCGGGAGAGGGAGAAGCAGACTTCCCACTTAGCAGGGAGCTCAATGTGGGACTCGATCCCAGGACTCTGGGATCATGACCTGAGCCAAAGGCAGATGCTTAACTGACTGAGCCACCCAGGAGCCCCAGTTTTAGCTCTTTTATTAGGTCTTTGATCTATTTTGAGGTTTTTTGTTTTTGTGTGTGTGTGTGGTGTGAGGTAGGGATCCAACTTCATTCTTTTGTGTATGGATAGCCAGTTGTCCTATCACCATTTGTTGAAGACATTCTTTCTCTACAGAATGGTCTTGGCACCTTTGTCAAAAATCAACAGATGTATAGATTTATTTCTAAGCTCTCATTTCTATTCAATTGACATAGGTCTTTCCTCATGCCAGTACCACACTATTTTGATTAGTGCAGTTTTGGAGTAAGTTTTGAAATAGGGAAGTGTGAACTCTCCAACTTTGCCTCTCTTTTTCAAGATTATTTTGACTAGTTGGAAACCTTTGCCCTTTGTTACGTATTTTAGGATCAGCTTTTCCATTTTCTACAGAAAAGTCTGTTAGGATTTTCACAGGGATTGCATTGAAACTATAAATTGCTTTGGGGAGTACTGTTATCTTAACAGTATTAAGTCTTCTAATCCATGGACACAGGATGTCTTTCCATTTATTGATATTCTTTCATTTCTTTCAGCATCGTTTTGTAGTTTTCTGTGAGCAAGTCTTGCATCTTCTTGGTTCAATATATTCTTAAGAATTTAAGAATTCTTGGTGCTATTGTAAATGGAATTATTTTCTAAATTTTCTTTTCAGGTGTTCACTGCTAGTGTATAGAAATATCAGAGATTTTTATGTGTTGATCTTGTATCCTGTAACATAGTATCCTGAATTTATTAACTATAATGACAGGTGGATTCTTATATTTGCTTTGCATTCAATGTGTTTCGGTATATAATTTTGGTTGAAGTATTTAAAAAAATTCAGACCCTCATAAATATTTTGTTAAGATATGGAGAAGGATTTTCAATGGTTTTTCAGATAATTGTGGCTATTCATCCTTGATACTATATCAAGGCTCAATAAGTGATAGTTTCTTAAAGGTTCATTGCAATGTAGCATCTGAATCATATCAAGCATTTTTTACTTAGTCAGGTTAAAATCCTTTGGCCTTACACTTCAAATGGGTCTTTTTCCTGTGCATGATTTTATAACACTGTACATTGGGAAAATATTTGGTTCTCGGAGTAATGCAGATTTTCCAAGTGTTGACACTTTTCATTTGATGATATTTGAAAAACCACTTTATTATCACCATCAATTTTTATGACACAATTCTTTCAGTTTTAGGGAGGCTATAGAAGGAGTAGTTTTCTAAAATCTAATTTTTGCTTGAGATAAAACTTGAGTTTATCAATGATAGCAAATTCTGTCTTGTTTTCCTTGAAGTAACTAACTTACTCTGTTCATTTTCAAGAAAATGACTACCATATATCTAAGTTTTATTGACCATTGTTTTTCTGCCAGTCATTCTTTCTATTAAAAGTTGTGCCCTGTGATAAAAATGGATTGTTCAGTTCCCAAATCAAACAAGGGCACAATAGTTTTTCCTCCAGACAATTGTTGTATTTTAATATGCAGTAAAAGAGCTTTATGCATATTTCCCATTTCATCAGAAGGCATAATAAAATAAATGTAGTCAAGGGTTGAGATTTAATAATCAACAAACATTCTCAAGAAAACTTTTTTTTTTTTAAATGAGAATATAGCATCGGGCCATAAAATGACTACTGATACATTTTGGTGCTTCTGCCTTGATTTATGCTACGATCCAGTATGAGTGCAAATAATAACACAGTGAACAAATAACTTCTTAGAATTAGCACAAAAATACTTTTAACCTTCAGGACTCTTTGAAGGACTCTCAGGAATTGGCAAGACCACAGTTGGACAACAGCTGGTAAAGCTATTGAAATGTCAGTTTTACAGACTGCCTCAACTTCAGAAATGTTGAAAGAAGTGGATGTTACTATTCTTATCATAATCTCCTTGATGAAATTTTTCAGTCCCTTAGCAATGCATTTGGATGCGCTCATTACACACACCCAACCAGGAACAGCAGTCCCTATGTTCAGTTCTTATGAAACTAGAATTTTAATGGCTAAAGGGCAGATACTTAGAGAAAGGTGGATAGAGTTCATGGAAGGTAGGACGAGGCAGGAAGAAACAATAATTTACTGTAAACCTTTTTGTGTATTCACATCACATTCACCTCCAGACTCTATCCCATCCAGTTGCTAAGACCAAATAAAGTAGAAGGGCTAGCATATCTATTTTACAAGACTAGTTTATATAACAGTTTTATGGATTTTGCCTTATGAGTAACCATATTATTTTTACACGAAGAATCATTCCTTCTCAAGCTAATGCCTTCTTTTGTGTCAGCATTAATTATAAGGCCTATATAAATTGTTTTTCACAAAGCCAAGAATAACACACAAGGAATTTTCTTTTGAGGACTGGTGTAGTAAAATATTTGTCTTTCAATGAAATGAGTGAAACTATAAGATAGAGAAATCTGTACAAGTCAAGTATTCATTTACATTATGATATGCTATAGATAACCACATCTCTAATACAACTTTAAGGACAAAGTAACAAAAGGGAAGTTAATCTAGTTCCTGTTAATACAGATTGATTCTCCTACAAAATAACAGATCAGATTTAGAATTGAAAAGTACTCTGAAGGAAAATAAGTCCTTTTCAAAACAGCACATAAAAAATGTTTCAATGTGTTTCTTCTTAACAGACTGCTCACTGATCAGCATATATCACTGCCAAACACACTATTCTGCATAGAAAGGAAGAAAGATTTCACTACTCTTGCTGTATACCCCACCAAGTAAATCCAAGTGTGAAATACTCTTTGAAGTCAGCAGGCATTTTTTGCTTCAAATAATTCAGAAGGGATTTAGAAGCCAGATAAGATTAAAGTTTGGGAAAAAAAAAGGGGGGGGGGGGAACAACCTTAACTGTAAATAAAAGAAAACAGAGTGAGGAGGGAGAAGGAAAATTTTACTTAGATCCAGTGATTGCTGAGGTGGTAAATCTCGCTTATTCAGAATTAATGGGGGAAAAGACAGACTCACTAATCAAAGTATACAAGAAGAAACCAGTGAAAAATATCTTTAAAGCCAAAATTGTGCAACCTCATAAATTTAGGTTCTTTGAAAAAATATTTTTAAACCAAGTATTTTTAATCCAAATCAGTTGGACAAATTAGACATTCTCTCTGATTCAAGGCAACCTCCCTCCTGCCTGAGTTACTGCAGTAGCTTACTCATCTCCCTGCTTCCACCCTAGCCGTCCTAAGTGATCCTTTTCAAAGGTAGATAATGTTCTCCTCTGCTCAAAACCTTCCCATGCATGGTTTCCCATCTTGTTCGGACTAAAACTGAGTCCTGGTAATGGCCTACACAGTCTCATCCAATTTAGCTCCTTCTAACTTCATCTCCTGCTGCTCTCCCACATTGTGCAATCCGTGGGAGCCCTGCTGGTCTTCTTGCTATTTCTCCAGTACACTAGGCACACTTTCTCTCAGGGACCTGGCACTTGGTTGTTCCTTCTGCCTAGCAAGTTCTCCTCCCAGGTCTCAACATGGCTCATATACTTTCTTCAGGCCTGTGTCAGTCTATCACCTTTTCAATCAGGCATCTTTTTTTTTTTTTAAAGATATTTATTTATTTATTTGGAGAGGGAGAGAGAGTGAACACAAGCAGGCAGAGGGTCAGAGGAAGAGGGAGAAAGAGACTCACTGCTGAGCAGGGAGCCCGATGTGGGACTCAATCCCAGGACCCTGGAATCATGACCTGAGCTGAAGGCAGACGCTTAACCAACTGAGCCACCCAGGCACCCCCAACCAGGCCTTTTCTTACCCACCTTATCACAAATGCAAATCCCCCCACCCCAAACACTCCAACCTCCTTCCGTACTTAATTTTTCTCCATTCATTTATCACCATCTAGCATACTAATGTTTCATTTATTCATTTTATTTTTCTCTCTTCCACCATAAGAATGTAAGCTCCATGAGAGCATGATATGGGCCTGTTTGTTTGGGGCACATATCCCCAGTGCTAAAAATAGGGCCTTAAACACAGTCGTGTTTAACTAATTATTTGTCAATTGAATAGATGTAATTTCTGTCTATACTTTGTCAGATAAGCACTACTTCAGTTTAGGCATATACAGCTCACTGTTCTATGATTCTTTATATGGGCATAGAAGTTTTGCTTTTGAACTTCTAGCTTGGTTTTTCAGATACTGTTGGTCAAGCTGAGGATTATCACAGAAGTGGTCTCTAAGAGGCACAGGCTAGAATGAAAAGACATTGTTACCTCTTCCATTCTCCCTTTATGCTTCCCCACCCCCTAATCTTCCTGACTCCATGAGCACCGTATTTATTTATTTTTTATTAAGATTTTATTTATTTATTAGAGAGAGAGAGACAGAGGCAGGCAGAGGGAGAAGCAGGCTCCTCGCTGAGCAAGGAGCCCGATGTAAGACTTGATCCCAGGACTCTGGGATCATGACCTGAGCCGAAGGCAGACACTTAACCGACTGAGCCCCCCAGGTGTCCCTCCATGAGCACACTATTGAACACCTAAAAAATCTAACAGATGTCCACTATCTGGACTCTATTTTGACTTACTCTCCACTTTCAGATAATCACCTTCTGCTCGCACCCAATTCTATAGAGTGGGTCATTCTTTTAATGTTTTCTTTTGGTGAACTGAATTCTGTCTGACCATTCAGGTCTTTGGAGAAGAAGGCACAATAACAAGCAGGTTATAGCTTCTCGGGCATTCACCTGCACCAATTTACTTATGTGACCATAGTGATGGTAAAGATTATGGTAAACAAAGCATTTAAGTTACAGTCTACTTAATCCTAAACATGCAACTATTCATTTTTATATGTACCAACTACCTAGCTAATGAATTTAGGAACAGTATTTGTGAGACTAGTTTTTATCTAGCAATGTCTGTATGGATGGAGGCATTGGAATGCTTATTCTCAAATCATATTTAATATCCCTGAATTATTTACTAGCATTTATAAGCAATTCTGGACTCTTAAAGTACCCTTGGTTTTTCTTTTATCCACATAATGGCAGAGGTGTGATTATGATAATCACTGTGTTTTAAAATCACAGGGTAAATGGCAACTAGGGAGGTCATCTCGTTCATCTCCAGGAGAACATATCTAAATCATGCAGTCTTTTTTTTTTTCCCTCCAGGACTTTTAGAGAAGAGACACAATAATTTTCTCTCTATATAGATTCTCTCTATATAGGTTCAATCATGAAGATGACAGAAGAGGGGAGTTTTTTTTGGTTTCATCCCATAATACAATTTTAAATTCATTTGAGTTGAAGTATTTCCTTAGTGTACAACAGTCTTTTCCAGTTTTGCTTCTAGAAAGTAGAATTAGAAAGCAAGGTCGATAAAAGGATATAGGAAGGAGCAAAGAGTAAAAGATCAGGGATGAAGAAATCTAGCAGAGGGAAATCAAGAAAAAATGTAAAAAGAATTCAGTGTTCTGTTACCCTTTCATTTTTGATTTCCAAGGGACTTGATCTGGTTCTTTTCTCCAGGTACTCACTACTTGAATATAAAAGTACAGACTCATGAGTGATTAAGAAGAGATGGATGGTTGACTATTGGTTAAATGTAGATAAAACAAGTCCAGTTATTTAATAATGAAATGTGTGCAGTCTTAATATTGTTTAATAAAATAAAATCATGTGGTAATAAAAATTCAACCTATATAGAGAGGTCTAAGAAGAAAAGGCAGTCTTCTGCTTATTTCCCTGATACATCTCGTACTTTTCAACCACTGTTCAAAATTTCTTTAGTAATATTCCCGAAAGAAAAATTAAATGTATCTCCCTGCATAGATACATGAATGTGTAGGGGTGGGGATAGGGGATATACATTTAAAATTTTATTCCAAAGGAATAACATCATACCTCTTATATGTAACTTGCTGTTTTTTCTTTAAAATACACTTTGGAGATTTTTCCATGTGACTAGTCATGGACGCTCTATGAGGAAGGAAACTCTTTTTAAGCAGTGTATCCCCAACACTTTGAATAAAGGTCTTGCATATACTTTTCCTCTAAAGAAAATTTGTTAGGTAAATGAATAAATAAATCAGAAAATATAGACTAACTTCATTCTTTTGAAGTTAAACATTAAAAACCTAACATTACTTTATTTAAATGTACAAGAAGTTTCTAGTCTGCTACTGATGAACATTTAGAATATTTTCAGATTTTTGGCTATTACTGTAGGAATGCTTACATTCCTGAACACATCAAATTTTATACATATGTAGCTCTGAGTGAATCCAAGGTAATTACTTAACCATTTAATAGTTCAACTGCATATTTAACTTTGATAGATATTGCCAAGTAACACTCCTAGCCAGCTGCATCAATTTATACTTTCATTACAAAACTGTTTTTATTCTGGAGCAAATCACAAAACCTGAAAGTCAGTGACAGAAACACACATTCCTAGAAACTACATATTCTTTCACCTACGGCCTTTAAATGAAAACTGTGTCAGATGCGATCTCAAACTGAAAATCCTTTTGGCTTTGCTGAGCTCTGGGGACATCCTTTTTCTCAAAGACAAAGTACTTGTTCCTACTGGTCTGCTTTTTGGAACTTGGCCAAAATTCATGGCTAACTGATTCCTTTGTATATTTTAATAATAAAATATAGTTCTGTTATTGTCTTTTTATAAAAAGTTCAATAACTGCACCTTTGTTAAACATAAATAATTCAAGAACATGCAGGTATTACTGAAAAAAATATTTATAGAAAGGAACCAGTTAGCAGTGTTGTAGAAGTGCTTGAAATTCTATCACTCAGGCTCTCACATGGATTCCACCGCCTATTTATATTAAAATAAGAAAAGTAACCTACATGCAGAAAGAAGGTTGTATTCACATTAACATTCATGAAGGCTGAGCAGCTGAAGCCCTACATATCAAGTAGGGAATATATCTTTTGTCTACTGATGAGAAAATGTCTCAGTGATAAATGGTTACAGACGGGTGTCACAAGGGCAACAGCACACAGAACAGCGACAACAAACTTAAAAAAAAAAAAGTCTTCTCCTGCAGTTCTTTTTGTAGCATTGTGGACTGCAGTGCCTATCTCCTTAAATAAAAGAAAAAAATTGCGGTGCAGGATTCCTAACCTTTACTGAAGCACCTCCCAGCAAACAAAAACACACTCTTTGAAAGTAATTTAAAACAGAGCTTCAAGGTCTTCATGATGCATAAATATTCAGATATTCTGAAAAGTGCTCTGCACTCTGCATCCCAGCTGTTTGGGTCTAACATGTATATCATCATAAGACAGCACAGTCATCAAAGTGCGAAGTCTCCGGACGTCAACACCGGAGAAACATTAAGTACATCATTAAAACGCTTTACATTATTTACATAAATTCAAACACATTATCAACCTCATTTAGTAACTTTGAGAAAAATAATATATGAAGTCATGAGTTTATCTAACAAACTTATCTCACAGCCGCTAACAGTGACTACCAGTGACTTTCAGTTAATTTTCAAAACCAAGTGAGTTAGTGCAGCATTGGTGGTATAGTGGTGAGCATAGCTGCCTTCCAAAACCAAGTGAGTTAATTTGTAGACAGCCTCGTCTCCTTGGGAATAGGAAGCCTGAGAACCAAAGCCCAAGGGCAAACATTTCCCAGGGCCTGACTCTAGGTGGCTCACTTTCCTCACCTATAAACACAAAGACAAGCAACCGTACCCCGCCAGCCAAAGACTTCTTTCCAGTATTTTGCCTCTTCTGCAAGTCTAGAAGCTTCAGCAGGAAAACTAATAAGCACAGTATAATTTGCTAAAACATGGACGTCAACACTGAACTTCCGGCGTCCTTCTCCACCCTACAGAAACCTCCAGATGCAGAGCAAGAAGAAATGTACAACAGCTCCCGTCAAAAAGAACCTCCCTCCTCCCGACCCCCCACCGCCGCGTATTTTCTAGACAGTCGGCCAGTACTGTGTGGACGAAGGACAAAGGCTCAGCGCGCCAGGCGCCCTGGAGCGCGGGGTTAGACCCCGGACCTCGTCCTCCGAGCTATTTCCCGGTGGATGAAGGGGTGGGGCAGAGGGGGAGGAGACAGGGGCGGGGCTGTAACTCGGACCCCCGCCAGCGGGCCCTGAGGCATCCCTGCGCCTGCGCGCCCGGAGTGGGCCAGGGGTTGGGAAGCTCCCGGGTCTGGTCTCCACCTCGCGTCCCCGCCCTCTGCCTCCTTCCCCGCCCCTTCCCACCTCCGCCCTCCTCCTCCTCCCCCTCTCCTTCCCACCTCCGCCCACTTGACGCGATGACGCACGGCAGGTTTGCGGACGTGGCGGCGGCGCACGGCCCAGAAGGCGGAGACGTTGGCTGCGGTGGCGGCAGAGGTCGGGGGCTGCCAAAAACGGAGGGTTGGTCATGAATTTGCCCGGGACAGGAGCCGCGGCGGCGGACCTGGCAGCCGGCTCCTTGTTGCGTCCCCGCTGCTAACAGAACAGGTAAAGATGGCGGCGAGAGATGGGGGGTGTCCCTGTCCGGGCCGGCGGGATCGGGCCCCAGCTGCGCCCTCACTGGAGATGGCTGGGAGCCCTCGGCCGCAGGTGTAGCCGGGGCGGCCGGGCAGGGCTCGGATCCCGGCCTGCATGGAGGAGACCCCGAGGCAGGGGAGACCTTCGCGACCAAGCCCACTGAAGCCCCTCGTTACAGTCTCGGGGAAACTGAGCCTCAGAGGAAGGACTCCTACCTGCCAGATTCCCAGATCAGCGCATTTACAACCTAAGCACTATGTTTTCCCCACAACTTATTGTTTGTGTTGAATAAATGCTCACGGCTTCTCGTCAGCACTGTCCACCGTGTGATGGTGTAACATAAAAATCCGAGATCTTTGCAGGGAGTAAACAGGGAAATGAAAAAAACTAGGTGTGTGGAATGGAGAGGGAGAGAATTTAAGTTTTTAAAAACTAAATTGGCCCTGGCGGATACAGTCCCTGTGAGACTGTCTCAGTGCTGAACTAGCTTGTGCCCTATGGCCCTTTTATTGCTCTTGCTTAAGGAAAGGCAAAGCGAAACACCCAACAACTGTTCCTACAAATTATGAAGGTGTTTGGGAAACCATTTTCAGTTTCAGTTTTCAGTCATCATCAGAGTGAGCTGATGAACGCCTTAACGTATCCATTGGTAATTTTTGCGACTCTTTGTAATCTAGATAGCATGCAAGCTTTTTTCAGTTTTCTTAAGAGGGGATTCATGCTTTCTTCCTACTCTAAGAATTAAGATAGGTTGAAGAAAATTGAGCCAGATGACTTGAATACAATGTACTTTCTAATCTGTATGGTTGGCTTAGATAATTAATTATCTGCTTGAGTCTAGCTTTCCACTTTGACTGGAGGCACAACCAATTCTTGATTATTCAAAAACAATATCCAGCTTGTGGTATTCTTCTGCCTCCATTTCATTACACAGGAGAGTGAAAAGATAGTGAGATGAAGTTCTAGTCTTTTAAGTATTATTTAGCAATGTACCATGGAGAAGGTTTGACATAAATACGTGAAATGGCTTTGGGCATTGATCAGTGAATTTCAGCTGTTCTAAGCCAGTTTGGGATTCTAAGAACAAATTATTAGAATAGGGAAAAAAGTCTAAATGGGTCAGTATAGCCACATGTAAATTGCTGTATATTAAGTGGTTCTTAACTTTTTAAAACCTGGACCCCTTCTGAGAACAGGAAAACAAATACCCCCCCCCCCCCCGAAAAATGTACATAAGTATAAAATTTTGCCCACAACTCCACAGGATTCACAGACATTTCCTACAATAAAAACACAAGATAGAAAAGACTCGGTTAAGTAAGTGGAAATAAAACTGTTATCTATTTTAGGTGAAGGTGAGATACTTTTTCAACTTTTTGAGAATTAAAAATAAAGCATCTTTAATTTATTATGGTATTAAAACAAGATTAACCTTTAAACTTGTTAGAGTTGTCACTTGGTTAGAACTCCATGAAGTAATAGGCGTGACCAGGACTTCAAAACTGCTTTAGAGATGAAAAATGTGAAGGGGTCCCTGCGTGGTTCAGTCGGTTAAGCGTCTGCCTTCGGCTCAGGTCATTATCACAGGGTCCTGGGATCGAGCCCCGCATCGGGCTCCGTGCTCAGCAGGGAGCCTGCTTCTCCCTCTCCCTCTGCCTGACTGCCTACTTGTGATCTCTCTCTCTCTGTCAAATAAATAAAATCTTTAGAGATGAAAAATGTGGATAGCTTTCTTTAGTTTGGTGGCTGTGAATTGAGGAATCACAGTTCATGGTAATAAATAGTAGCACCATAGGGGGTGGGGATGGGCGAAATAGTCTGCTTAATATATAGTTATTAGTTATCTATGTTATCCTAATAGAAAAACCCTTGAGTTTTTAAAGCATTGCAAGTGTTGCTGTAGAGCAGGGTCAGAAACTGGTTTTCAGGGTTTGGATTCAATGATATGAAATAGTCCATAAATTATATACGTATGTGCCTACACGCAGAACGTAATCTGTTGTCATCCATATTACAAATTCAGACTTTTGGGGGGTTTATGTTTGTTTTCTCTTTTTCACTCTTTTCAGTTGTAAATGTATTTGTAGCATTTACAACTGAACTAAGTCCTTTAAGACACCATTTGAGGGACGCCTGGGTGGGTGGTTCAGTCAGTTAAGCAGACTGCCTTCGGCTCAGGTCATGATCCCAGGGTCCTGGGATCGAGTCCTGCATTGGGCTCCTTGTTCAGTGGAGAGCTTGCTTCTCCCTCTGCCTGCTGCTCTCCCTGCTTGTGCGCTCTCTCTCTGACAAATAAAATCTTAAAAAAAAAGATGCCATTTGGGCTTGTCTTCCATTACACAGTGTTTTGATGGTTTCTTCCTCTTCTGTGTATCTCTTTCTAGCTTCTTTGCAGGCTGATTTTCCTTCACTCAGATACCAAATGTAGCAGTTCTTCAAGGCTCAGTCTTGGCCCCTTATTCTGTACTTTCTTTAGCTAATCTCATCTATACCAACACAGTTTGTTTCTACCTATGCACGTGAACCATGAAATTATATTTCTAACCCTTTCTGAATTTGACTATATAACCCATTTGGCTATTTGACATTCTTTGGGGCTCTCTTAGAGGAATTTATAATCATAGTCCAGCACCCCTCCCCCCGCTTTTCTTCCAGTGTTCATATTTTAGAGAATGGCATCACCATTTACTCAGTGATGCAAATCAGAAATCTTGACATGATCCTTAACTTCCTACCTCTCTTCATATCTAAGTCACAGTATGAAGTCTTATCTCCAAAATGCCTTTTAGTACTTGTCTACTTCTTTCCATCTTTCTCAATAACTGAAAGCAATCTACTGTCCTTTCTTATGTAAACAATTAATAGGAAGCTAGCACTGGGAATGTGGAATTAGTTTTTATATGTTTTTGTTTTTTTTGTTTTTAATGAGAACAGGTCAACTTGAAGGTGAGTGGAGAGTGCATAAGTAAACAAAAAGTATTCATTGATGTATGCTTTTAACTTAAGTCAGTGTTCAGTCTTAGAGTGTCTTTTCTAAAGTAGAAATGAATGTAGTGACCTAAAATCTCTTAAGTCTTTATGGACCATAAATTGAGTTGGATGAGGACTTTGATAAAGGTTAGTGAAAAGCATCTAAGGAATAAGAATCCCTGGTTGAGGGCAAAATTATAACCTACATAGAAGGCACATACTGTACTAAATATAAATACTGAGGTAAAAAAAAAATAAGTCAGTGTGATGCAGGGAGGTAGAGAGGTAGTACAAAAGATATTTTAATCCCACATGCACTTAAAATGCAGAACAAGCCAGAATATTTGGATTCATTAAAGTGTTGTGTTTGTACATATAAAACATATACTTTGAGTCCATCAGAACTATAAATTGTACATATACAATCACAGGTTTTTAATACATAATACAAAAATATTTCCTAATTTTATTCATATACTCAGGATAAGTGGAGCTTAGTTTTTTGACCTTAAAAAAAATAGCAATTTACTTTTGTGAAAATGTTTATCACCTCCACGTTTTGTGATATATGGTCTATAAGAATGGATTTCCTCTTCCTCCTGTCCCATTGTCTCTGCCACCAGATACATTAATTGTACTTTAACATCTGTAAAACTTTAACCTAAATTTTTAAATAACTAAAATCTTTTTTTTTTTTTTTTTAAGTGTCCTGAATATAAGATTCATGTAACTCAGGTAAAGGATCAGGTACATTCCAAAGTTTTCTTCTTTCCTCCTCAGATTTTGACATGGCAGGGAGACATCAGAATCGTAGTTTTCCTCTTCCAGGAGTTCATTCAAGTGGTCAAGTACATGCGTTTGGAAATTGTACAGACAGTGATGTGTTGGAGGAGGATGCTGAAGTGTATGAGCTTCGATCCAGAGGAAAAGAGAAAATCCGAAGAAGTACATCAAGAGATAGACTTGATGACATTATAGTATTAACAAAAGATATACAGGAAGGAGATACTTTAAATGCAATAGCCCTTCAGTACTGTTGTACGGTAAGTTTTCACTTGATTTTGCATAATGCTGTCCAAAATAATTTGTTCATTAGCACAAACTGAAATAAGTTCTGTGCTCTTTTATCTTCTTTTTCCTTTTCTTTCCATAGAAATCTGTGTTATGTTGGTAGCTGTTAACTTTTTACACTTTTAAGTGAATACTTGAATTTCTGTTTATTTCTAAATCCATGATTCTGTTTTTAGTATTGAAAAGATGCAAATGTGTTATCTTTCTCCTTACTCAAGTTGTAAGAGAATATAGAAATACATAAAGAAAATTTTTCTCTGCTTCAGCTTCCTGAAATAACACACTTTGGTGTGTTTCTTTCCATACCTTTTGGTGCTTATAAAAACACTGTACATATGGGGTGCCTGGGGGGCTCAGTCAGTTAAGCATCTGCCTTTGGCTTTGGTCATGATCTCAGAGTCCTGGGACTGGGACTACCCTGCAACGGGCTCCCTGCTCGGGGGGGTCTGCTTCTCCCTCCCCCTCTGCCTCTCCCCCTGCCTGTGCTCTCTCACATGCTCTCTCTCTCTGTCAAATAAATAAAATCTTTAAAAAAAACAATATACATATGATACATAAATATATATTATATATAAAATACTTGGGGTGTTGGTGATTTTGTTATCTTTTTAAAAAGATTTTATTTATTTGAGAGAGAGACAGAGCATGAGCAGGGGGCAGGAGGCAGAGGGAGAACCAGCTGAGCCACCCAGGCACCCCTGGTGATTTTGTTTTTAAAAATTGGTTTAGGGGCTTCTGGGTGGCTCAGATGATTGAGCATCTGCCTTCAGCTCAGGTCATGATCTCCAGATCCTGGGACTGAGCCCCGCATCGGGCTCCCTGCTCAGCGGGGGAGTCTGCTTCTCTCTCTCCCTCTGCCTCTCCCCCTGCTTGTGCTCTCTCTCTCTCTCAGATGAATAGATAAAATCTTTAAAAAAATGAAAAAAAAAAAAAAAACAAAAATTTGTTTATACTATGCCTATTATGCTTCAAGTTGCCTTTTTCATTTTCTTAGTATATCATGGACATCCCTCATTGTCTTACAGATCTAACTCATTTTATATAGCTTTCTAGTATTGCATAGTATGGATGTGCCATAATTATTAAGCGGTTCTCCTATCACATAGTCAGGATTTTCTCCCACGTTTTGAAGTGTGTGGTGAATATCATCACAACTATATCTTTAAATGGTGGTACCTTTATTTCTGTGGAATAGATTCCCAAAAGTAGGATTGATAGATAAAAGGAAAGGTATATTTTTTATTTTAATAATATTAAACTCTGTTTAAACCCGTTTTATATCTGTATCACTATGTCCGTCTTGCCTCCTTAGCATGGAATCTTTTCATGTGAACACATTGATCTGGAAACTGTTAGAACATTTTTTCAAACTTTTTGTTCTCATACTTCCAATCGAATTTTGAAATGTATGTATTGTGTATCTCTTTGCACATTTTAAAGTGAGCTTAAATACTTCCTAATGACTTAAAGGATATAATTTCCAGAACGTTGTCAATATTGATATTTAAAAATATGACTGTTAGAATACTCTTTCCATGCACTTAAAAAAAAAAAAAATTTATTTATTTTAGAGCACACGAGTGGGGGGAGGGGCGGTGGAGGAGGCTACAGGGAGAACCTTCAGCCTTGCCCCTGAATGGAGCCCAGAGCCTGAAGCTGGACATGGGGCTCTGTCTCATGACCCATGAGATCATGACCTGAGCCAAAAGCAAGAGTCAGATGTTCAACTGACTGAGCCACCTAGGCGCCCCATATGCACTTTTTTAAGAGTGTGAAATTTTTATCTTTCCTTTTTCTCTTTGATTAATATTTTCATCCTCCCCCACAGTCTTTTATGTTTTTGTACTTGAAAACCTTTTATTGGTTACCTATTATAGTTCTCTGCAATAGAAACATATATATTTATAAATTTATTTATACAAATATGTGTAAATTTAAATTGAATTTTAAAAAATTTCCTGTGACCATGAAGTTCTGTGTATTATTTCTCTCTGAATAATTACTGCACTTCAGTTGATCAAAACAGATACGACAAATTTTTATTTAAAAATTTAATTAAGTATTTTATTGAAACACATTTCTTGATGAGGTAAGAAGAGCTGGATTTGAGGTTTTTTTTTTTTTGCAACTTGTTCAAATATGGCAACACTATTATTAGGTCATAATGTGTAATAACCACGCGTGTAAATAACCATGTGAATACATGTTGGTAGAGACATTACAGAATGTGCTTTAGAAAGTAGAGAAATAAGTTACAGAATGTGCTTTAGAAAGTTGATAGAAAGTAATCAAGATTTAAAAATTAGGGGGAAAGCTAAAATTATTAAGGTGGAGGTCCAAGAGAAGAGTGTGGTCAAGTAGCTTTGTTAGAGAAAGACATGGGTTTTCCTTAAAGAACCTGATACATTGTCTTAGAAAAAGAGAAATTTGAAATGCCATCTGAATGATTAAAAATAGGTCATATTTCCAATGAGGTGAAAAGGAAAAAGTATATGACTGTATGAGTATATGAGGAGAAAGGTATACGACAGTGATGTGGAAGGAGAAAATAAGGGGAACAACAGACGAAATTTAATAGGTGTTCCACAAATGAGTGGCATAGACTAATGGGAAGAAGCACGTTGAGATAACTGAGGAGAAGTTTGATCTATGTAGTAAGAACACCATTATAAAGTTTTAAGGAGTGCTACAAAATGGTAGGGAAACCTGCTGGTGAGTTGGAGGGGACCCAATAAAGAGGTTAGTGGAATAATTCAAGTGAAGATGATCAGGGTTTAGACTAAAATATGTGTAGTAAGGCTAGAGAAGTTTACAGAAAATCATTTGGGGGTATTCACAAAATGTATTAGCTGATACCTCATTTAAAATGAAGAATGATGAAAGGGCGGTTAGCTTAGCATTAGAGGAAAGAAGGCATTGTCCACAGTAGGGAAAATTGATAGAGTTAGGGAGTTAAGCAGTGCTCCCTTTTGCCAGGAGCTCAAGCAGCAAAAAGGATGATCCTTACAAAAGGATTTGTCACTTGAAAAATCGAGTACTTAGTGCTGTTTTCTTCTTATAAATACTTAGTTTTAAAAATTATTAAAAATATGCCTGTCATAAAACAGTGACAAGAGGACAGAAGGTCCAAGGTTGGAATCCCAAATGCAACCAAGGAAGTTAGTATAAAAGAAAATATAGGGATATTCAGAGTGAGAACCGAGGTAGACTACTAAAACTTGGAAGCCTGGTTCAGAAAGAGTATGGAGTAGTTATTAGTCAGAATAGACAATACCAAACAAATGAACATTTGAAGAGAATAGGGTCAGACTTTGGGGTTTGTCAATGACTCTTCATTTGCCTTAAGAAAAAAACAGTCTTGAGGTTGTAAAACTTGAAAGCACCCTTTTTCTTTACTGTCTCATCTAGTTACTCCTTAGCCCTCTCTCCATCCTTCTCCCACACATATACTTCCAGGGAACTGATTTTTCCAGGAATTCTCATTCTTCAGTGGACTTGATCAGAAATCTGCAGTTGATCAGTTCACCACTCCTAAAAACCCTCTTTGTTTGATCTCCTTGATTTTGCATCTTTCTGATTTTTCTGCTAGTAATATTTAATTATACCAAATATATTAAATATAAATATAAAATATTAAATGTTATAGCTTTTATAACACACTGTATATCGCTATTCTAAATGTTCATGTGTTTTAATTTATTAATCTTTGCAAAATCCTATATGATAGGTAGTGTTACTATTGTCATTTTACATACGTGAAAATTGAATTGCAGAGAGGTTAAATAACTTGCCCCAAGTCATATAGCTTGAAAATTGTCAGAGTTGTCCTTCAAACCCAGATAGTCCATACTTTTAACCACCATCATATACTGCTTTCTTGGCCACTCTTTTTTTTTCTTTTTCCTTTTTTAATTTTATTTTAAAGTAATCTCTATACCCAACATGGGGCTCGAACTCACTTTCCTGATTAAACCAGCCAGGCGCCCCTTAGCCACTCTTTCTTAATCTCTTTTGTAGATTCTCTTATTCAATATACCCCTCAAATGTTGGCATTTCTCAGAGATCTTTCATATGTCACCTTTTTCTCCCAGCCTTTTTTAGAGAATCTGTCTACTCTTGTGACTTCAATTACCATTTTTGCTGGTAATCCACAAATCTATATTTCTACCTGAGATCATTCTTTCAAATTTCAGACATACCTGTTAACTGTCTGTTGGATAGCTTCCACTTAGATATTTCAGTCACCTCAAAGTCAACATGTATAAAATCTGTGTTTATTTTCTTTTCTCCCTCCAGAGTGTTCCATATCTTAGGAAATGATATCATTATCCACTGAGTTGACCAAGCCAGAAAAGTTTTATCCTTAGAGTCACTTTGCCTCTCTGACATCAATCAGGTGATAAATGATCAGGGCTTAGGTTAAAGCATTGATAGAAATCAAGAATGGGACTGATTACTTAAAGATGGTGGGAGAGCTTATCATTATAATTGGTAATCTGAGGAACACTCCCGTGCTCTCCCTCTTGACAGTGGCAGATGGATAGGATATACAGACAGGTTGAGGACCGTATAATCTGTAGGGAAAGCTTATAAATAATGACCGATCGTGGGAGTAATTGAACAGTGCATGAACACTGAGAAGTTCGGAAAAAATATCATCAGAAGGCAAATGAGGGAGATAAATTATGTTACCAATTCTAAGGTGCATGTTTTTTTTCACACATTTTAACATCTTTGAAATTGGAGTGGTGGTATTCTCAATATTTGGTGTTTTGGGTTTTTTTTTTCCCCCCTTAATGATTTGTAAAATAATGGCACATCTTAGAATTGATGGCATCTGAGTTTTGATAAAATACGGTAGGTTTAGTTGGGTAAGTTGACATTTGCCTACACTTTAATTGCCAGACTGGAAGAAAGAACATAAATATTTGTAATCGTTCCTTCTTCCCAAATTGTTTACAAACAACAGAAAGCGTGATATTTGTGCATGATGTACAAAGAGAAATATAAGAGGATCCCAGAATCTACTTAAATACCTAACATTAGTGTTAATAATACATGGGTGATAGTAAAAAGTAATTAGTGATTTCTCAAGACTGGTAGATCAAAAAGTGATGTAGAACTGTCATCCACAAAATAAAATCTCTCTGGGTGTGATAACTTATACTGCTAATAATTAAGCTCAACTTTTTTTTTCCCCCTTCCAAAAGTAACTGGGATGAATGACTATTACCTCTGTTTTGATGGAGAATTCAGTTGAATGTTGCTTTATTTTTTTTTTTTTTTTTAACAGGTAGCAGATATCAAGAGGGTTAACAATCTCATCAGCGACCAAGACTTTTTTGCCCTTAGGTCTATCAAAATTCCAGTTAAAAAGTTTAGTTCATTGACTGAAACACTTTATCCTCCAAAAGGAAGACAGGCTTCACGTCCTTCATCTGTTCAGTATGTTCCAGAACAACAGGAAATTTTGCCAGCTAATGATTCTCTTTCTTCCACTGAGTCAGCTGATAACTTTTTAAAAGAAGTAGATCGAGACATAGAACAAATAGTAAAATGTACAGACACCAAAAGAGAGAACCTTAATGAGGTGGTATCTGCTTTAACAGCACAACAAATACGTTTTGAACCTGATAACAAAAACATTCAACATAAGGATCCTTATTATGGAGCAGACTGGGGAATAGGGTGGTGGACAGCTGTAGTGATAATGTTGATAGTAGGTATAATAACGCCAGTATTTTATTTGCTGTATTATGAAATTTTAGCTAAAGTGGACGTTAGTCACCATTCAACAATGGATTCTTCACATTTGCATTCAGGAGTGACACCCCCATCACAACAGAGAGAAGTGGAAAATGGAATTGGTCCAACTAAAGGAATACCCTTTGGCCAACATGATCATAAACTATATCGTCAAGATTCTCAGTCACCTGCTGCTCAACACAAAACATAGCAGTGAGCTCATAATTACAGTGTTAATGATCATGTGTATCTGGAGTGTGGTGAATCAGTTACATTCAATAACCACTTTAAAGGCAGAAGTTAGGGAGACTGAAGATGCTCTTGTTTTTCACCCTTCTTTTTGGAGCCAGTTGCAAATAGATTGAGTATAAATTCCTACAGTTGCTAGTTGTTGATATTGAGAGTTGTAAATCTATATCTTGTATCAGTGCTTAAAGCAAAAATGAATTTAAATATGGGTCTAGGATGTTCTTAACTTGGAAAATGCATCATTTTTCTTACTCAAGCCTGGTTATGTTTAAATTTTATTTTTCAAGTAATTATTTTTTGGTTTAAGGTTATTGTTAAATATATTAAGCAAAATAAAATTTATAAGCCCCCAAAATAATGTGTTATGGTTAGGAAGTTGCCATTTGGTCACTAGAACACTGGATTAGGTCAAGACCTAAAAGTAATCTTTGTCTCTTAAAGCTCGCTGCCTCTGCTTCTGTTTTTTAAGTGATTATATTTGCCTCTGTTATTTGAAAGCACTTTTGTAATTCTTTAATGAAAAGTGTTATATGAATTGCATTATTTAGGAAATAAATCCCTACACACTGTGATAATTTGTTGCTGTGTTACATGCAGTAACATGCCTTAATTACATTTAATGCCTTATAATACTACTTTATGTAAGCTAATACAATTTTTAGAATTAAAATTAAGGATTATTTCAGATGGTCCAATTTATATGGCCTAGGCCATATAAATTCGTCTCCACCTTCACTATCAAGTAAAACTTCATAGGGTTAAAACAGATTTTTGGCTGCCTCAGGTCTATTGGAGAAAGTGGTTCATTAAGCAAAAGCAAAGGTACAAGAGACCTTTTGTATTAACACTAACAGACAAATTATTTATTGATCCGTTAACCTATATTTTTCAAAGAGGAAATGTCCAACTTAGACCTTTTTTTCCCTCTGAACTATAGCATCAGATTGGGGAACAGAGCCACAGGTGTGTGGATCAGCCAAAAGGGCTTGATAGTGCTACTTCCTAAGATTTGCTGGGGATCAGACAGTCTGGCTAAATAAGCATCATTTGCATACTGATTTCCATCATTTAATTTCTTCAAGTATGTGTTTTAAAAATGTAACCAAATGATTCATTAGAAGAAAGATTTGGTAGAGTCTGGGATTGCCTGTTTGTGTATAATAAAGTATGTACCTTAAGTTATATAATATCACCTCATTTTCTGGGCATTATTTCCTAATTTTTAATGTTTCAGGTTTTGATCAGTCATTTTGTATTTCCAACTCCAATATTGATTTAATAAAAAGGGGGGGATGAATAAGTACATATGGTAAATGAGGTTTCATGTATACTTTCAGGAGCAAAGTATAAGAAGTAAGAAGTCAAACATTAAAGCCCTTGCATGTATCAGAGGACCTTAGACAATTAATGAAAAGTGTTAATATGGAAGTTGTAGCAAAATCATATTTTGAGTAACTCTTTTAGTTTGGAATTCTAAAAATTGTTTTAATGTGCCTTGGCATGTTGGAAAAAAGGTATGATCATTCTAATTTACACTCAGTGTTAACTTGGTCAGTTTACATTGTATTTATTATGCCTGCTGAAAAATCAAGTTTTAGGGAAGGAAAATGATTGGATTATTTTAGGGTAGAATGAAGAACTTTGTTTACATCAAATTGATGAAATTACAGTGATTCCTTTTTGCTAGTGCTACTTTGAAATTGTGATAGGTCTGATTTCCAAAATAAGTAACTTAAAGTAGTGAAGTGTACTATGTATTTGATTAAAAACCATTTTTGTCTTGCAGTGTGTCCTCTTTTGCAAAGGAAATATAACATATCCTTATGACACAATCAGGCAGTTTCCTTTTTCTATATATTTGAATTCTATATATATGTCATATATATAGAATTTTAGATTCTAATCTTTAATGGTCATTTAAAAAAATTTTTCCTAAGCATTTAATAGATCTAGAATAATTTTACCTTTTAAAAAGTACTAATATACATCAAAATTTGTAGCAAATAATTACTTTGTAAAACTTAATAATATTGAGTTATTATTTGATATTGTGCATTTTAAATATGTTGAAACCCTTATTTGAATTTACTTGGATGCTTTACATTAGAAGGTATATATGTTATATATATGCTAACAATTGTGAATCATTGCATTTGGTTCACTTAAAAACTTGGCTTTGTAAGTGAAGAAAAATTTGCTATTTTTAGGGCAGATTATTTTTTTTAACGATGGGTACAAATGGTTAAGGTTGTTTTGAACTATTGAATGCCATTTAAAGTTTTTGCCATCCTACTCCTAGAAAATTATGGGATTCATCTCTTCAAAAGATAGGGTAAAATGGATTATATAGTCTGCTGACCACATTAGAATTAGAAAGAAGACTAATGTTAAATGAACTTTTCCAAAGGACTTTGTGTTTTTTAAAGCTTTTCTTTTTCTGAACTCGCTTGTTCAGCAAAAATTCTTTAAATGACCCACTACTTACTAATTAGTTCTTTTTAAGGTATCTATTTCTAAAATTACCTAGTTGGGAATATGAAGGATGTTTCAGAAATACCATGAAGCAAGGATCCAGTCAAAGCGTTACAGGGTAAAGGTAGAGTTTTTAGAAGTCTGTATTTAAATGGTGCGTTATGATCGGTATCATTCTTATTTTGAATTACAACAACGTTGCTCAGGAAATCAGTATTTTTCTTCTAAGTATGTGCATATTGCACTGTTATATCATAGAAATATCTGAATGCTTTATTTAATTCTTTTTATGTATGCAGATACTATAAATCTTTTGTATAATGTATTTTATACAAAGGCAAAATGGAATTGTAGAACATTGTTAGCATGTACATCTGTAAAACTGGTTTTTAAAACTTTCTGCCCTTATTTTTCGTATTTTAAAAGATATGCAAAATGTAATAAAGTTTCTATTTTATTATTCAGTCTAAAATGAAAGCTGGTGAATTTAATTGAATAAAAGCAAAACTTTTTCCTCTTTTAAACTATTTGATGTAGAGATACTATGTAAGGTAGATAGAATTGCAAAAGGTTTGCCAATTCATATTTCTCACTTGTTATACAGAAAATCCACTGGATTATTTATAGGACATAAATGAAAACAAATTTCAGATGGATGTTCTTTGGATGTTTTTCGATATCAGGGAAGAAGACTTTAAAAGGCATGGTCCATGGCTGCTTAGCAAGTTGTGGGTCACATATTTAGCAAAATGCTCTATATGTAAATTTTATCATAAAACCACCTTTCCACTTCAAGGATATTTTTCAAAATTACTGGTAGCAAAAAGAAAAAGTTGTTTGAAGTTTTTATTTATTTAATGGAGGAATTGTGATACAATTTTTTTTCCTTAAAATTGTATTTAAACTCATTTTTTAAATAATAAGTTGTATTTTTTTTTTAAGATTTTATTTATTTCTTTATTTGAGAGAGAGAGAGAGATACAGCGAGAGAGGGAACACAAGCAGGGGGAGAGGGAGAAAGAAGCAGGCTTCCCGCCGAGCACGGAGCCTGATGTGGGGCTTGATCCCAGGATCCCGGGATCATGACCTGAGCCACCCAGACGCCCCTAATAATGTTTTTACTAACTCCAGAGCCTTTAAGCATATGGAGGCAAAGCCATTGACACTGTACATTTGAATGTGGTGGGGATGGAAAGGTTAACAAGATCTTCCAAATTTCTTAGCATTCTCTTGTATCCACTGTAAGTGAGTTCCCGATACCAGTGATCATACTAATATTACACTGTCTGCCAAATCTCTTAATTTGTTAACATGACTTTAATCATCTAGAGTTTTCTTTTGTGGGTGGTTTATTGAAGAATATTTGGTAACTGTCATACTTGCTCAATAAAGTTATTTTACTATGTAAAATCTGTATTAACAAATCTGTTTTCTCAAACATATTTAAGTAGGTTCAAAATAAGCCATGTTTATATAAAACAAAAGGACACAACTTTGTTTTGTAAGAATTTAATGTGTAAACAGGAAAATAAGCATATAGCAACAAAACAGTTTGGCCTGTTAATAGAGCAATTGTAAAGACACTTCAAGTACTTTTTTATATACAGGAGGCTATCTCTGCATTAAAGTTTACTTTCTTATGGAATAACTAACTTCACAGTCTCTGAGATTTTAAGCCAGAAAGACAAGATTCATGCTGGTAAAGCAACCTGTAAATACTCCCTGTCCTCAATAGTTAGTCTACTTTAAACTTATAAAAAGATCTTCCAAAGGGGGAAGACAGTGCACTTAAGGCAGATGGCTGGGGCCTCCTCTAGCAAATCCCTGCCCAAAGGGGCTGTCTTACCATCTGCTGGACTAAAACTGGAGGCAAAATTGAAAGCTAGGAAAATAAATATCTGTATCTTCAGTGCATCTGACCAATTCACAGGGTTATCTGCAGATTTATATCTAAGCAAGTAAATAGAACTATTGAGATCAGATTTCTATAAATTAAATGGTATTTGGCTAAGGTACTAAGGAGGTAAGAGAATAAAACATCAATGTTTTAACAATCCCAAGTGACTTTATTTGCCCATTACAATTAGAAACTTTATGTGAGTTTCTACTTTAAGTCCAGTAGATTGCTGTTTTAACGTGGACTTTTTTTGTTTTCCATTTAGAATGTTTAAAGTTTCACAGAAGCTAATTTCAACTAATAATTCACATATGATTGACACACTGAACTAACAATGGTCTTCACACCCACCTTGAATAATCTGAGGAGGTATTGAAAGTGATGTTTTTCCTGAGAAAGTCATGTTGCAAAATGGCACAAGACATAAATTTTCTCCAATCCTTCCCTCCAGAATACAAGATGGGAAAATCAGGTTATAATATAGTTTGTGAGGAAAACATGCTTGTTTTTCAAAACTCTGTTTTCAATCACTTACGAAGTTACCATTTTTTAGAGGGTGAGAACCAAATTTAAATTAAGTGATCATTTCTATAAGGTATGAATGAATACACATGGCAAATTTTGGTTGGTGTGTAAGCAATTTTTATAGAAAATAGTTTACAGGTGGAGAAACTAAGGCACAGAAAACTTAACCAAGCTCATTTTCAAGGTTGAGTCTATAGTAAAGGTAGAAACAGAATCTAGGGCTTTGATTCTCAAGGTTAGAAGGTAATGGGTAATATCTTCCCCAAAGGGAAAAATTATCATCTTTATTCTTTTTGGTAGGGAATATTAAGAAATCATTTAAAAATATACAATACGAATTCCCTTGAAAATCTTTGGCATTTGTGTGTCTTTGGAGCCTGGGGGTTTTAGGTATTTTCCTGCCAAAATATAAAACGGCATGGGAGCTAGTTTTTAATCAAAACAAAAAAGATTAATCTTAATTTTAAAATGACCTGAGTTTATTCTGCATTGTTATATAAATCAATTGGATAACTATGAGTCCTGTGAAATTTAACAACGGCCACTACACCAAACAGATTTCATACACATGCATTCTGCAGTGAGATTTATGACTAGAACTTTCTTTTCACTTTCATAAAGTACAAAATTAGATATCTAATTTTTCATAAGCCCAACTATTCAAAGATATCAAACTTAACTACAGTGAGATGATTATATGTTAAGTGGTATTGAGTTGGCTCCAAATTCAAGTATTTTTAGTATTCATCCCAGGTTTTTGTACAGCCTGAGATGTGAGCTGGGAAATTCATACAGTTCAGAATGGGGCATTTTTCCCTGGATGTTTTTGATCACAAAACTTCCAATCTCATAAAATATGCAATTGTAAGAGCTCAGGTAGGTTTTTGCAGTCATTCATAATGCAGCACAGAACATACCATGCGAAAGTAAAAGATAAAATTATTTTCAAGTTTGTTTCTAAAGTGCTCTTTGTGCAGTATTATTATATCAACTTTCAGATTACAGAAATCCACTATAATGACTAGTAATAGTTTTACAACAGATTGAGTTCAACAAGAGTAATTTGTTCAAGTATGAATACATAGATTAAAAAATGCAAAAACTCTAGGCACATTGAAATCCAAATGATACAAGAAAAATCCACTTGAATACATAAGACAGATGACGGGTGTTGAAAAGGAATGTCAGAGTATCAGAGACTGATTGGTAAGGTAACTAGTATGTAAACTCAAAGTGGTTCTGAATATTTTGACAGCAAGTATTTGTCCAACAAAACAGGAACAAAAATATAATATTCCTTATCAGAAATAGAAAACAAGTCTGTCCAAATGTTCAGAAGTGGTATCATAAAGATATTTTGGGAGAAATTTCATAGCTAATAGGTTGCTTCATCCATGTTGTCGTCACTATCTGCACCAAAATCATCTCCATCTTCAAAGTATGAATTAATGTAGTCATTTTCCTAAGTGAAATGATATATTCCTCAGTAAACATTAAAATGAATGAGTAGTAAGATCATTATTAAAAAATATAATCTAGGCTGTCCCTTTAAGTGTATAAATATCAAGTAATAAGAAAACATAGCAGGCTTTTGAAAAGTCTCTATTTCATCTGATTAAAAAATACATTGGTTTTCATTCCCATCTACCTGTGCTGCTTTCCACAAGGCCATCACCTCCTACTATTTTCAGGCACCAACTCGTTAAGAGAAAATGAAGGAATGTCCATGACACCTTAGTAGAATGATCCATCGAATTCATTACACCTTAGTAGGATGATACATGGTCTAGTGAGCTAAACCACTAAACACTTACTCCAAACAAATGTACAGACACTCAAGAAACAAAGCCAATTTACATTAACATTCATTAAACTACACCAGAACTGAGGTTTTCAGTCACGATGTGTAACTGAGCAGAAGTAGAGGGATTTTTGCTTCCTGTCAAAAAACAGGCCTCAAGATACCAAATCTCCTTGAGGTTAAGAGGAATTAAGCTCCTGGGAACATTTCAGTTATCAAGACTGGGGAAGATTTATCCATGTAAATAATTCCTGATATTTCTGTGCTTTCTATCAAAAATTCAAAAATCCATTTTGGATATGGAATAAAGGAATTTATGCACATTATTAACTAATTGCAGTGTATGGGCTGTATTTGAATTTTGATTGGAATGAACAATAAAATTTTGAGACAAAAATATTTGAATATTGGCTTAATATTTAATATTAAGAAATTATATTTCATTATGTTAGGTGTAATAATAATATTGTGATGTTACAGAGCCCTTATTTTTTAGTACATACTGAAATATTTATGGATGAAATGATACAATGCCTGGGGTTTGCTTTATAACAATCCAAGGCGGATGGGAAATGGAAGTGGGGGGATAGGAATGGATTGGGTGAATAAATGAGTGGTTGAAAGATTGGCTATAAATTGATGATTGTTAAAACTGGGTGATAAGTTCATGGGTGTTTATTTTACTTGTCACTAGATTTTTGTACTTCATTGAAATCCACCATAAAAAAATTAATCTCTACATCTCCACTCGCTATAGCAGGAGTTACAATAGAGTAAGAAGTAGAGACTATTCTCAAAAGAAGGTCACCTGGATATCAGCTTTTTTAGTATCTTTGTTTTTTAAGATTTTATTTATTTGACAGAGAGAGACACAGCGAGAGAGGGAACACAAGCAGGAGGAGTGGGAGAAGGAGAAGCAGGCTTCCTGCGGAGCAGGGAGCCCGATGCGGGGCTCGATCCCAGGACCCTGGGAATCATGACCTGAGCCGAAGGCAGCCGCTTAACGACTGAGCCACCCAGGCGCCCCACTTTTTTAGTATCTTAATGGCGGGATTTTTTTTTAACATATAAATTTATATAAATAATGCAAGATAACTTGTATTGTTCAGGTATAGATTTCCTTACTTTGTCTTCCCTAACACTGTAAGTTTTTGTATCCAGTAAGTTTCCATAGCATCCCCAGGAAGATGGCCTGGTTTCTCTGGTGCCAAGAAATCCAGTAACGTCTGGAAGCCTGGCTGAAGCCTCGGGGCTAGTGTACAGGGGAGGGGTGCATGGGTGAGAGTTCAAATGAGACCACCTTGTAAAAGAGTTGGAAGGGATACTTCACTATTCCAAATCAAGCATCTGCAACTTATGCTTTGCTTTAGACACGAACACTTCCAAGTACATTCAGTGATTCACCTTAGGTAATTTTGTGATGTTAATAATCTCGATACACGTACAAAGTGAGAACTTGTTGAAACTGATGGCTTAAATGGTTCTTGGCTTTCACTTGTTTTTTCTTTAATTACAATATTCAAAAGACCGAAGGAAGAAAAAGTCTGCGTTTCTTTAATTTTACAAAGAGGTGCTACCTAGATAATTTGCTCCATTTATTCTTCAAAAATAATGCTTATCAAATCCTCAATATGTCAAGTTAATTAACAGGATTTTTTCATTAATTAATTGCTAAAAAGAGCCAAGAGTATGACTTTAAATCTAGAAAGTCTTTAACTGAGTTCCCCTCTTCATCCCTCACCCAGACTCATACTCAAAACATGTATCCTTTCTCTACTAAAGTGAGAAGTTGTTTTTTTTTTTTTTTACTGTATTTATATAAACTGTGTTTAGTACTCTGCTAAAGCCTCACACAGAATTCTGAAATTATTAGAATCCTGATGTTTGTCATTCTTACTAGGGATGATCGTAATTTCAACAGAGCTCACCTCGAGCAGATTTTATAAAGAGAGCATTCCAAAAGCTAATCTTGTCTAGAAAACAGGCCACTACCCACTCAAAGATAATAGCACGCTACAATCCCCAAGACCAGTTGTGACAACCAAAAACGTCTCCAGATATTAGCAAATATAACTTGGAGGGCAAAATCACCACTGGCTGAGAACCACTGGTTCATAGCAACAAGCTTTCAAACATGATTTAACCATGGTTCCTTCCAGTGCAAGCAACTGAGCTTTCTAAAATACAAATATGTTAAAACTACTCCACTGCTTTAACCCTTCAAAGGCTACCCACAGCACTCAGGAAAAAGTAATATTGCTCAGCCTGGTATTTAAGACCCTATATATTTGTCTCTTCAGCTTCATCTCTCCACGTACCCCCCCATTACACTCTGATCCAGCCATATTGACTAGTCAATTACACTATTAAGCTACACTCTCATCATGTGCAAGCCTTCTCCACCCTCTTTCCTCTATCTCCAAGTCCCCTCCAGTCCATTGCTCATCTTGATCTGATTAAGTCTTCAGATTGTCTTCTTTGAGATATCTTCTTTCACATCACTAAAATGGAGTTTGGTGCCCCCCTTACGTACCCCTATGGCATTCTGTACTATATTAACCATAGCATTATTCAGTGTATTGCAACTGTCTCCCCTCTTGTGTGTTTCCCCACTACACCAATATCCTTGATGAGAGAACTGTATCTTCTCTTGATACTCCCCTTGCCTAGTAAAATTCCAAGCATATGCGTGGTGTACAATTACTATACAGTGAATGAAAAAAAAAAATAAGGAGTAAAAGGTATTTCTAGGGCAACTAAAATTTTGGATAGGGATGCAGTCAGGGAGATTGTAGAGAGAAAAGGAAATCCAAGGGAAGAAATCTGAAGAATACTGACATTTAAATATTAGAAAGAAGAGAACTCAAAAGAGACCATGAAAAGCTATCAGAAATAGGAGAAAAACAAGAAGGGTTGTGTCACAAAAACCAAGAAAAGCAACAACATTTGCCTATGTCCTGGCATATAGTTGATGCCATAATTGCCTTAAGTTGTTGAATTTAAATAAAGGAAATATTTTAACAATGAAGCTGTGAGCAGTGTTAAATGTTGCAGAAAAGTGAAATAAGGCCTCAAATTAATCTATTGGTGAATGTGGTGGCAATAGTTTCAACTGCACATAGGTGGCAATCAGATGAAAAGAACTAAAGGGCGGAGGGGGGCGGGGGGGGGCGTGTGAAGCAAAGCCGGCTAAACAGCTTTCCAGGAGACAGCTGGACACTTCGAAGGGATGTGGGGAGCATACTTTACAATGAGAGATGAACATGTTTTAATGCATGAGTGGAACAGAAGAGTAGGAAAAGAGATTGAAAATATGAAAAGGGAAAGGACATAAGGATTACGGACCCCCCAAAGGCAGGACAATTAGCCCCAAATACAGTGAAGCCTATTTCTTCCACTGGAAAAAAAAAAAAAAAAGGAGGAGGAGGAAAGACATTTCGTTTGAAGGCAGAGGACATGAAATTAAGGGAGTTTCTTCTTGATGGCTTCATTTTCTGTATGAAGGGGTTATCATCTGCTAAGAGTAAAAGGAAAGGGAGTCAAGGAGAGGGACTAAGAAGAAAAGAGATGACCTAAAATAATTGCTGTGGACAGAGGACATGGTAAGGAGGAACACAGAGACACGTTGCCAGCAAAAAGGGGCTGGTGACTGTTGCTTCAGTGGCATCAGTTTCTGAAAAGCTCAACAGGTGGCTTGGAGGAAAAAGGGGAGAGAGTGGAACTGATCGAAGGTTACCTTGATCTCAAATGTGTGCGGGGAGGACAAGGGACAAGGGCAATGGCAAGAAAGCAGTCAAAGGGTGAGCAAGGGTCTAGGCCCCTTAGGGAAGGAGATTAAGACAGGGAACCAGTAAAGGAGAAATAGAGAATCAGGGGTTTGGCAGTCTCAATCACGTCAGAGTGCAGGGATAAAAAAAGTGAATGATCTGGAAAGAAAGTTGGACACAACGTGGTATTTTTAATTTTAAAATGTTTAAAAGTTATCTGGAAGAATAAAGAATACTCAGGAAAATCCTTCCCTAGAAATAACAAATAATCAGAAGCTTCTATTAACGGGAACAGCAGAGTGATGGTTCAAAACCAGGTCCCAGAAATACATCTAAGTAGAAGTGGAAATCTAATAGCTGATACAGGGGAATTGCAAATCAATGAAGAAAGCAAATTATTTAATAAACGAGGTTAGCAGCTGGCTAACCATTTGGAAATAGATAAAAACGGATCCATACCTCCCTCTTTACACCAATATAAATTCCAAAGCAATCCAAAATTTAATGTAAATGAGTTAAAGCATATAATAAAGACTTCATAGTTATACCAGTTTCAGGTAAAGAAAAGATTCAGCATCCTGTGGGAAGCTGAACTGGAGTGAAGACAAAGTTTACTTCCATGGAGAAGAAACTCCCAGCATAGGGTTACTGCATGAGGTGTCTACTAAGTCCCAAAGATGCTGTGACCAACAAAGTTACCCTGCTCAAAAACATCCTGATTGGCTCTAGCTTATTTTGAAAGGCACCACGTTTCTAGAAGTTAGAAATCCCAAATTCAAACCACTAAGTCCTAACTCAGTCAGATACTGGAGGTTAGATCCTAACTGTTCTCTGGCAGTGTCCACATGCACTTTGGGATTTGAAATATGATGGTATGGCAGGGATTTCCTCTTCAGACCCTAAATGACTAAGTCCTTAATTACAGTAATGGCAGATTTAAAATTTTATGTAGATAAATCTTAAACTAATCTGATCAATTTGCTTCACTTGTGGACTTCCACTTACAAAGTTGTCTATCAAGTTACTCTTACCTCCTAGATTCAGTTTGGTATCATCTCAATGCTATAATAATTCTCCTGACACTAAGGAACTGATACCAGTGATAATGATATATCCCAACTTGGTTTTGGTTTGTTATTTTAATTATATAGCATATATCTGATTACTTATTAGATAATCCTTAAACTTAGTAACTTTATTACCTCTTCTTGCTCTTCTTCATCATATTCCTCTTGTTCTGCAGCATCATCGTCCTCCTCCTCATCGCCTTCTTTACTTTTCTCTTTGCTTCCTTCTTTCTCTTCATTTTCCTCATCTGATTTTTCACCATCACCTCTCTTTTCCAATTCCTGGTATAAATGAACTTCATTAATTTAAATGGAAACCACTAGACTTTGACCTCCCTGCTTAGCTTCAAGAAAACACAATTACCATTCACCTTATTCTAATCCTCCAGGCCACTACCTAGGAAACTGTGAGTTCACTCAACAAAGGAGGAACTCTCTGTCCTGTCATTATACTAGTATTTTCATTGATTTTGTTACTTCATAACTGGGTCTCAGGGATGGCTCGGTATCAGCTCTAAGCACAATGCTTTATTTTTATGGTTTGTATCCTACCTCCTTCTAAAATACTGAGTTGATTCAGTTCATAGACGGAAACTTTCAGAATGCTATTTTGTTATCTCTCCAACATAAAAGGAGAAAAAAGAATGTAATGGTAACATTTCAAAAATGTCTATGTTGTATTTATTTATTTATTTTTAAAGTAAGCTCTATGCCCAATATGGGACTTGAACTCACCACCCTGACATCATGAGTCGCATGCTCTACCAACTGAGCCAGCCAGGTATCCCTATGTTAATACTCATAATTAAAGCACAGGATCACTTTAGCTAAGATATGATTATTCTTAAACGATAATCAGAACATTAATTCATATGGCTGCAAATGCTCCATCCTATTATATTTGCTTTGTAGATTACATATAGAGAGAAAACACATTTTGTATTTGGAGTGACTACAATTTAGCTATTCCTTTACTGGCTCTTAAGTATTTATTTTTATTTATTTTTTTCCCCCATTTTTTTTAATGTTATGTTAATCACCATACATTACATCATTAGTTTTTGATGTAGTGTTCCATGATTCATTGTTTGTGTATAACACCCAGTGCTCCATGCAGTACGTGCCCTCTTTAATACCCATCACCAGGCTAACCCAACCCCCGACCCCCTCCCCTCTAGAACCCTCAGTTTGTTTCTCAGAGCCCATAGTCTCTCATGGTTCGTCTCCCCCTCCGATTAAAATCCCTTTAATTATATTCAAGTTTGAATTTAAGGAAATCAAAGGCAATAAAAACACTACATCAGATTCAATTTCTAATCAAAATTCAAATTCTGGGGTGCCTGGGTGGCTCAGTCGGTTAAGCGTCTGCCTTCGGCTCAGATCATGATCCCAGAGTCTTGGGATTGAGCCCCGCATTGGGCTCCCTGCTCAGCAGGAAGCCTGCTTCTCCCTCTCCCTCCGCAGCTCCCCCTGCTTGTGCTCTCTCTCTTTCTGTCAAATAAACAAATAAAATCTTAAAAAAAAAATTCAAATTCCACCTTTTTTTTACCTCATCCCACCGAGGCAGAACAAATAAAACCAAGGTAATAGACATAAGATGATTTATCTTCACACTGACCCATGTTGCCTTATATGAGTTATTACTATAATATAACGAGTGCAAATTTTTCCAATTGACAATCCCTTTGGAAAATTGCAAGTAAACAAAATAGTGTTTATCAATCTTCTGAAGTGTCTATAAACACACACACACACACACACACACACACATAATGATGCTATGTTGACATTAACATGGAGTTTTTTCTTTTCTACTTTAATCAAATTGCAGTAAAGAGGCTTACAACCCATAAATTTTGTGTAGTTAAAAGGGAATTGCAGTGCTATACTTACTAAACTCTGTGCAGGGTATATACTATATCTGAAAAATCCTGCTATTAGCTATTATTTCATAATTAGCAATAAACATATTTAAACCAACTATGGAACATGTTTTCAAAATATAAAAACCATTCACTGCTCTGTAGGACTAGGAAAGTCTTTATATCCATTACTGTAACCTTGAATATTTTTTAAAAAGTAACAACTTTATTTGTATCACATAGACCTAAATCAAGCCCATAACATACTTAAATCGGTTACCTATAGTAGATTTATGCAATTAAAAAAAATGATCACAGAGCCACACACATTGTCTCATTACTTTTTTCTTTTTGCACTAAGCTACTAGTTTTGGTTTGTCTACTTACTAGTCTCCATTTTCTCCTCTGTGAGATTTAACTATTTACTACTACCTTACAGATTTGTTTTTAAGAATAATGTGATTAACACGATGTGAAAACACTTTGCAAACAGTTAACTTATAGAGAGGGAATAGTTCTTCCAGTTTAAATAATATGCAGCTAACCTATAGAAAGAGCTTCCTGTAAGTCAAGCAGACATAGGCTCAAATATTAGTTTACTGCTGTCTGATTATTCACACATTAATCATGAGATTTGACTGTTACTTCCTCTCCATCCACAGTTTTATTATAATAAAACTTACAACTACTTTTGGTGAAGAAATGAACAATAATAGAGACATCCAGAAGCTAATTTTGCTCTTTAACTGAGAGATAATAAAGCGAACTCATTTAGAGTTCCAGATTTAAAACTTCAATTTTAACAATGTGCAAAATGAAAAAGGTGTTTAAATGTAGAAAATCGGGAAACACAATTTGTTCTGATGAGAAACCATATTCTGATCAATCTTCCTTATAGCATATGTCATCTTAGCAACTTCTTTCCAGGAAGCTTTAAGAAGAGTCAGAATCTGTGTTCAATCAATACAAGTTGGCTAGTTCTGCAACCTCATCCATCATCCCACCACAGTTAAACTGACAGTTATCACTATTCCTTCAATATCTTCCTGGCATTATTTTCAGATATGTTATCTCCAGCTCAAGTACCGGCCAAAAAATAAAATAACAAAAATATGAGTTTCTGTTATCACATGGCAATGCCAACTTGACCAGACAAGTAAAAATTTTAAAGCCTTGACCTCCTTATCTGTAAGTAAGGAAAAATATTACCCATCTCTCTTTGCTGTTATGAAGTCTTCAGGACATAATGTATGTAAATAGCTTTCATCGAAGAGCCTGGTACATAGTAAGTTCTCAGTAAGTGCTAGCTGTTATCATTATCATCGTTATCATTACCATCAAGGCAAGGTAACATATGCATGGACAGTGGGAATAAATTGGCATAACTTCCGTGGAGAGTGATCTGTCAATATCTATCCATATTATCTAATACACATAACAACTGACCCAAGAAATCCACTTCAAGAAATCTACTCTATAGGTGTAAAATGGCATACTTAATATGAATTCACTCCAGCACTGTTTATAATAGCAAAATTCTAGATGAAACATTAGGTCCATCAATAGGGTACTGGTTAAATAAATTATGGTTCATTCTTAAAGTGCAGCCAAAAAAGGAAAAAAAGAAAAAAAAAAAAGAATGAGGCAAACTCTATAGACTGACATAGAGCCATCTCCATTGATTATAAGTGATAAAATGAAAATGCAGAAGAATGTAATATGCTAGCTTTTGTCATTAAAAAGAAAAAAAACCTGTTATTTGTTATGCATAAAATATTTCTGAAAGATCTAGCTATAAGAAACTGGTAATACTGGTTGTCTACAAGAGGGAAACTGGATGGTTAGGGAGAGGGATGGGAGGGCAAATTTTTAGTTTATTAACATTTTGGATTTTTTATCTTTCTATTTTTGAAATATTAAAAACAACGAAGGTATAAAAGTAGTTCTGTAAGATGTGCTTTTTTTCTCAATAGAATCTTCTACACTCACCATGAGACAGAAAAAAAAGCACTAAAAAAGCACATGTATAATAATAGGAAAAAAATGAGAGGTTTTTTAAAAGAAATACATTTTTGGTATGTAACTCTTTCGTGTTTCTTTCCCATACATAATTCCAATGTAAGGGGAAAGTAGCGATACATGGAAAAGGAAGTAGGTGACAGAGGGTAAGGTAAGTTGACAGGTAAGTGGTGAAGAAGGACAGGATGGAGGTTCTTTATCTCCCAGCCAACAATGTTCAAATCTTTCCAGGTACCCTGTGTGCGGGGCTTGGTTCTGCCAAATCCACATATTATTAAAAGTGAGAGAAGGTGGAAAGACTGAAGAAGGTGAAAGGAGGCATGACGCTTTTTCAGCTTGCTCGTATAGCAAGAAGAAAACCTTACCTCGATTTTTTTCAACACATCTGCAGTATTAGTGAGTGAAGCGCCTTTGCCCGTATCTTTCACCTTTTCGGGTTTGGGGCCTGCTGAAGTAAAACCACTGTTAACACATATTTCTGTAACAGCAACTGTGTATTACATCTCTGCCTTTTCATATGCTGTCTAGTATAGTGATACGTCGTAGCGGGCACTCACATAATTTGCAGACCGAATTGATTTTCTTAAAGAATAACAAAGTAAGTCAGCACGCCTCACCAATTTTCCATGATGAGGAGTAAATGATAATCACTTAATAGGATGTTTTCTAACATTGTAACCAGATATCTTACCAATACTGAAAATCTGTACTGGCGAGTCATGTTATTACGGCCTAAACTACTAAAATGTTACATCAGGTAGAAGCATCAGAGGACCAGTGGAAGACTCTCACCAATATATCATCTGTATTGGCTTCCTGTTCACTGATCAGTGTACTTTATTTTAACTAGGGCAATTTGACCAGGTTTGGAAAATAAAAAACAAGTGCAGAATAAATATGCATTTGTCACTGGTTAAAGAAATGAGAAAGGAATTATACTCCTGCAACATAAGCCTCGTCTTTGGAATGAAGATTAAAATGGTTCAACTAATCACACCCATTATATGAATCTGAAAACTCAAAGCAATATAAATAAAATGTTTTAATGGCTTTGGGATTTTTTTAAAGCCATATATAAAATAATGCATTTGAGGCTATTCTATAACTGCAGGGAACGGAGAATTATTTCACATATAGATCCAGCCAGTCAGTTACCAAGGCATTATGATATGCTACAAAACTGCCCCATTGTGATCAAAAAGTACAATAGTCCTTTCCCAAAATCAAACTAAATACCTAGAAATTACTTGGTAACAGAGGAAAATATGACTCAGAAAGATGTAATTTTGTTAAAGATTAACATTTAACCTACAGAAGAGGAAATTTCTAGATTGTGGTGGATGACCCATAACTGACAGAATTACAATTTACTGTGTTATACCAAATTGCCCCCCCAGGGAGTCACTGAGCTCAGAACCCCAACATATATATTTGTGAAGTTTTGCTCAGGAAAAAAGTAACATATTTAATAATGGGTAACTTTCTCTGCTCCCCTTGAGGGTAAAGACTGTTTAATTTGAACTGTAGCACATAAAATGTAGTATCATATATTAACTAGATCTCAATATATTATAATATGGATGCCAGAAAACATCAGCTAAGAATGTAATTTACTCACACATGAAGTCTTTTTCTCTAAGAATCTTTTGTTGAATTATTTAAGTTTCCTAACACAAAAGTCTGTTAAATGGGTATTATAGAACATGGTCAGGTAAATAAACTTATTAGAAACTACTGATCTCTTGGGGCGCCTGGGTGGCTCAGTTGGTTGAGCAGCTAACTTGATTTCAGCTCAGATCATGATTTCAGGGTCTTGGGATTGAGCCCCATGTCAGACTCCACACTCAGCAGGAAGTCGGCTTCAGGATTCTCTCTTTTCCTCTGCCCCTCACCCCAGCTTGCTCTCTCTCTCGCTCTCAAATAAATAAATCTTAAAAATAAAAAAAATAATGGGGCACCTGGGTGGCTCAATTGTTAAGTGTCTGCCTTCGGCTCAGGTCATGATCCCAAGGTCCTGGGATGGAGCCCCGCATTGGGCTCCCTGCTCCGTGGGAAGCCTGCTTCTCCCTCTACCACTCCCCCTGCTTGTGTTCCCTCTCTCGCTGTGTCTCTCTGTCAAATAAATAAATAAAATCTTTAAAAAAAATAAAATTAAAAATTAAAAAATTAAAAAAATAAAAATAAAAAGCTACTGATCTTTTAACTAAGAAAGTCAGTTGCCAAAAGGCCCCTAAGCATCTTTTGCAACTTATCAATCTAGTTTTACATAATCACAAATTCTATTATGTGTAACTGGGAGAGAAGTGTCAAATTACCAGAATTTGTTGGGATGCTTGGGTGGCTCAGTCGGTTGAGTGTCCGACTCTTGGTTTTGACCTGGTTGTGAGACAGAGCCCAGAGTTGGGTTCCGCGCTCAGCGGGAAGTCTCCTTAAAATACTCTCCCTCTCCTTCTCCGTCTGTCTCTCCGCCCACTCACCAGGTCTCTTACTCTCTCTCTAAAAAAAAAAAAATCTTCAAAAAAAATTACCAAAATTTGTTAATACTGTTTTAACCCCAAAACATGCATTATCTTCCCCATCTTTGGCCAAATACATACATATATTTGAAAAATTTTTTGGTTTCTTTCAATACCTGCCAATAGCTGGTTCTTCAAAAAGCAAACTTTTTCAGCCTTTGGCTCTTTGGGTACTGTTTACTTTCATGTAAATCAGTGGAGATCATTTTAATAAAAGAGAGAGTATAAGTTTATCAGGAATAAAACACAAAAATTATACAATATGCAAAAAAAAAAAAAAAAGCTCGGAGTGGAAACAGAAAGTTTTGTGGTGGTTGTTTTATTTTTTAACAAATGGAAATTCTGACACATTGGACGTTCTTACTAATAATCAATGTGTATATATAGTCCCAGGGATGAGCAGTCAGTGGGACGTATTTGAAAATAATAATTTTTCCAAATCAGATACATTCTTTTTGGCTCTTTAAAGTCTGCTACAAATTTGTGATCCACCAGGACATGACCAGTATCATTAATGCACATTATTATACTGTAAAAATAATATATTTGCCCGATAAAAGCCAAAGGTATAAAGACAGCAGATAAACTATTATATCTCAACATACAATATTTTGGGTTTTTTAAAATATAATATTTTGTACTCAAGCAAGCTAAATATTCTTATAAATTGTAGTTCTGAGATGAAACAAAATAAAAATATTAATTTATATATATGTTAGAACTTACCAAATTATATATTTATATATACAAGTTAGGACATGTATATTTATATATGTCAAATATATGCATTTTATTATATGTCAAAGTTGACTCAATAAAGCTATTAAAAAGGGGAGGGGATCGCTTTCAGAAAACAGGAGATGAAGCAATACTTCCTAACTCATTCTACGAGGCCAACATTACCCTCACCAAAACCCGACAAATATTACAAGAAAGGAAACAGAAAACCAATATCTCTCATGAACATATAAGCAAAAATCTTCAACAAAGTATTTCCAAATCCAATCCCACAATGTATAGAAAGAATAATAAATACATCACGACTAAGTAGGACTTAGCACAGGTATGTAAGGATGGTTCAACCTTCCAAAATCAAACACCCATTCATGACTAAAACCTCTTAGTAAACAAGGAGCAGAGGGGAATTTCCTAAACTTGATAAAGAATAGCTATAAAAAAACTCCATAGCTACATCATACTTAATGGTGAAAAGTTGGACACTAAGATTAGGAACAAGGCAAGAAAGTTCTCTCTTACCACTGCTTTCAACAGATTGGGAAGGAAGAAATAAAACTGTCTTCATTCACAGATGACATGATCATCTATGCAGAAAATCTGAAAGAATGAGCCAAAAATTCTGGAAACTAATAAGCGATTATAGAAGGGTTGCAGGATACAAGGTTAATACACAAAGGTCAATTTTTGGCTGAAAGAATGAGCCAAAAACTCTGGAAGCTAATAAGTGATTATAGAAGGGTTGAGGATACAAGGTTAATACACAAAAGTCAACATATATTTCTTATATGCCAACAATGTACAGGTGGAATTTGAAATTAAAAATCTAATACTATTTACATTAGCACCCCCCAAAATAAAATACTTAGATATAAATCTAACAAAGTATGTATACAGTCTATATGAAGAAAACCACAAAACTCTGAAGAATGAAGTCAAAGGACTAAATAAATGGAGAGATATTCCATGTTCATGGATAGTAAGACTCAGTATTGTCAAGATGATAGTTCTTCCCAATTTCATCTATGGATTCAATGCAATCTCAATCAAAATCCTAGTAAGTTATTTTTCAGTATCAACAAACTGTTTCTAATACTTGTTTGGAGAGGCAAAAGATCCAGAAGAGCCAACACAATACTGAAGGAAAGAACAAAGTTGGGGGACTGACAATACTGGACTTTAAAAACATACTCTAAAGCTATAGTAATCAAGACTGTGTGATAAAGGGGAAAGAATAAACATAGGTCAGTGGAACAGAATAGAGAACCCAGAAATAGACCCACATAAATATAGAAAAAGAAGCAAAGGCAGTACAATGGAGAAAAGATAGTCTTTTCAACAAATGGTGATGGAACAACTAAACTTCCATATGCATAAAATGAATCTAGGTAGACCTTACACCCTTCACCAAAATTAACTCAAAATGGATCACATTTTGAGTTATGCACACAAAACTAAAAACTATAAAACTATAAAACTCTTAAAAGATAACGTAGGAGAAAATCTAGATTACCTTGAGTTTGGTGATGACTTCTTAGATTCAACACCAAAGCTATGATCTATGAAAGACATAACTAATAAGTCAGACTTCGTTAAAATTTAAAAATTCTGCCTTGCAAAAGATAATGTCAAGAGACTGAGAAAACAAACCACAGACTGGGAGAAAATATTTGCAAAAGATATATCTGATAAAGGACTGTGTGAAATAATGGGAAAAAATATATATTGCTTTCAGTTTCTGGTTCCTGGCACAGAACTCCTAAAACTCTTATAATATCCTAAGTAATAAGAACACTAGGAGCATGTTTTGTTCTACTATTTAGTCTTTGAAGCTGGTTCCTGACAGAGTTCCTAATCACTTGGAATTTACTGGGTGATAGAAGTGTCTTTTGTTCTAGGGAGGCAACTCTTGGTGGGCTCCTGGATAGCTTCAAGATGGAGGGTGGTCACAAGACAGAACAAACCATGATTAAAAGACTGGAATTTTCAGCTCCATTCCCCATTCCCTGGGAAAGGGGAGAGGGACTAGAGATTGAGTTAATGAGTGATCATACCTATATGATGAAGTCTCTATAAAAATCCCCAAAGTATGGGGATTTGAGGAGTTTCCAGGTTGGTAAGCACATCCACATACTGGGAAGGTGGTGCACCCCAGGTCCACAGGGACAGAAGTTCCTGTGCTGGGAACCCTTCTAGACTTTGCCCTACCTATCTCTTCATCTGATTGGAACACACACATACACAAAAAACATTAAAAAGTGGGCCAAAGACCTTAACAGACATCTTGCCAAACAAGATACACAAATGGCAAGTAAGCATATACAAAGATGCTTCATATCATATGTCACCATGGAAATGCAAATTAAAACAGTAGTGAGATACTACCACACACCTATTAGAATGGCCAAAATCCAGAACACTGACAATACCAAATGCTAGCCAGGATGTGTAAAAACAGGGACTCTCACTGGTTGTTAGTGAGAATGCAAAATGGTGGAGGAACTTTGGAAGACAGTCTGGTGGTTTCTTACAAAACTAAACATATTCTTACCATATAGTCCAGCAATCATCCTCCTTGGTATTTACTCAAAGGAGCTGAAAACTTATGTCCACACAACAATGGATGTTTATAGCAACTTTATTCATAATTTCCAAATCTTGGAAGCAATCAAGATGACCTTCAGTAGGTAAATAGATAAATAAACTGTGGCACAACCAGACAATGGAATATTATTTAGCACTAACAAAAAATGACCTGTCAAGCCATGAAAAGTCATGGAGGAAACTGAAATGCATATAATTAAGTAAAAGAAGCCAATCTGAAAAGGCTACATGCTGTATGCTTCCAACTATATGGCATTTTGGAAAAGGCAAAGCTATGGAGACAGTCAAAAGATCAGTGGTTGCCAGGGGTAAGGAGGAGGAAGGGATGAAAAGGCAGAGCACAGAGAATTTTTAAAGCAGTGAAAGTACTCTCTATGATAATACAATGGTGGACACATGTCATGTGCATTTGCCAAAACCCACAGAATGTACAATAAGAGTGAATCCTAAAGTAAACTATGGACTCTGTGTAACAGTGATATGTCAAGGTAGGATCATTTATTGTAACAAATGTACCACTCTGGTAGGGGATGTTAATAATGGGGGAGACTATGCATGTGTAGTAGCAGAGAGCATATGAGAAATCTGTACTCATCTGCTCAATTTTCCTGTGACTCTAAAACTGCTCTAAAAATGAAGTCTATTAAAAAGCAAAATGCAAAATACCCATCCTGATAAAAAGAGAGGGGCAACGGGTGGGGGAATTTCTTTTCTCCTCTTAGTTTCTAACCTCATTGTTATTAACCTCTCTAGCTACTTCCCTTTTTTTAAAATTTAAGTAATTAATTAATTTATTTTACAGAGAGTACAAGCAGGGGGGAGTGGCAGAGGGAGAGGGAGAAGCAGGGATGCAGGGCTGGGTAAAAGGACCCTGGGATCATGACCTGAGCTGAAGACAGATGCCCAACCGACTGAGTGACCCACGCGCCTCTGGCTACTTCCCTTTTTCTCTCTTTATTCTTTATATCCAAATTCCCCAAACACTCATTTATGCTAGCTGTCCCCTTTTCCGAAATTCTCATTTACTGTTTAACCTATTCCAATCTGAATTCCACCCTTACAAATCTTTTAGAAAGCTCTCGCTGAGGGGTGACTGGGTGGTTCAGTCAGTTAAGCATCCGACTCTTGATTTCAGCTCAAGTCGTGATCTCAGGGCTGTGAGATTGAGCCCTACATCAGCTCAGGGTCTGCTTGAGTTTCGCTTTCTCCCTCTCCCTCTGCCCCCCGCCACATGCTCTAAATAAATAAATAAATGAAATCTTTAAAAAAAGAAAAAAACTCTCACTGAGGTCAACAATGATCAACATGTCAAAAATTAGTTTGCATTTTCCAATCTTTATCTTACTTGACCTCACGGCAACTTTGTTTAACCTCTTTTAACACTGTTGATCACCTTTTGAAATACTCTCTACTTTTTTGTTTTTAAAATTTTATTTACTTATTTGACAGAGAGAGAGAGAGAGAAAGCACAAGCAGGGGGAGGAGCAGAAGAAGATGGAGAAGCAGACTCTCCACTGAGCAGGGAGCCTGATATGGAGCTTAATCCCAAGACCCCAGGATCATGACCTGAGCCCATGGCAGACACTTAACTGACTAAGCCACCAGGTGCCAGGAAATAGTCTCTACTTCTTGTATACTCTCGCTTCTGTAACTCTACCCTCTTGGGTTCTCCTCTCTCCCACCCCTCTCTCTTTCTTTCCATCTCCTTTCTTTGCTGATTAAATCTCCTCCACCAGCCTATTAAATTTTGGCATTCCTCCAAGCTTAGGCTTTCATTTTTTCTAATTCTCTAATTTCTCCCTAGACAATTTCATCCTTCCCTCCTCATAGTTTCAATTATAGTGTCTATGCTGATCACTATCTATTTTGAGGTCCATCCCCCTGTATGCAACAACATGCTTAACATTTCTACTGGTATATTTCAAAGGAACCTTAAAGACCACCTTTAAATTGAACTCATGACTTTTCCCTCACAAACCTGGTCTTTCTCCAATGTTCTTCCCTTGACCACATCTTAGTAAACTCCTACTCATCTTGCAATCTTGACTTCCAGTTCCATGTCCTCAAAGGAACTCCCCTGACCTCCCAATGAGGACACTGTGCTTTTGTTTAATGTTTTTACTCCATTTGACTGTAAGCCCCATTAGGGCAAGGATTATTCCCACTTTGCTCACTGTTTTATTCCTTTTAGCACAGTGTCTGGCAATAGCAGATGCTCAACAACTTTTTACTCAGTGGAATTATGAAAGAACAACACATTGGAAACTTTCACTTTGGTATTTTATGTACAACATAAAGTTCTAATTTAACAGTTCCCAAATTTTACCAGTTCCAAATGTTTTAGTTAAAAACTTAAAATATATGCACAGCAAAGGAAACAGTCGACAAAGCCAAAAGACAACCAATAGAATGGGAGAAGATATTTGCAAATGACATATCAGATAATGGGCTAGTATCCAAAATTTACAAAGAACTTATCAAACTCAACACCAGAAGAACAAATAATGTAATCAAAGAAATGGGCAGAAGTCATGAACAGACATTTCTCCAAAGAAGACATCCAAATGGCCAACAGACACATGAAAAAATGCTCAACATCACTCATCGTCAGGGAAATACAAATCAAGACCACAATGCAGTACCACCTCACACCAGTCAGAATGGCTAAAATGAACAAGTCAGGAAATGACAGATGTTGGCGGGGCTGCAGAGAAAGGGGAACCTTCTTACACTGTTGGTGGGAATGCAAGCTGGTACAGCTACTCTGGAAAACAGTATAGAGGTTCCTCAAAAAGTTGAAAAAAGAGCTCCCCTATGACCCAGCCATTGCACTACTGGGTATTTACCCCAAAGATAAAATGTAGGGATCCGAAGGGGCACCTGCACACCAATGTTTATAGCAGCAATGTCCACAACAGCCAAACTATGGAAATAGCTCAGATGTCTGTTGACAGATGAATGGATAAAGATGTGGTGTGTGTATATATATATAATATATATATACATTATATATTATATATATTATATATATATACATATATATATACATTCCATATATATATATATATATATATATATATATATATGGAATATTATGAAGCCATCAAAAAATGAACAGTTGCCATTTGCAACTACATGGATGGAACTAGAAGGTATAATGCTAAGCAAAATAAGTCAATCAGAGAAAAGCAATTATCATGTGGTCTCACTGATATGTGGAATTTAAGAAACAAAACAGAGAATCATAGGGGAAGAGAGGAAAGATAAAACAAGATGAAATCAGAGAGGGAGACAAACCATAAGAGACTCTTAATCACAGGAAACAAACCGAGGGTTGATGGAGGAGAGGAGGTTGGGGGATGGGGTAACTGGATGATAGACATTAAGGAGGACACATGATGTAATGAGCACTGGGTATTATGTAAGACTGATGAATCGCTGACCTCTACCTCTGAAACTAATAATACATCATATGTTAATTAATTGAAAAAAATGTTAAAATATAGATAGTATAACCATTAAAAAAGTTTCAGATATGCTCAATTTCAAATAAAAAAAATGTCTATATACTTAAAAAGTCTTTCTTGGCACATCAAAATTCCATAATTAAAGAAAAGAAAAACAACTAAACAAAAACAAAACAAAAATCAACAACAAAAAGTTTTAACGAAATAACCAAATGCCAAACACATTTTAAGAAAAAGCATTCAGAACACTGAGTGTAACTTCAGATTGATAATTTCATAATTAGAATTTGAGCAATAACCTTTTTTAACCTGGACTATTACATTAGTCAATGTACCTTTTTTGCACTTCTTCCTTGGCATCATCTCTCTTGGAAGTCTTCTCCAATCTGCGTGTACAAAAGAGAAAAAAAATACAAAAATTGAAATTTACTCTAGGGATTAGAACATGACAGGGGGCGCCTGGGTGTCTCAGTCAGTGAAGCATCTGACTTAGGTCATGATGTCAGGGTTCTGGGATAGAACCCTGAGTTGGGCTCCCTGCTCAGCAGGGAGTCTGCTTGTCCCTCTCCCTCTGCTCCTCCCCTTACTCGTATTCTTTCTCTCTCTCTCTCAAATAAATAAATACAATTAAAAAAAAAATAAAGGACATGACAGGGGCACCTGGGTGGCACAGTAGGTTAAACATCCAACTCTTGGTTTCAGCTTATGTCATGATCTGAGGGTCATGAGATTGAGCCCCAGATCAGGGCTTAAGATTCTCTCTTCCTCTCCCTCTATCCACCACCTCTCAAATAAAAAAATAAATCTTTAAAAAAATAAATAAAGGACATCACAGTTGCTTCTGCAATGAAAATAATTTCTTAATATCTAACTGTATAGATTAAACCTGGGAATCAAAATATAATTGTAATATGTTTTCTCCTATGAAAAAGAGAAAGTTCATTAAAAAAACTTTGGGGGCGTCTGGCTGGCTCAGTCAGTAAAGCATGTGACGCTGATCTTGGGGTTGTGAGTTCGAGCCCCACATTGAATGCAGAGATTATTAAAAAAAAAAACTTAAAAAAAAAAACCTTTGAAGTAGTGCTATAAAATTTCTACAACATTCTTTCAACAGCTACACAGTATTTATCTAATCAATTTTAAATACAGAAATTTTCATCACAAGAAAAACAACGTAAGAAAATTTTTATGAAGAGTTATTCATGATACATTGTTTGATAAAAAAAGTTTCTAAAATAATATGTATATAATCCCATTAAAAAATAAACCTAACATATAAATATCTTTATATATTTAATATTTGTGCAGAGAAACCTCTAGGTTGGGAACAAAATATTATAATAATTCTTTGTGGGTGTTAGGATTAAGTTTTCTATAGTTGATATTTTTCTTTTCTTTTTTTTTTAAAGATTTTATTTATTTATTTGAGACAGAGAGAATGAGAGACAGAGAGCATGAGAGGGAGGAGGGTCAGAGGGAGAAGCAGACTCCCTGCCGAGCAGGGAGCCTGATGTGGGACTCGATCCCGGGACTCCAGGATCATGACCTGAGCCAAAGGCAGTCGCTTAACCAACTGAGCCACCCAGGCGCCCTATAGTTGATATTTTTCAAAAGTTAAAATATGTGACCATAATCCCAACACATGCAAAATTAAATAAACAATTCTAATAATTATCCAAAAACTTTATAATTAAAAATATAAATAGCTAAGGAAAAGTAAATTCTCTTTAATAAATAATTTTGCCTGGGGGTATCTGGGTGGCTCAGTCACTTGAGTCTCAGACTCTTGGTTTTGGCTCAGGTCATGATCCCAGAGTTGTGAGATCGAGCCCTGTGGGGAGTGTGCTTGAGATTCTCTCTCTCCTTCTCCCCTGGCCCCACCCCTGCATTCTCTTTCAAATAAATAAGTAAATATTTAATTTGCCACTTACTTTTAATTTTCTTAAAGAATTATTTATTTATTTTAGAGAGAGAGCGTACACATGAGCGGAAGGGATTCCTTGCTGAGTGTGGAGCCCTGTGCAGGGCTTGATCCCACCCCTGTGATCATGACCTCAGTCAAAACCAAGAGTCGGATGCTCAACTGACTGAGCCACCCAGGGATCCCACTTTCTTTTCTTTTTAAGCACAGAATTAATCAGAAAAATGAAGCAACATGAGAATGGATTAAAAAATACTGCCTGCTAATAAAAACTCAGTATATTTTGTAGAAAGCATTTGTATCTCAGGCTATTTTACCTGAACTAATAAATCTGGCTTTGACCATATTTCTGCTTTTATAAATGATTCATACATGATCATGAAAAAGTATGTAAAGAGAATCATTCAGGAGATAAATATTTATGATGTGGCAGATATGAAAGATCTGAGATAGGAGAGGGTTGAAGGAAAATCCAACTTTATCAATGATCCACACTGAAAAGACCACTATAACCCATGCAAGCAATAATGTTATACATGCCATTTATGCTCTTACATAAAGGCAGTTTCCATGAAACACCAAGGACAGAGAAGTCAAAGGGAAGTGAGTTAAAATGAGAAGACCTGGGTTCTAGTAGTACTGTCCAAGTCACCCTGATAAATCACTCCATTTCTATGGCAACATTTCTTTATCTGCAAAATGAAAGAGCTGGATGAAATCTCTCTAGCCTCTTCCATCTTGCCTCTGTCTAAGGAAAATTTGTGAACATTGAAAAAAACTCTCTTAGATATGTTTCTATTGAAAAGGCATCTTAACAAATAAAAGTAGTCTATGTCTGCTTGAAAGAAAGGAAGATCCATGATTTTGGCTTAAAATATCCTTTAACTAGACTTGTTTTCTCCTCAAAAGCTTAAAATCACTCACAAACACGGAAGTATTATTGGTACTGTAGATTAAAATTGTGATTGTGGCAAATGGAAACCCCAAATGGGTTTGGCAAGTCCTATTTTATAAAAAAGTATTTTAAGAACTCAAAAACACTTTAACTCTTCCTTGTTACAGTATAAGTCTTTTTATTCTAGTTTTCAAAGGATATACATTACTAATTAATTATAGGAAAGGAGCCAGACTATTTTCCTACAGTGAAAATTCCTATGGTGAAAATAGAAAATTTTCCCTAAAAAAATATGGGGTAGGGAGATAAACTTTAAAAATTATTTTAATATTTTCAGTTTTATAATTACCTGGTATCCACTCCTCTTTGTACACCTTCATGTATCTTTTACTATATCTTTCAATATCTAGAAAAAAAAGAAGTGTTCATTAGAGAAGTCAAGAATAAGCCTGAACGTAAGCCATTCCCTAAGCCGTAACTGAAAACAGCTACATCTTTTATTTCGGGACGCCTGGGTGGCTCAGTCACTTAAGTGTCTGCCTTCAGCTCAGGTCATGATCCCAGAGTCCTGGGATCAAGTCCCATGTCGGGCTCCTTGCTCAGTGTGGAGTCTGCTTCTCCCTCTTCCTCCCCCTGCTTGTGCTCTGTCAAATAAATAAATAAAATCTTTAAAAACAAAACAACCCCCCCCCAAACATCTTTTATTTCACACATAGGGAATTTCCTATATTTGTACATAATGTGTTCCTGAACACCTATTGAAAAGTTCAATAAATATTACAAGTTTAAGGAAGTGGCAAGAAACTGGGTATGAATGGCTGGGGGTGAGCAGAGACCTAAACCCTGATCATGGTTTTTAGAATCAGACAGCCTGACTCATCTCTGAGAATATTCACTAAAGCCCAAAGCCAAGTCAGGAAGCCACTTACATATACGGGCAAGTAAGCCTTCTTGTGACACTAGCCTCCAGCTCCCATACTTTAAATCTTATGTAACTGGGATGTATTAACTACCTAAGTGGAGATGGAAAGCTGTATGCTCACCTCCAGTGCTTGATACACACATTAATACACAGGCTTCTCAGTGAGCTACTCTTCACAACCCATTGAGGAGGAGAATGGGGAAAAGGGTAGGAGTAGCTAGGTTTGGACTTGATGGGGTATGAATGAGCAAGCTGCAAGTCTTCCACATGAACTACTGACAACTCTCCAGGGACCTTCTGTGCTTGCCCAAAATGGGAGTGGCTCTTACTTCTCCTTCGCCAACTCTGCCACAAGAAACTCCCTTAATAAGGGCCCAAACCCTTTCCTAGCAACTTAAGTTAGCAAGGAACACCATCATGCCATAGCCTGAAACCATGGTTCATCATAACATGTGGTTTAGGAGTATAGCCATGAAATAGGGAAGTTAATACAACAGATGCAAACATAAAAAACAAGACCCAAATATGTACCAATTTCTCTTCCATGTTAAGAACATGATTCCAAATAATACTAAGACCATAGTGTTAAACAAAAATAACTAAAATAAAGAGTAGATCAGTGAGACCAAGAAATCAAGCTTTTCTAGGTATTTAACTGTTTTTTTTTTCCATTGGGTTGCCACAAAATTTTATTTATTTATTTATTTTTATTCTTATGTTAATCCCCATACATTACATCATTAGTTTTAGATGAAGTGTTCCATGATTCATTGTTTGTGCATAACACCCAGTGCTCCATGCAGAATGTGCCCTCCTCAATACCCACCACCAGGCTAACCCATCCTCCCACCCCCCTCCCCTCTAGAACCCTCAGTTTGTTTTTCAGAGTCCATCGTCTCTCATGGTTCGTCTACCCCTCCGATTTCCCCCGCTTCATTCTTCCCCTCCCGCTACCTTCTTCTTCTTCTTTTTTTTATTTTTATTTATTTATTTATTTATTTTTTTAAATTTTTTTTTATTTTTTTAAAGATTTTATTTATTTATTTGAGAGAGAGAGACACACAGCGAGAGAGGGAACACAAGCAGGGGGAGTGGGAGAGGGAGAAGCAGGCTTCCCGCCGAGCAGGGAGCCCGATGCGGGGCTCGATCCCAGGACCCTGGGATCATGACCTGAGCCGAAGGCAGACGCCCAACGACTGAGCCACCCAGGCGCCCCTTCTTTTTTTTTTCTTAACATATATTGCATTATTTGTTTCAGAGGTACAGATCTGAGATTCAACAGTCTTGCACAATTCACAGCGCTTACCAGAGCACATACCCTCCCCAGTGTCTATCACCCAGTCACCCCATCCCTCCCATAACTGTTTTGACTTCAATCTTGCTCTCAAGCTTTTCATCTGTAAAGAGAAGTCAACACAGATGACAGATTTGCATTTAAAAATTTTCTCCACAACAGATTGCATATTTTGGAAAAATTTAACCTTTAGTAGTAAACTTTAGAAGAATAAGCAATATTGAAAACTACTGAGATCCAGTTAGAAAGAAACAAAGGATTTGAATAGACATTTCTCCAAAGAAGATATGCATGGAAAAAAGCATGTAAGATGTTCAACATCATAGTTATTTTGGAAACTCAAATCAAAACCACAATGAGATACCACTTGATACCCAATAGGATGGCTATAACCAAAAAGGCAAGGGTGTGGAGAAACTATAACCAACAAGTTTTGGGAAGGGTGTGGAGAAACTAGAACCCTCATATATTGTTGGTAATGTAAAATGGTGCAAGCACTTTGGAAAACAGTTTGGCAGTTCCTCAAAATGTTAAATATAGAGTTACCATATGACCCTAGATAAATACCCAATAGAAATACCATATGTCCACTCAAAAACGTGTACATAAATGTTCAAAGCAACATTACTCATGATAGCTCCAAAGTGGAACTGACCCAAATGTCCATCAACTGGTGAATGGACAAACAAAATGTGGCATATACAAACAACAGAATACTATTCAGCCATAAAAAGGAATGAAGCATGTTGTACCATCAGTGAACCCTGAAAACATTATGCTAAGTTAAAGAAGCCAGTCACAAAAGGACACATTTTATGATTCCCTTTTTAAAAAGATTTCATTTTTCATTTTTAAGTAATCTCTACACCCAACGTTGGGCTTGAACTTACAACCCCGAGATCTGAGCCAGCCAAGCATCCCTATGATTCTACTTATATGAACTGTCCAGAAGAGACAAATCACTACAGACAAAGCAGATTAGTGGTTGCCATGGCTAAAGACAGGGGAGAATGAAGGGTGATACTAATAGGTACAGGATTTCTTTTCAGGTTGATGAAAAGGTTCCAAACATCAGAGAGTAGTGTTGGTTGCAAAATTCTGTAACTACATCAAAAGCCACTGAATTGTATACTTTAAGAAGTGTATTTTAGGGGCGCCTGCGTGGCTCAGTTGGTTAAGCGACTGCCTTCGGCTCAGGTCATGATCCTGGAGTCCCGGGATTGAGTCCCGCATTGGGCTCCCTGCCGAGCAGGGAGCTTCTCCCTCTGACCCTCCCCCCTCTCATGCTCTCTGTCTCTATCTCATTCTCTCTCTCAAATAAATAAATAAATAAATAAATAAATAAATAAAAGAAGTGTATTTTATATATGTGAATTTTATCTCAATAAAGCTATTATTTAAAAAGAAAGTTATTAGAAATTATAATAATAATTATTATTATAATAACTTAAGTATACTAAACTCAAATTTATGTTCCATTATTTTCCTGGTTTTGAATGTCTATTTACCCAAAATGGGCAATGTCTTTTGAATGCAGTTAACTGTGCATCAACTGTGCATTCTAGGAATGCATGTACAGTTGTCATGCACAAACTCTGAATATATACATTTCATATATCCTGATTCCAGATTTCAAATATATCTTTATTAATAAATTCTAACTTGTTACTTCTGGTTCTTCTCACACTTGCACCATCATAATGATTCTAGATTAGAAATACATTTCTAATAGGTTCCAGCTTATCATTATTTCCAATTCTTTGTCTTATACTCGCATTGCCAAATGTAGTACTTTAAAAGCTTTGACGGGACGCGTGGCTGGTTCAGTCAGTTAAGCATCTGCTTTTGGCTCAGGTCATGATCCCGGAGTCCTGGGCCCAGCATTGGACTCCCTGCTCAACGAGGAGCCTGCTTCTCCCTCTCCCTTTGCCACTCCCCCTGCGTGCTTTCTCTCTCTCAGACAAATAAATAAATAAAATCTTAAAAAAAAAAAAAAGCTTTGATGGCTCACATTTGTGTTGAAGTGAGGATGGCCCAGCCATCTTCTTTGGTCTATAATTGTAAAACATTTTCATTATTAAATTTATAATTACCAATTAACATGATCAATCCAACAAACTGTTTCATTTCTACATAACCTATTTCCTTTTGATCATCTTTGTCCTTGCCTTTAGCATTTGTCCAGTTACAAACTACATCAAATAACTTTTGGTACATAAACACCATAAAAAAAAAAATACGGTCACATGTCATTTCAACAAACAGGATATTCCCGGTTCTTATCACAAAATATTATGTGATGAGGAGCTTTTCAAGGACTAATGGTATGAGAGTACTGTATTTCCTTTTTATTCTTAGAGATATATTGTTTACCCATTGACTCTTGAGTTTGAGAAAATTCATCTAGAATACTCTCATCTGAAGACTCAGAGATTTCACTTATACAATCAATTTCACGATCATTGTTAGTGCCCAAAGAACTGCTGCATCTACATTCATCTTCTGATTTGTCTAGTGCAACACCTTCCTCTGTCAGTTTTCTTCTCTTTGCCATTATGGGCTGAAAATGAACAATTCTGGATTCTCAACTGTACTCTATGAAAACAAAAACAAAACCAAACAAAACAACTATAAAGACAAGTCTCTCTAGACTTCTTTTATAGCTTCCTAAAAATTAATGTAATACTTTGGGCAACACAAAAGAAACACTAAAGGATAATGTAATAGTGATTTATTTCAATACTGCACCATGCTTCAAGGCAACTTCATCATTCTTCCTTTTTTTTTTTTTAATTATTTCAGTCTTTTATTTTCCAGGATGGGGGGGGAATAATTCACAAGTAATGATAAAATAGTATCTATGCTGATGAAATAGCAAGATGTTTAAAGATGAAGGAAAAATAAGATCACTAAGATTCCAGAATGTATTTAGATTTATAAAAGGATACAACAGGCCGATATGGTAATGCTAAGATAAAATGAGTTTTCTTCCTTTATTTTTTCATTTAAAAAAGAAATTATTTAAAGACTTTATTTATTTATTTAACAGGGGGAGGGGTAGAAGGACAGGGAGAGGGAGAATCTCAAGCAGACTCCAGGCTGAGTGCAGAGCCCGATGTGGGGCTGGATCTCACGACCCTCAGATCATGAGCCTAAATCAAGAGTCAGACGCTTAACTGATTGAGCCACCCAGGTGCCCCCTTTCTATTTTTAAAATAAATTCTCTTTGTCCTTTGGAAGATCTCTATTAAAAAATAAAAGTTATGAATATCAATCACTGCTCAAAAATAAACTCAAAAATCAAAATCGGGTCTCATGGACCCTGATGGTACATTGACAGTTAATAAAAACCAAACTCTATTTATTCAATAACAGATCTTGTGGCCATACTGCAGGTAAATGTGTAATTCCTATTAAGCTTTTGAAATTCTAAAAATGGCTTACAGAACCATCACAACTATCACGCCTGTTTTTACCTCATTGGACCCTAGTGGTTCAGGAACCCTAGCTGGGAACCATTGGATCAGATGCTCTCCATACGCCCTTGCAGCTATAATCCATTAAAGTAATAATATTTATCGGTGTTTTTCTTTTATTACAAAGATAACAAATTTCATGTAAAGAAAATACCAATCATTTCTATAATTCTATCCAAGGACATTATAAACAAATTGTGAAGATATCACAAGAAATATTTTCATTCTATGCCCTCAGTTCTTTGTGATCTCAATACCCTGAGCCACTAGCCACTTAATTATGAGGAAACCTTGACACCTCTTACCCTTATTTATTTACGTGAGTCCCTAAGTCTCTCTTTTCTAAAGCATAGAGGTGGTGAGTGATAGGAGAAGGCTGCTGAAGGTACAGTGATAGAACACTACCCAGAATAAGCTCCCTCTGACAGTTGCATACTTCTGTTCAGCCTGGCCAATTCTTTCTCATTCGTGGTGTGCATAGTACATAAACACTTTATATATATGAATACACACACACACATATATAAGCATATATATATATATATAGTAAATACTATATTAACCAATACACATGCGTATGTGTATTTTTTTAAAAAAAACTTCATTTTCAACCATAGTTTTCTAAAAACACATTACATCAGAAAAGAAAAGTAAACATGAAGATTTTGAAGGAGAATGTACTTGTATCAATTTGGAAAATTTTATACAAGCATTTTCTCCAGAAAGAAAAAGAAACAAAGATTCCTTGTATTTTTAAATACTTTGTGCAATTATCAAAGATAAAGAGCCTCTTAATCCAGGTACAAGCCAACCACTCCCAGAAACCAGCAAGAAAATTATGTTCCTAATGTCCCTATTTAAAAGACTCACAGGTATGCTTTAATAAAATGATATACTTGTAAATTAGACCTGTGCTTTAATAACGACCACATTTAGTTAAGTAAATCTGTTCCATGGTCTAGAGAAAACACTAATTTTAAAAAGATTAAAGTATACCCTACACTATTATTTTTTCCACTAAGAATGAATGTTTATTAGTTCATTTAATCTTACTTTTTTAAATCTTTAAAATGAGAGCTTTAATTTCATTTTTGAATCAAATAGATAAAAGCATGCCACATAATCATGAAAGTAAAAAAAATTCAGTATTTTTGAGATAAAAATGTCTTATGAAACCATTATATCAACTTTAAGCAGCTATGTTTGAAAAATTCAATGAACTTGTCTAAAATGCTTCTTATAATTATAAGCACATATATTACTATATAAGACTTTCTTTTTGACTCTTAGCCAGTTCTAAGTCTTTTACAGAGAGTGAAAATGGAATGCATTTTTAATACTAATGGAATGAGATGATACTATATGAATTTCTCATGCTTTAATGATGTTGTTTTGGGAACTCAAGGATGATATCGATCTCTCTAATTTCAACATTCAAGGGCAGAAACTGAAAATCAATATAGATCTACTGTGCTAAATAACTACCCAGGAATGGGTTCTCTTCCTCTAAAACCACTTCCCACTCCCTGAGACTGTCAAGCTTCTCCAACTGTAATTTCTCCTCTCTGTCCTTGGCATAACCAATGAGTACATGCTTTATGCTTCCTATTATGTCTGATATACAAATAATAAGCCAAAATACAGTCAAGGCTTTTAAAAATTTCAACCAAAATATTAAATAATCAGAGACTTACATAGGATTTATGAATAAGGATAGTAATCATTGCATTATATACATATATGAGCAAAAAACCACTTTAAATCTAATAGCCGGCAACTACTCACAATAAATAATGTTATATACACACAATGAAATACCACATAGTCATTAAAAATCATATTTTCCAAGAACACTAAGGATATGTGAAAAGGCTAATAACATGCTATTGGGTAAAAAAGGAAGATACAAAGACTATGAATCCAATTTTATAAAAAGAATATATATATAAAAGAAAAAAATCCAGAATATGCAATAAAATATCAATAGATCTCTAGACGTAAGCATTATAGGTGACTTTTATTTTTTAATATTTTTCTGTTTTTCATAATTTTCACCAAACACATAAAACTTCTCTTGAAAGGTAATTTTAGAAATAAAATATCAAAAAGTTTAAAATACATTTTTCTGTTAAATCAACATTAAGTATGCTTTTTCAAGGTAGTGGATAATTTCTGATTGAACTAAATCAAGCAATCATTAAGTGCATTAAATGACTATATATCTTATATAGAAACACTTTCATCTGTATACATTCAGCCACATAATCAAAGATTCCACTACCCACCTTGTTTTTCTTCAGGTGTTTCTATGTAATAAGGCATTCTTTTCATAGTTTCTCTCAACTCCTGTTTCAAGGCCAGCATATAATCTTCACCCTCTCCTGCTTTCAGTGGCACTGGTTTATAATCTGTATCCTTTTTAAGAGACAATTTTTTTAATAAGTTAAGTTTTTAAATATCCCTTTTGTCTATAATCTGGAAAATGTCAGTTTTATTGAAAAACTACATTTTATAGATACTAAGTTTTACAATCAACTGAAAAGATGTTGAGCTTTTGTAATCTATTTAACCTTTTAGCCCATTTCCTACTTTGCTCTTATTTTAGAGGTAGGAAAGAAAGATGCTTAATTTTCCTACTGACCACACCAACAATTATTTTGTTACATAGTCTGTTGACCGTGATTACATAGTTTAGAACTCAAAGCACCAGAATGAAAGCAACTGCTTTGGTTTCTTATTAACCTCAGTTAGTAGTGGTGGTATTAGTGGGAGCAGTAGCTAAAAAAAAAACAAGAACAGAAGTAGCAGCTATTATTTAGCAAGTGGTTACTCTGACCCAGATGTCCTCAATATTCAACATCCATGATCCCATTTAAACTATCATCAATATTTTCCCTTTGACAGTAAATAAACTGACAAGTGAACAATCTATAAACTCACACGACATGTAAATGACAAAGCAGGAGTTTGAACCTGCATCTCCAATTTTTTTTTTTTTTAGACAGAGAGAGAGTGTGCATGTGCATGTGTGTGTGGTGGGGGGTGGGGCACAGACGGAAAAGGAGAGAGAATCCCAAGCAGGCTCCACACTCAGTGCTGAGCCTGACCCAGCGCTTAATCCTAAGAGCCTGAGATCATGACCTGAGCTGAAATGAAGAGCTGAATGCCCAACCAACTGAGCCACTCAGGTGCCTCTTGACGTCTTCAATTTTAACGAACTACACACATGCACACATATGTATATTATGTATATATATTCATAAAATATATGTATTTATTAAAAAGTGGGACCTCAGGTTATGTAGTAAAGACATTTCTTAAAAAAAAGACATTTCTAGTATGAGAGCAAAGTATAGGGTACATTTTCAAAATTCCACTCTGAATTTGTTCATTCATTCTACAACTATTTATTAAGTGCTTACTATAAGCCAGACACGGTTGGACAACAAGAGACACCATGATGAACTAATCAAACTTCCTGCCCTTATGGAACTTACATTCTAGGGGAGAAAAACACGAGATGTAAGTAAACAACGAGGAAATACACAATTTCAGGTAGTGATAAGTGGCATGAAAACGAAGCTGGGTAGAGGAAAGAGTGATGGACAGAGTACATGGAGGCTGGAGGTATTGGTCTAGACAAGGGTGAGCACACGTGACCTCTAAGGAAGTCACATTTGAGCAGAGCTCTTGATAAAATTAGGAAGCCATCATGGAAAGACTTGAAAACAGATGGCTCCAGCCAGGGAAACCAACACAGGAAAACGTCTGCGAGAACAAGGAGGCCATGATAGCTAAGGACAGAGAAGGTCAGTGACAGGAAAAGTTAGACAGACACCAGCAAGGCCCTATCAAATAGAGCCAGTTTGCCAGCAGTAAGGAATTACAATTTTATTCCAAGTATAAAACAACATGTCCTAATATTCCCAGTGTTTAGAAGTATCCTCACACATGGAGAAGAGCTTGTTTTAAAAGAAATCAATGTATAAAGTGACATTATGCCTATACATGAGATGTGTATTGTTGTTTCAGGCTATTTACTAAATATCAAAAAGGCAAAATACCAAGAGCAAAAAGTAGAGACTCCCTGTGGAAGACACCTAGATCCCTAGATACATTTGTTCAGGGTCCTCTACCTACATAAATCTTTTGACAAGGGACTTTTCCCTTTTGAAATAGAGGAAAGATTCCTAGATTGAGGGGTATGTGGTTATTTACGATTTTTTCATTTTTTTATATCGTAGCACATACACACCTGGAAATGTAAGCTTAGATTTTAAACTAAATGTAAAGTGAAAGCATTAAATATTATGCCAATTGAGTTTACAGCATACTCATTAAATTTAAAAGCAACACTAAATGTAGTAGGAACACTTAGATGTTGAGAAACAGCAACAAAATTCAAATTGACTTTTTTAAAAATAGAGAAATAAGCAAAAAAAAAAAAAAAGTTGAGTAGGGACTAAAAGACCAAATGGTATACTAGGGAGCAAAATCAAATCCTATAGATACAAGATGAGAGGAAAATCATTAAGTGAAAGTCTGGTAGAGTGAGGACCATTGGGGACCACTGTAAAATCTGACCTGACTTTCAAAAATATTATTTTGATGTTAGAATACATCAAAAACACAACAGAAGGTGCGGGAATTGAAAAAAAAATTCTTTCTTAGTTCACATAGTACTGAGTATATTCAAGGAAAGGTGACTACAGTTTTTTCTGTCTTTTAGGAAAGCAGTGTTAAAAATCAGAAAGAGGTTCAGGGAAGCACACAGCAGCGAAGCACACCCTCTTTTACTTTCTTACATTTAAGATTTTATAATGATATCCTCTATTCAGTCCTATATAGAATTTTAATTTTCTTTGAAACATGAAAAAACAAACCGTGAGAAATCTACTTTTACTGTACTTACGGGAAATAGTGGAGGGGGTTTCAATACTACATCAGGTAACTTTTCACCTCTGCCAAATCCAACTGCCTCAATATTAAAGGTGTAAGCTGCACGTCCGCGTCCTTTACTCCCAGCCATCACAATTAGTTATACCAGAAAAGTGGGCAAATTCTGAAAGACATCATGTAAAAAAGGAAACCAACATAATTTTAGCAAAATATAAAACTCTGCCCGTTAAGTAGCATGGCCAATTTAAAATACTTCTGGAAAGTCCAACTTGTAAAGAAAGAACCACATGATAGACTGATTTCTGGACCCCTCACACCTAGTCATGCCTGGGGGTGACAAGAGGATGGCCTCAACTATCTCATCTCGGCCCTGGGTGAACAGCTGACCCTGGGTCTCCTCTAAGATGCCACCCGGACCACTGCACAGCCAGCTGACGCACTTCTCTCCACCCCTCTGTGATCTGGCCTCAAGATCTCGGACATTTGTGAAAAGTGTGGACAAGGAAAGGTCTGGCTGAGGAAGACAGGCTGCCTTGCTTTTTCATTCAACTTGAAGACTATCATTAGTCACGTACAATATCATTAGTCATATACACTTGAGATTTTTAAATGAATTATTTATCCTAGAATTTGAGTGTTGGAAAGAATCCTTGAGATCTAATCCAATGTCCTTTTAGAAATGGGAACGGGCTCAGTAAGACTCTGAAGTATGTCCAAGCAAAAACAAAATTGTTAAAGTTCAGAGAAAAACATCTGAAATAGTTAAAGGTACGATAAACCTGTCCTCTTTTCAACTTTGGGGACAACAGTGATGTCACCTACTCAAGTTCTGCACTGAATTTCTGAATTGTCTGAAACATGATTATACTATAGTATGAGAACTGCTGGCAGAATATTAACAGGGATCCCTACACCAAGGCTCTTTCATTACAAGTCTGCATTTGACTGCCGTGATGATTTAACACACATCCTCTAAATCTCTTTTCCCATTGATAATACGGTGTATCCTTCAATCCTGCAAGCCTAACAAAGCAGTGATATATCCTCCCATATCACTCAACAGTTCCCCTTTCTTTCTTTCCTTACCATCATTTGAAAACATGAGGTCATTTCCTGCACAACGCTTCTCCAAATTTAAGGCACATGAGAATTACCTAGGAATCTTGTTAAAATGCAGAGTCTTTCATTTGGCCGAGAATCTGCATTTCTAATAAGCTCTCTGGGGATATCAGTGCAGCTGGTGTGCAGTCCACAGTTTGAAAGTAGCAAGGCTGTACATTCTCCCATTTCTAAATCTGAGGAACTGAATCCATGAGAATGTGGTTTAATGCATTCCTCTAGTCCCTGTATTTTCTAAGTAGAGGTGTACTCAAATTTGAATTAAATTTTCTGAAGAACACTTAAAAGAGATGCTCTGTTTTTCCTACTGCATCACATGAGGATGCACATGAAGTCTCTCTCGGTGATGTTCTCTGGTCAGTGGGTCAGGTGCTATCAGTCTGTTTCATCTAGTATAAACTTCCCCATCAGTTTCTACCTAATGATTTTAGCAGCCATTGATGATTGTAGTCTAGATTCATTATTCCATTATGGACTGTAATTCTATTCTTTCTATATCTACTAATTGGAATTCTATCAGGAATCAATTCCCCTCATTCACTATTTAGTTACAATGAAGCACAAGTTATATAGGAAAGGTACTTATTTTAATAATCAAGCTCATTCCATCTGTCCACCATAAAAGAGAGGGAGAATATCCAAATGGCTGTGTTTCATTTGCTGAGTCACTCAAGCATACGCTTGCACACAAAGCAAGTTTCCCAAGTATGAAAACTGCTGAGCAGAAAGACACGCCTACACTCTAAGAAATGAATTGGGGGAGCCCAGTAGGCATGGTTGAGACCACTGGGCTTAATTCTAATCTGGGATTTGCTACTAAATAAAATTAAGAACAATTCCAGGTAACATTTCTAAAAATGCCTGATCATGAGAATTACGTGGAAAACTTGTTAAATATACCGAATCTCATGTGATCCTCAAGTATTCAAACCTACACCAGAATCTTTGGAGGTGGGCTCTAAGAAACAGTTGGGAAAACTCACCCTAAAAAGAGAGTATATCAGCTACCATTGCTTGATGGAATATCCCTTGAGAAATATCAAACTCTGCTGCCTCTAAACTTCCATATTTACCAAGCACCTCTGGGTGTATAAATTGATATCATTAGTGAATATACTGCCCTTGGCAGAAAAATCAATCCTAGCTCTTGAGCCACCCTTAATGATTACATGGCATTCTGGTCTACAGATTCATCTCTTTTTAGTTTGGCTATTATGAGTCAGTAGTCCCGTACCTAGAGAAATTGACAAATTCATTTTCTTCTCTTGCAGAGCTGAGAAGTATTTCTTGGACTCCAGTAACTGTCTCATAGGGAACATGGCTCACAAGTGAGGCCTAAGCCTCAATCTTTGGAATTCTTTGAGTCAACCACTCCCTTGTTCTTTTTTCACCTTCCCAAACTTCTTGAATGACAGGCTTTTTTTTTTTTTAAGATTTTATTTATTTATTTGACAAAGAGAGAGAGAGAGACAGTGAGAGACGGAACACAAGCAGGGGGAGTGGGAGAAGCAGGCTTCCCATGGAGCAGAGAGCCCGATGCAGGGCTCAATCCCAGGACCCTTAGATCATGACCTAAGCCGAAGGCAGCCACTTAACGACTGAGCCACCCAGGCGCCCGACAGGCTTTTTTTAAACCAACATCCCCCATTTTCTCGTTATCCAAATCTTCTTCTACTTCCTATAGACCAGTTTCACTGAGTCATTCATTCAACCAATATTGAGCATTCCAGGCACTGTGGCAGGACCCAGAAAGCTTTGAATAAAACCTTGTCCCTGTCCTAAGAGCTTGTATTTCAGCAGCTGAAAGAACACAAACATGTAAACAAATAAGTGTGTAACATAATGTATGTATTCTTGTTGTGGGTTGAATTATACCCCCCTTCCCCCCACCAAATATGCTGGAACTCCTAATCCCCAGTACCTGTGAATGTGACCTTCCTTAATTGGAAATAAAGTCTTTGCAGATGCAATCACATTAAGATGAGGTCAAGCCCTCTTCCAATGACAGGTGTCCTTCTAAGAGGGAAATTCGAGAAGAGAGACACGCACAGAGGGAAAACACCATGTGAAGATGAAAGCAGAGATTGGAATGCTGCAGTTAAAAGCCAGGAATGGCAGACAGTGCCAGGATGCACTAAAGCTAGGAGAGGCAGGGAGCAAATTTTTCCTTAGAGCCTCCAGAAAGAACAAACCCTGCCCACACCTTGATTTCAGACTTCAGGCCTCCAGAACTGTGAGAGAATAAATTTCTGTTGTTGTAAGCTGCCCAATTTGTGGTAAAATGTGATAGCAGCCCTAGGAAATCATCAATACAGTTCTGAAGAAAAAGAAATCATGGTAAGGAGATAGAGAATAACAAAGGGGTATGGTAGTGGCTTTTCACACAAGGAAGGGCTTTCTGTGGAAGATAAATCTGAGCAGCATGCTGGAGAAGGCCTGTGAACCACACGAGGGCGGGACAAGGCAGAGATGGCTACAGAGAGAAGGAGAGCAAGTGCAGAGGAAGAAGTCACATGCTGGGAGTGTCTGAGGAACAAGAAAGCCATGTTGTTGGTGAGGAGTGAGGAGCAAGGAGAGGCGGGTGGAGGCCAGGGTTTGTGGAAACCTGTGTGAGCTGTGGTAAGGGGTTCAGCTTTTACCTCACTTGTGCTGGGCACTACACTCACAAAGAGGCTGAAGTGCGAAGGACCCAGTGGTCCCCAGTGGTAAAATCCACTGGCCTTTTGTCATGCTCTTGGCCTTCCAAAGCACACAGCTCACTGTTGCCTCCTCCCTTTTGGAACTCTCTCTTTCCTAGGCTTTATTAAAACTCCAGGTTTTGGGGCGCCTGGGTGGCTCAGTCGGTTAAGCATCTGACTCTTGATCTCAGCACAGTTCTTGATCTCAGGGTCGTGAGTTCAAGCCCAGTGATGGGCTCCATGCTGGGTGTGGAGCCTACTTAAAAACAACAACAACAACAACAACAACAAAACACCTCAAAACAAAAACAACAAACAACAAAAAGCCCTCCAGGCGTTTCTACCCCACTGACTTTTTTTTTGTCTACTTCTCTTCTTAAACTTCCTAAGTATGGATTTCCTTAAGGTCCAATCTTTGGCCTTCTGCTCTTTTTGGTCTTGGTCTTCAGAAAACACATCCGTATTCAGTGTTAGATGACCTGTCCCATACTATTATCTACAGCACTGACTTTTGTCTTGAGTTTCAGCCCATGTTCTCACTATCAAAAGAATATTTGGAAAGCACTTTAAACTTAAAATACTGAGATCATCTTCCCCCTACACCAACTAGCTTGCCTTTCAGGTATTACATCTCTATTTCTATCCATGGTACATTATTTTCCCAGTCACTGACATTTGATGATGTGAAGGACATCAGTATTGATTACTCACTCTGTTCCACCCTTCCTATCATATCAATCAGCTAATTCTTCCTTCAAAACATCCCTTCCTTTTCATCTCCTCTACCATAATCCCGTGTAGCCCCTTTCTACCTCACTTTGGACTGACTGCAAGTTTTGTAGTATCCCTTGTTCTTCCCATTTATTTTAATTTATTCTTCTACATAATTCATCCTAAGGCATAGTTCTGATTATGCTACTCTTCTCATTTCCCTCTTGGCTACAGAATTAAATCCAAACTCCCTACCCAAGTGTTCAGGGCCCTTTTAAGATGGCTGCACCTATCCTCCTGACTCCTTCTATCATCATGTCTTGTTTACCATTCTCTCCACTGTAATCTACTCCCTCCTTCCCCTGCCTGACTGGGTTCCCTTTCACCTGAAGATCCAGTTTAAGTCCCTCAAAATCCACAACAGTCATATCACCCCACCTTGCTCTTAGGGAGAGCCTCCTGTTAAACGGATTTTTAAAAATTGAGGTGTTACATATTCCTGCTCTTTAATTCTGGAAGAAATAGAGACAATGCTCTTTTTAGGAAATGGGCCTTTTCCAAAGGGAAGAAGTTTCACTTATGTTTCCTCTTTATTTCTTCGGCTGTAGTAACAGTAGAGATTTTACATCCCTCACTGTCTAGCATGGTGCTCTCTATACAGCAACAGTTCCACAATTAATGTTAAGCTCCTTCTTTCTTTCTTTCTCTCTTTCTGTCATAGGATTTCATGAGCAAATCTACCCAAATCAGTCAGCCTACCATTAACATTGTTGTTGCTGTTTTTAAACTTCCAGAACTTTAAAGTTGGGAGACCTGGATGTACACTGGAATCATCAGAATTTAAAAACAAACAGAACAAAACAAAACTCAAGCTTCCCCCCAGAACAACGAAATCACAATTTCTGGAGATGAGATAGGCCTTAGGACTTTTTAAAGCCTTCCTAGAGATTACAATGTGTAGCCCAAATTAAGAACCACTGCTTCAGATTAAACTTCACATTTTGTAAAAGAGGAAAGTGAAGCCCTGAGAGGTTAGCTAGCTGACTGCCTAAAGACACACAGTTAATTCCTAACAAAGACAGAACTGGGTTAGAGCCTCAGGTACCTTTCCATTGTCCATTGATCTACATTATGCTACCTGAAACATACTTCCAGCCTAGTTGAAGACTTCTTTAATCCCACAGATGTCTTTAATCTTTACAAAGAAGTGAATTAGTAATGGCGAAACTGACTGAATTTAAAAGTGTAAAATCAGAAGCATCATCTTCCATTTTGGAATGACTCCTGAAAATTCCTATTCAGAACTGTTCTGAGATAGTTTGATGGGTGTAGTCCAAGCATCCAAGAGTTGAAATGCAAAACCCATTCTAATCAATTATAAAGACAACCTTGCAGCAGAGGCTGAGCTAATCTCTAAAATTCCTCGTAGCACTAACATTTTATGAGTTATGTTGTAGCCCAAATGTATTGTCATCCACATCTCACACTGTCCCTTGCACATATTAGCTAGGTGAATAAATGTACAAACAGATGTAAGCAGGCATGGAAGCTGGGGGGAGACACTGAAAGCCAGGTCACAGTATCCTTCCCGACGAATGACACCTAAATTGCCCCAATCAGAACCTGATAGGCATACTGACCTCTTCTCCATCTCCCTCAATCCCCTCATCAACAGAAGAATGTTAGCTGTATCCTCTCTTACATGTTGACCTCCCTTCACCTCTGCCTTTGTTCAGGCCTTTACCATTTCTCACCTGGATCTCTAACACAGAAAAAATAAATTCCCAGAAAATGCCAGAATCTCCCTTTCAACTCACTCTCCATTCTTCTCCAGTCTTCTTTCTAGAACATAAACCTTGATGTGTCACTCTCCTTAACTAACAAAGCTTTGAGTCTAACTTTCTGCCTCTTGCCCCCTGCATGCCATACTCTAGCCACTCTCAACTCTACTACACCAACTCTTGCATGTAGCATTCCTTCTGCCTGGAGTGCCTTCCTCCCACATCTACCTGAGCAAGCCCCAGCATCATTTAAGATGCTGTGTAAATGATACTTTTTCTCCACCCAACATGGAGGTAGGTCTCTCCCTTCTCTGTTTCCCAAGTACTACACTGCTTTTATTACCCTTTTAAAAATCATGCTGTAATTGTCAGTTCTTGTCTGTGTTTCCAGTAAGCTCTTCAATTATCCATTCATCAAGTATTTATTAAGCACCCTCTGTGTCAGACCACTTCTCCGTACTGGGAATATAGTAGAGAACAAAACGAAGCTTCTGCTCTCATGGAGCTCATAGTCTAGCACAGGAAATGGAAAGGCCAACTAAGAAAGGACAGACATCCAGGGGAAAGTGTGATGCAAGCAGAAGGATCTGTAATTATGAAGGCCTCCTTGAAGACTTATTCACATTTTCATGCTCTGCCACTAATCTGAACCTAGCAAAAGTCCAATAAACACTGGGTGAATTATTGCTGAGCTCACCACCTAGTAAGGATATCCCTCCATTTCTCCTACAGTAGTTTCCCTCTGCCTACAGGAAAAATACCCAAACTACAGAAAGCTCTGTACTTCCCATGCTCTTCTAACAAACAGTGGTCCTTTAAGTCCTCATATACCACTGTTCAACAATCCTTTCCATTTGTATCCTTACAACACCTAGTTTTTACTTCCACTGTGGTATATATCCCATATTGCTTTACATTGCAATATGGGATATATCTCATGGGTATCTTTATAATTTTTCCTGGCTGAGTAGGGAGGTTAGTCAAGTTCTCAAAGGAATTTTTGAAGCCTAACGATGTTTCCATAGCTGGGAGGTGCTAGGTGGGAACAGGGACCTGGTGTTAATAGTAGGGGTGATTTATGTGGCTGGCTGGGCCACACCCAGGCACTATCCACGTTTCTTGTTCTCACAAGGTGCGATTGCCTCCACCTTTACTTAGTTGAGCCTTTCTATAAACTTTCTTTGCTCTCTTCCAAGAGCAGACAAACAAACCAAAAAAAAAAAAAAAAAAAGCGTAGGGGAAAGAATACAGAATTTCATTTTTCAGAAGATCAGAAAAATCCTCTCCCCCACGATACAGGGTAAAGTGCCAAGAGTTAGGAAAACATACTGAATAGTCGGTCCTTAAGCAGCAAGTCTGCGGCAATGACTCGTGCCTGAGCCAATCATATAGTCACCAGATTTGAAAATCTACCATCAGTTAGGGAGCATAAATCCCCTTCTAACTCACTGCAAACAGTCCCAGGAAGTGGAGACTAGGTAAAATCTGGAAGGGACGGTTTTCCAAAGATTTTGAAGGGTTTAGAAGAAGAAAAGGTAAAGCTATCTCCCAACGTTCCTCAATCCAGAAGCGCTTCAGTGAACCGCCACCCTTGACTTCCCCCACCTTCTCCATGTGCCCCTTTAACTTCTCTCTACCCTCTCCATCTCCTCCCAGCCCCTCAGGTGCTCCCTCTGTTACCTGCTCACTAAGACTCGAGGCTTGGGTAAAACTGTGCAGCCGAAGTGCCGGCCGGCAAGGAAGGGGTGCAAGACAGAAGGCGCGGGCGCTCGGATACACGTTCCACCTCTGGAGAAGCGCGCTCCGCCCTCCACGCGGCCTCAGAGCCTTGTTCCGATCCCGACTAGTTAGCCCCACCCACTCCCTAGTTAGGCCCCGCCCGCTGGGCCAAGAGCTTTTTAGCCCTTGGCAGGCGCCGTACTCCTCCATCCGGCTTGGCCTGACTCTTTCCGCGCCGGCTGGAAGTGCGCTTCCCAGCGCGCAGTGGGTGGGAGGACCCGGCACCTCCCCTGCCTTGCTCCTTGCCTCTGCAGTCAAATCCCTGGGGTGAAGAAAGTGTCTCCTTCTGGGTCTCCAGTGTGCTGCGGTGCCCCTGCGTTAACGCCCCCTTGTGCTGCAGCTACTGAAGCTGCGACTACTCCAGCGCCTAGGTGCGGGCAGAGCAACCTCTGCTCTTTGCGGACCTGGCTGGAGGGTGCGGACAGACTCTCCAGGCCGCGTCTCGGCGCGTCCTTCCTCCTAGTTCTCCCCCCCCCGCCCTCGCGTCTCCCGGATCCCCCGCCCTCTCCTCGCTCTGCGTCTCCTCCCTGGCTGCGGGCTGACCGCTCCACACCGCCGCAGCGCCTAGTGTCTGGACTGCCTGCCGGAGGCACACACGCCTACACCCACTCCGCTGGACCGCACCTCTGCCCAGCATGTCCGCGCTCGAGTGGTACGCCCACAAGTCCCTGGGCGACGGCATCTTCTGGATTCAGGAACGCTTCTATGAGTCGGGCAACCGCGCCAACATATGGCTGGTGCGCGGTTCCGAGCAAGATGTGGTGATAGATACCGGCCTGGGGCTGCGCAGCCTCCCAGAGTACCTGTACTCCTCCGGTCTCTTGCAGGATCACGGGGCCAAAGAGGACGCGGCGTGCCGGCCACTGCTGGCCGTGGCCACCCACGTGCACTTCGACCACTCCGGAGGCCTCTACCAGTTCGACCGGGTGGCCGTGCATCATGCCGAGGCCGAGGCACTGGCTCGCGGGGACAACTTTGAGACCGTGACCTGGCTGTCTGACAGCGAGGTGGTGCGGGCGCCCAGCCCCGGCTGGAGGGCCAGGCAGTTCCGAGTGCAGGCGGTACAGCCCACCCTCATCCTGCAGGATGGTAATGGGCCCTCACGGGCACGCGCTCTGTCATTAAGGGAGGGGATTGGGAAAAACTGTTCGAGGGATGCATGTTGCAGACGTGCGTGGCTATAAGCTGGCCTGTTTTGTCACATCGCAGAAACACCACTACTGTTTCTCCCTTCCCCGAGTAGAAGCCCACTCGATCAGAGCCAAGGCCAGTTCTGGCACCGTGTGGCAACGCCAAGTACTGGAATTAAAGCCGGCTCCACCTCCTAGTCAGTTTCCTGTGTAAGATACAGTAGTAACACTACAGAGGCTTGTGACTAGGGATTCCCCATTCTTTTCCCGAACACCTGTCTGATTTCCAGACGCTTTTCTAGCGAAAAGACTTTTAAGGAATGACTCCTCCCAGAGAGTTCATGACATGCTCTGTGCTTTTGAGGCCGGCTGACTTCATCCGCTATGTCAGTGGTCACTGCTGGGTATGAGCAGTTCCCACCTGTAGGTTTAGAAAGCCATTAGAGAGCAGTGGTTCCAATCTGCTCGTGCATCCTAATCTCCATATAGGTTTCTGTTCTTGATGTAGCCTCATTAGAGAAAGGCTTGATGGCGAACATAAAAAGTAGAGTATGTGAGTCTTACATTATGACAATATACGGTCTGGCTTAAAGCAAGGCCTGAAAAAAATTAATAAGGAGGTTATTTCCGGTGATGGTGAAGTACGTGGACTAATGCATGGATAGCCTTGGGCCTGTGCCTTTGTAAAAGACAGGATGGGGATCAGAGAGAAACTAATGGAATAAAATAAAATAGACGTGGGCCCCAGCCCTCGCAACCCCAGCAGGCACTTAAATAATTGAGCTAATTAGCCACAATAGCAATATTTGTATATTAATTTCCTTTTCTTTTTTAGAATACTTTTGTTGATTTCATTTTATCTTCACAACACGTTTGAAGCGAGGTGGCTGACCACAAAGCAAGATAATGACAAAAGCTAGGATTTGAACCAAGACAAAATAGATCAAAGCATGCAGATCATAAATCCTACCCCATAAATATATTATGGTAATTCTGAGTAGGATATGAAACCCCCTTCTCATATTTTTATCTTGAAACCATTTCAACGTTACTCCAAGAGGTAGAAATATCCTGTTGCACAATGAGGCTCCTTTATGACTGACCAATATGACAAATAATGAAGTATTTCACAATAATCAGTTTATCATACAGATGAGATCTTGATCACTTGAAATAGAAAAAAATAGAAAGCAAGATTCTGTACCTCACACCCCACTGAAAAAGTCTTTTAATTAAAATTTTAAATCTAAAGATTAAAGACTGGTTAGGTGGGAGTCATTATTTGACAATTTGAAATGAAAGAAAAGTACATTTACAGTATTTCTTGTATTTCTTGGTAAAATTGATACTTTTTAGAGGTAGGATTTCCATGCAGTTGACGGGTATTCAGAGTAAATTAATTGTAGCACTGAGACCAAAAAATGTTTACATTAGTATTTAAAATGTATTAATTTGTCTGAATGAATAAATTACTTCTGATTTATTTACTTTTGCTCCTGTGCCAGCAATAGGAAATCAATGGTGAAAGAATGATAAGAATTACTGTTTTATAGGTGAAGAGTCCAAGCAGGCCTGAATATCATGCCTGAGGTCACATATCCTGTTTGGAAAAGAGCTAGGACTAGAATCCAGGTTTCCTAAATCTCAGTTGATGGTAGTAACATTATAGCATTTTGGAACTGCAGGGGGCCTGTAAGCCTTTGAAAGTGTGGGAAAAAAAGCTTAATATTTACCAAACACTTAAAACTGAGAATAGGGTGTTAAATAAAAAGGTGTTTTTCATTAGGAGCAGAATGCCTCACCTCTCAAGTAGTATCTAATTTCCTCTTTTCTCAGGAATATTAATTTCCTTTCTCTTCTGAATGGTGTGGCCTGCTAACTTGCTGTTATCATAATCCAGATGCCTGGAAGGAGATACAAAATACTTATATGAAAAATTCATACACAGTTACACACAAACACACACACACATACACACACACACACACACACACACGAACAGCACATATCCAAACAGCATGAGGTCGTTGTTTTAGTTAGAGCATAAGGAGACTGAAGTCATTAGTTTATTACATTTCATTTAGTGAACTGATGATCACTTGTCATGAGGAAGCATAATCTGGGCATGGTATAACTAACCCAAAAGCTGACTTGTAAATGAGGGACAAGGAGAGATCATCATCCAGTGTATCATCTTAGATGGAAAAACAACTCCCCCTACTAATAGTAACATAGTATCCTCCTATAAAAAGATAGATAAACCTTAGGTTAATATAGTACCTTCTTGATGGGGCATACATCTCTTTGTCTGTTTTTCACAATATTCAAATGATATGAAGTGCAGGCATTTTGTCCCCTGTTATATATGTTTAAACAATTTGCCTAGAGTCACCAAAATAATCACAGGTAGACTTAAATCATTTGGGGAGGTTAAAAAGAAAAAATAGAACCCAGAAAGGTAGCAGGTTGAAAAACATATCTAACTTGACTCCATCCCAAACCTGACTAAGACTACTATAAAGGGACCGTGGTTTGTCTGTTTAACTGTAAATCCATATTGAACTATTTCAGATGCTGCAGAGTAAATGTGATAACTGAGTCAGCAGTTTTATCTTCCGGCAGCAATGGGAAATCAAGAGCCAATCCAGTCTGCACTGCAGGAACCTTAAAAGGCTCAGGAATTAGCAGTAGCTGGTACCTTAGTGGCAGCGAAGGAAAGAATACTAAAATAAGTAGAATTGGTTGAAAGCCATTTAAGAGGTTATTGAAACTCTGGAATGCCCATCTGGTTAGTGTGTCCTCTGGGGGTGGGTAAAGCAGAGGAGTTTCTTGATTGAAAGATGCTAAGTACTATTGAGCTCAGGATTCAGTATGGAAAATAGAAGTGTGTGTGTGTGTGTGTGTGTGTGTGAGAGAGAGAGAGAGAGAGAGAGAGAGATTGTATGTTCCCTACAAGTTTCCAAGAAGGATAGACCCAGGTCTTTACCCGCCAAGTAGCAAATTGGAAGAATCTTACCTGGGAAATGCATCCAGCCCTGGAGGAAAGACTAAGATGCTGATCTCTAATCAATCTTTGGCTTGATCTCTCCACAGTGAAGCCTTGGTCACTAGTCCCATGCATGTGCTTCAAGCAGCCTTTTCACCCCCCATTCTTTTTTTTTTTTTTTAAAGATTTTATTTATTTATTTGAGACAGAGAGAATGAGAGACAGAGAGCATGAGAGGGAGGAGGGTCAGAGGGAGAAGCAGACTCCCCGCTGAGCAGGGAGCCCGACGCGGGACTTGATCCCGGGACTCCAGGATCATGACCTGAGCCGAAGGCAGTCGCCCAACCAACCGAGCCACCCAGGTGCCCCTCACCCCCCATTCTTAAATGGGCAACCAAGCATTATGAAAAATCTGAGAAAATCATCTAACATGAGATCAAATACTAAAACAAATAACATAAGGCAATTTGAGGGTTGAAGATTATCATTAATAGTATCAGGGGATGACAGAAGCTATTGTATTCAAGATATCCAAGAGACAATAGGATGCTTTAAAAATAAGCAACAGAACAGTATATGTGCACGCGTGTGCACACACACACACACACACACACACGAGTCTTGGAATTTAAAATGGCAGAAGTTTTTTTTTTTAAAGATTTATTTATTTCAGAGAGAGAGAGTGCATGTGCAACAGGGGGAGGGGCAGAGGGTGAGGGAAAGAGAGAGAGAGAAGCAGACACATGCCTGCCCCATATGGCGGTCAACGTGGGGTTCAACATGGGGCTTGACCCCATCACCCTTAGAAGATGACCTGAGCTAAAATAGTCACTTAACTGACTGAGCCACCCAGGCACCCCTAAAATGATAGAAGTTTCTTAGTAGAACTAAAAGATAAAGTTGAAAAACTTAAAAGAAAGAGCATATAGGCAAAATGAAAACTAGGAGAGAACCAATAGAACCAGTTTGGAAAATTCAACATTGGAATAAAAGAAGCACAGATAGAATAGAGAAAGTGGAGGGAAAGAAAGCATAATAGAGATAATTCATGAAAATATCCCATAATTAAGGGATGTAAATTTTTAGACTGAGAGAGCCCACAGAGTTCCTAGCATGAATAAAAACCCACCCAACCAAAGGCACATTATTGTAAAATTTCAGAATATTAGAATCAAGCTTCCAGAAATTTAAATTAAAAAGTCATCTATACAGGAGCACCTGGGTGGCTCTGTTAGTCAAGCGTATGACTGTTGGTTTCAGCTCAGGTCATGATCTCAGGGTCCTGGGATCAGCTCTAGGTAGGGCTCTGAGCTCAGTGGGGAGTCTGCTTGTGGATTCTCTCTCCCTTTCTCTCTCTGCCATTCCCCCCTACCCCCGTCTCAAATAAATAAATAAATCTTTCTTAAAAAGTCATCTATACAGATCATAATGGCTTTGGAGCCAGAAAAGAAGAACTATGTCTTATTTGAATACAATTCACTTCCAATTTAGAATTCTACATCCATTTCACTAACAGTGAAGTTCTCAAAAAGATATTTCCCACATGCTGTTACTTAGAAACTTACTAAGTTTCTAAGTTATCCTGTTTACTCACTTCAAAATAAGGAAGTAAAGCAAGAAGAAGACATGGAATACAGGAAACATGAGATACAAGAAAAAGTTGAAAGGAAGCATCAGGATGATGTCAAAGACGGTACTCCAACAATGATATTATGCCAGGTATAAAGAGCTCCACACTGGAGCAGTTAAATCATTAATCTTTTGGAGGATGAGAAGATGAGAAATATATACATGTGTAGTGCCAGTAGGAGAAGAATGAAGAGTAAAGAGAGCTAAAAATTCTTATATTTCATTGTGGAAGTCGACCAGTATCATCTAAAATTTAAAAACCAAGAAAGTAATACATGAATGAAATCAGTACAGTATATCTAATTTGTAAATCAAGAAATGAAATATAAAAATTATTTAGAGATGGGTATATCTAGTAGAGGCAGCTACCAGAAGAAAAATTGTTAAAAAATGGTTGATTCTTGGGAGCAGAATTGGAGATAGAGTCAGAATGGGGCAAATAACTTTTTCGTACATTTTAAGCCCTTTTGGAATATTTTATTTGAAATATATACATATATTTCTTTAATTAAAAATGAAATTAAAAAATGGGGTATACCAAGATGGGAAAGGATATTTAGAAGCCAAGAGAAGTTTAGTATGGCTGGAATCTGATGACAACTGGGTCAGGGTGACGGCTTGGAAGGATATTGTGGGTAAGTGTGTGTGTGATTATATATTTATATATATGATATTTTTATATATGGATACATTTCATAGGCAATTCTGATTCTTGTAAGAGAAGTTTTGATGAAATTATATATGTGAGCATTATAAGCATATGGGAGGCACATATAAAGCCACAGGGTAATGGCAGACCTAATGATATTTAGCCATATGGCCTTATCAACTGCTTACAGTTGGTATCTATTTGATAGATGGGCACTTTTGACTTATCTGTTGCTAAATATTTTGAATATCACTTGGATATAACCAATGATCTATAAGATTCTATCCCTGCATTGGCAATTATCCACAGATTTTTTTTTTTGATTCAACTTCCCTCCCCTCCTTTCTATACACTTACGAAAACATCAGTCTCTGACAGCTCCATTATTACACCAACCTAGCTATAATTTCTTTACCTTACCTGCCAACCATACATAAATGACATAAATGGGGTTTGTGATCCCCAGAGGCACTTTAAATCTGGAACAATTATCTTGTAAAGGAGTCTGGCCCCTTATGACTATCCTTGGTAGATACCTAGGAATGGAATCCCTGGATCTTATGGTAAGTAGATGTTAATTTTTTAAGAAAGTGCCTGTTTTCCAAAGTAGTTATACCGCTTTACACTCCTACATGCAATGGGTAAGAGTTCCAGTTTCTCCACATCTTTGTCAACACTTGTTTTTGTCCATCTCTTTTTATTTTAGCCATTCTCATGAGTGTGTAGTGGTATTTCATTGTGGTTTTATTTGCATCTCCCTGATAACTAATGATGTTGAGCATATTTTCAGGTACTTATTTGCTATTCAAATATCTTCTTTGTTAAAGGTTCTATTACAATCTCTCCTCCTTTCTAAAAATTTTTATTTTTGTTTTCTTATTATTGAGTTGTGAGTATTCTTTATATATTCTGAATTTACATTTCTGGGATAAACCTCATTTGGTCATTATCCTATTTATAAATTGCTGTATTTAATTTGCCAATATTTTGATAATGATTTTGAGACAACTATCATTAGGAATATTGGTTTGTAATTTTCTTTTTTTACATTGTCTTTGTCTACAATTAAATTTAAAAGCTTTCCCTCCTCATCTATATTTTGAAAGTCTAGATTCTTTCCCTATCTTTAGTGACTGACAGAACTGACCAATGAAGCCATCTTTGAGCCTGGACTTTTTTTTGTGGGGAGATTTAAATTATTAACCAATTTCTTTGCTTGATATAGGTCTATTTAGATTTTCTATTTCTTCTTCAATCACTTTAGGTAATTTGTCTCTTCCTAAGAATTTGTCTTTTTCAACTAAGTTGTCAAATTTGTTTACTTAAAGTTATTCATAATATTCCCTTATACTCCTTTTAATTTCCTTAGGGTCTGTAGTGATATCCCTTCTTTCATTCCTGATTTTTGCAATTTGTGTTTTCTCTAACTTTTTTCTTTGTCTAGCCAGTGGCATATCAATTTTGTTGCTCTTTTCAATGAACCAACTGTTGATTTCTTTGATTTTTTTCCTAATGATATTTGTTTCTTATTTATTCCTGTGCTGGCCTTTATTATTTATTCCTTAACACTTACTTATATTTAATTTGCTCCTTTTCCTAACTTCTTAAGATCAAAACTTTGGTTAGAAACTTTGGTTTTAAACAGTTAACCCTTTATAAATAAGCATTTAAAGCAATACATTTTTTTCTAAGCACTGCATGAGTTGCATCCCATAGATTTTGGTATATTTTATTTTTATTTTCATTCAGTTCAAGAGATTTTCTAGTTTCCTTTGTGATTTCATCTTTGATCCATAAGTTATGTACAACTGTGATGCTTACTTTGTGTATATTTGGATATTTCCCATATTTATTTTTATTAATTTCTAATTATGTTGTAGTCAAGGAACATATTTTTATGATTTTATTCCTTTCACATTTACTGAGACTTGCTTTATGTATAGCCTGATGAATATTCCAAGTGCAATTAAAAAGAATGTATGCTGTTTTAAGATAAAGCATATTATATATGTCACTTAGGTCAAACTGGTTGATAGTACTGTTCACATCTTCTGTATTCTTACTGATTTTCTATCTACTTGTTTTACGAATTATTCAGAGAGGAATATTTAAATCTCTAAGCATAATTGTTTAACTGTTTATTCTTTTTTAAAAAATATTTATTTGAGAGAAAGCATGAATGAGCACGGGGGAGGGGCAGAGGGAGAGGGAAAGAGAGTCTTAAGCAGACTCCATGCTGAGGATGGAGCCTGTCATGGGGCTCAATCCCACAACCCTAAGATCATGACCTGAGCCGATATCAAGAATCCAGAGCTTAACCAACTGTGCCAACCAGGCGCCCCTGAACTGTTTATTCTTATTTCAGTTCTGTCAGTTTTTACTTCATGAATTTTTAGTCTCTTTTTTAGGTACAAGCACATTTATAATTTTTTAGTGTGTTGACTTAATGTATATCCTAATAAAATGTACCTCTTTTCCCTTCACCAATAGTCCTTATTTTGTCTAATACTAATATAGCCACTCTAGTTCTCTTATTAATCTCTATATGGTATAACTTTTTCAACCTCTTTTTGTCTTTGACCTTACAGTTCCTCTCTGATAGACTGCATATATACCTTGCTTTTTATTATTATTATTATTTTTAAAGAGGTTATTTATTTGAGAGAGAGAGCACGCGTGCATGAGTTGGGGGAGGAAAGGGGGAGGGAGATGGAGCATCAGACTCCCCACTGAGCAGGGAGCCTGACACAGGGCTCGATCCCAGGATCCTGAGATCATGACCTGAGCTGAATTCAGACGCTTAACCAACTGAGCCACCCAGGCATCCCTGTACCTTGCTTTTTAAATCTATTTTGACAATCTCTGCCTTTGATTAGAATGTTTATCCCATTAACATTTAATGTAATTATTGATGTAGTTGAATTTAGGTCTGCCATTTTGTTATTTGTTTCTATGTCTATTTCTTTTTTTTTTTTAAAGATTTTATTTATTTATTCATGAGAGACAGAGAGAGAGAGAGAGACAGAGGCAGAGGGAGAAGCAGGCTCCCCGCGGAGCAGGGAGCCCGATGTGGGACTCGATCCAGGGACTCCAGGATCATGACCTGAGCCGAAGGCAGTCACTTAACCAACTGAGCCACCCAGGCGCCCCACTATGTCTATTTCTTATTTATCCCTCTTTTCTGCTTTCATTGTCTTTTAGGTTTAACAAATTATGATTATTACACTGTTTTAATTCCCCTATTAACTTTTTAACTATATGTCTTTAATTTTTTACTCTGTGTTTTCACTAAAGATAACAATATGGGACTTTTAAATTATGATGATTTACTTAAGTTAGTACTGATTTAAATCCAGTGAAACAGCAATTTTGCACTCATACCTCAAAGAGCAGCATTCATGAATTGTGTCATCGTACCATGGATGTACTGAAATATACAAGTTTTGTGGTCAAATAAGTTTGAGAAATGGTACAACCATATCTCCCTTGTGTATATTTACACTGTAGATTAGCATAGTAAAAAGCTCTCAGAAGCCCTGTAGAAAAAAAGCTGCTTCATTTTCTTTGAAGAAAGGGTTTCCAATACTATTTGACTACAGAATCTTCCTTTTCTTTTATGTATCATAACAACCTACAGAAATAGCGTTCCACATAACTCACTTTGACAAACACTGGTCAAGCAAACAATAGAAATGAAATACAGGCAACTTATTTTTAATTCATCATTAAGAAGTATTATGTTTTTGAAATAAAATTGAAAGAAGTGTCATCCTTCCAGACCTCTTTAAAACCAACTAATGTTCTTTTATTCTTTAAATGATTGAAGTCAAGTATACAACATGTTTATCTGTAAGCTCTGTTTCCATTTGTAGGGGATGTGATCAACCTTGGTGACAGACAGCTCACTGTTATGCACATGCCTGGTCACTCCAGGGGCAGTATTTGCTTACATGACAAAGACCGGAAGATTCTCTTCAGTGGAGATGTCGTGTATGATGGATCACTGATTGACTGGCTCCCATACAGCAGGATAAGTGACTATGTTGGAACCTGTGAACGTCTGATAGAATTAGTGGACAGAGGTCTGGTAGAGAAGGTGCTTCCTGGGCACTTCAATACCTTTGGTGCTGAAAGGCTTTTTCGATTGGCTTCTAACTATATTTCAAAAGCTGGGATATGTCACAAAGTTTCCACTTTTGCCATGCGATCTCTTGCAAGTTTAGCCTTACGTGTAACAAATTCTAGGACCTCACCCTAGTATCTATACTGATAACCTATTGTGATTAGTTCTATAAATTAATCCAATTCATTTTGTGTTGTTTAAAGTGATTAATAGTGAGCATTTCAAGGAGTGCTTTATTAGAGAAAAAAAGATTGAGAGTAAGCCAAAAAAGGAGGTTCTTTGTTTAAATTTCTTTCTTCCAAATAAGAAATCAATAAAATAAGCTTATAATTTGCCAAGCTGTCATCTTATAATATTTGTCACCTTGTAACATCCAGAAATGACATAGAACTATACGCGAAAGCAAGGAGGCATTTTGCAGTAACAGAAAGAACTGTCCCTGCCTCCCATTTGTCTTATTTTATTTCCTAGATGACCTAGAAAAAGAGGCATAAAGTTTTATGTTTATACTCCAAATTGATATTTTTAGTATTTTATTTAAAGGTAAAGGTTCTTGAGTTTAAAATACATTAGCAGTCAATACAAACATATAAATTAACATTTAAAATGACAGCTAAAACAGTCCATTGTTATGGCACAGAATTTTTATGCTTCGTTTATTTATTCTTAATGTAATTATAGTGTACATTATATGTTGTGTAATTTTACTTACAAAGAGTACAATGAATTTTGTTTATTGCAAAGCTTTAAATATAACTTGCAGAGTGCTTCAGTAAAAAGCTACTAATAGCATTGTCTGTTATGTGCGTGTAATATTTTCAATCATAAAAGTGAAATTCAAATGTCTGTAATCTAATTACAAATTGTCAGATTTCTCAAAAGGACACTGTCAGGCAAATTTGAAAATATACACATTGAAAATAATTTTTTATTATATCCTATTTTAATATTAACAGCTATTATAAACAGAACTTTTCTTGTTAAATAGCAGCTTCAGTATGTGTCATATTTTATAGTATCAGAACAACTATAGAGATCTATGAATCCTGATAGAAATCATTCTTTTACTTACCATAACATACGTATGTACCACAGAAGGCTTTTCAGATTAATTGCAAAATATGCATTAGATATTGACTTAGAGTGAATTGCCTTTTTTTATCCTGATTCACAACACCTATTCCTGTTCAGTATTCTTTGTCTTGAATGAAAAAAAGTCTACATTTATAAAGTTATAGGAAAGGTTTGCTCACTATTTAGTAAAACACTTTGGTTTGGTGCTCTTTATAATTTATTAAAAAGCCTTTTGGAGTATTTCATAAAGGTTTTTTAAACAGTTTTTTCACTGCCTTTTTATTATTGACATGTCCAAAACCAAACTGAGATAGCTTTGGAAACCAGATTTTTTTAGTATTAAGAAGGTTTAGCAACTTTGATTTCTGAAAAATTGTGAAATGTTCCCACCCTCCACCCACCCAGGTTCTTTAGTCTTTTATTCATTCAACACATGCACACCCACACATACCACATGGATACACACAGTCACATACATATATACATGCACAGTATTGTGCTAAACACTGTGGAAGCTTAAAAAGTCAAAGAGACTACATCTTAGCTGGAAGTAGAAGGCAAAACATGAATAATAATATATGCAGGTTGAAGCTAATACAAATTACACAATAGTATCAGGGACATAAGTGGAGGGATGTGGAGTTTGGTTAGGAAAAGATTCCTGAAGGAGGGGTTTTTCAGTCAGATCGGAAAGACGATTTGTTAGGTGGTCAGGATAGGGGACAAAAGATCCAAGAATAGGGATGGAAGCATTGCTGTCTAAAGTAGACTATTCCTTGTGACAATTTAAATTTAATTTTCAGGAATCTTAGATCTTCCAAACACCAAGTATTTAGCATGAGAAAGGTGGGTTTGTGATTGTGTATGTAAGAATCATCCTCAATGACAGACAAGCTACACTGCCACATGCCACCAAATAAATCTCATTCAAGGCAGTTGGTCTGTTTCAATTGATAGTACAACATCAAGAATTTAGATTTGGTTCAGGGCAACTACAATCACTTAATGAGCCTTAAATATAGCCATTATTTTTATATCAGTAGCACAAAAAAGAAAAAACACAAAACCAAGAGTCCTTAACCATTGACCATTTTATCATACTTTAGGACTTAAAAAAAAAAATCAGGGTATAGTAGGCACTAAGTTTTATTGAGAAATATTTAAACCTGATGAAGGCTTTCTTTATTTCTTAAATGTATAATTTTTCAAAACATGTTAATTTTATTTTTAAATTCCCCAATTTTTTTCCCAGTTTTTCAAGTTGTACAAAAACATAAGACTGTGATATTTTGCTTTTGTTTCAGTGTGAATAAATTGGGGAAAGGATCTATCATTCATTTAGTGCCCATGCTATGCATTTTAAAATATGCATTATTTAGTTTAATCCTGGCCCCAGTGCCAAGAAGTAACTGACCAGCTTCACACAACATAACTTTGAACAAAGCTGGTAATTGAACACAGGTCTGTCTGCCTCCAAAACTGTGCTCTTTCTCTTGTACCTGCACAATAACATAAAATTGGCAAAATGTATTTTTACTTTCCCAGATGCCACATGTGCCAAAAATAAATCAAGTGATGTTAAGCATAATAATAGCATATTTTAAAAGAAGCTTTAAAAAAATATATTTTCACCCTGACAGTGACCCGTGTTATAATTTATGGTTTTTGGAACTAAGAGTATGTAAGTATTATTCAATATCGTCAAAATGTAAGACATTTAGAAATAATTTTTATTTGTATTGTTAATATCTTAATCTTTGGAAATTCATTATCCTTATTTGGTGTTTCCTTTTAACTAAGAAGTCTAAAACAAACAAAAACCTTGTGTGTTATCCTGATATAGTTGAATAAATGATTATGTGTAGTTCTTATATGAATAGTAATGATTGTGACATGCACAAATTGTCTTCTTATAATTTTCAGATAAGTGTAAGTAAACAATTGTGTGATAAATATTAAAGTGAACATTTTATTTCAATCTCTAGTTGGTATTTTTTTCTAATATTAGCAAATTCCCATTTAATTTCTTAGAAGTATATTTCTTAGTGAAGTGCAGTTTTAAAAATGTGTAATAAGTAAGATACCAAATCTGTGGGCAAGATTAGGGAATCCAGAAACTGAAAATGCCCATATAAACTTTTAGTAGTTAATAAATATGGCATTTTAAATCAGTGGGTGAAAAATGAACTATTCAGTATGTATCCCAATTGTTGATGTTGGAAAAAAGGCCCTTGACAACATAAAAATAAATTACCAAATGGATTAAAGACCTAAATTTGAAAAATGGAACTATATTTTTTTAAATATTTTTATTGTTATGTTAATCACCATACATTACATCATTAGTTTTAGATGTAGTGTTCCATGATTCATTTTTTGTGCATAACACCCAGTGCTCCATGCAGAACGTGCCCTCCTCAATACCCACCACCAGGCTAACGCATCCTCCCACCCCCCTCCCCTCTAGAACCCTCATTTTGTTTTTCAGAGTCCATGGTCTCTCATGGTTCATCTCCCCCTCCGATTTCCCCCCCTTCATTCTTCCCCTCCTGCTATCTTCTTCTTTTTTTTTTTTTCTTAACATATATTGCATTATTTGTTTCAGAGGTACAGATCTGAGATTCAACAGTCTTGCACAATTCACAGCGCTTACCAGAGCACATACCCTCCCCAGTGTCTATCACCCAGTCACCCCATCCCTCCCACCCCACCCCCCACTCCAGCAACCCTCAGTTTGTTTCCTGAGATTAAGAATTCCTCGTATCAGTGAGGTCATATGATACATGTCTTTCTCTGTATTTATATTAAAAGAAAATTTAAATCATATTTAAGACATTAGGATAGGGAAGATCTTTATATAGAAACAAAAAGCAAGATTATATCAAAATTTAAAATGTCCTAGAACTCAGATGCCAGAAAGTGAGAAAGATAAATTAGAAGAAAATATTCACAAATTGTATAACAGCAATTTTTGTTTTAACAAGAATGCCTATAAATCAGTGAAAAAAAAAGGTAAGCTACTGTAAGGGAGGGAAGACCTTTCTTCTACCCTCAGGTTCTGTGGCTGAACCCAAGGATTAAATTTTAAAAAACTTAAAAAAGACAACAGGAGCAAAGCATACTTTTATTTGATGTTAATATTTTTACGTGTATGGTGAGGCTTTTATATATAAGAAATGAAAACCCAAAGAAGTGGATAGGATTGAGAGTTTACATACCATTTGAACAAAGAACAATAAATTATGGAGACTGACGAGACAGGAAAAGAGGGTTTGGACTAGGTTTGGTAAACTGTAGGAAAATGACTAAGAAATAGATGAGGGAAACTAATGAAAGACAAGGGTTTTTCTAGAAGGTTTGTTGATATAGATTAATCTCGGTGTCAACTCTGTCTCCAGTGATAAGAATGTTCTCTTCTTCCTGATACCAGGGAGGGCACCTTCCTCATGGGAAATTGTATGCCCTGTTTCAGGTAGAAAGGGAAAGGCCAAAGAGCCCTTCCTGTATCTGTTTTTTCTCACTTGCCTTCAGGTCAATCAATATGCCAAAGTGGCATATTTTGGGGTGGCATGTTCTTTTCCCCTTTACAACCTATTACAAAAATGGGTAAATTATATGAACAGGTCATTCACAGAAGAGGCAACACGATGGCCAATAAACATACAGAATTATGCTGAACCTCAGCAGTAATCAGGGAAATGCAAATTTAAATAATAAGAAAGTTTACTCTAACCAGATTGGGAAATTTTGAGAATATGGAGTATTGGCAAGGGTAAGGGTAAGTGGATATTTTCATGCTGTGCTGCTAAAAGTGTAAAATGCTTCCAGCCATTTGGGGAGGGGGCAATTTTGGAGCATGATTTGGCACATTCTGATTTTGGGTTGAGAATTGTAGATTGAGCATACACCTTTACCTCTGGTCCTTTCTGAAACTTAGTAAAATGACAGGAAAATCATTTTTTTATTGACCAAAACTCAAGAACATCAAGAATGGTAAAGGAGGGGTGCCTGGGTGGCTCAGTCATTAAGCTTCTGCCTTTGGCTCAGGTCATGATCCCATGATTGGGATCCCATAATTGTGGTGCATCTAAATGATGGAATGAGCTATCAAGTCATGAAAAGATATGGAGGAAACATAAATGCCTATTACTAAGTTAAAAATGCCAATCTGTAAAGACTACATGCTGTATGATTCTAATTATAGGACATTCTGGAAAAGGCAAACCTTAGAGATAGTAAAAAGACCTGTGGTGGGGGGCCCGGGTAGCTCAATCGCTTAAGCTTCCGACTCTTGATTTTGGCTCAGGTCACCACGTCAGGGTCTTGAGATCAAGCCTGGAGTCAGGATCCATGCTCAGCAGGGAGTCTACTTGGGATTCTCTCTCTCTCTCTCCCTCTCCCCCACTGCACTTCGGTGTGCGCGCGCTCTCTCTAAAATAATAAATAAAGTAAATCTTTAGAAAATAAAAAAGACCTGTGGTTGCTAGGTGCTGGGGTTGGGGGAAGGGATGAACAGGTAGAATACATAATGATGGTTGCAAGTCATTATACATTTGTGGAGCGCATAGAGTGTACACCAAGAGTAAACCCTAAGGTAGACTGAACTTTGGATGATTATGATGTGTCAGTGTAGACATACCAATTGTAACAAATGTTCTATTCTTAATGGGGAAGTTGATGGTGAAGGAGGCTATCCATGTAGGGGCAGGGAGCCTTGGGAAATCCCTACCCCTGCTCAATTTTGAACATAAAACTGCTCTAAAAAAATAAAGTCTTTAAAAAATCTATAGTCTGGGGACACCTGGGTGGCTCAGTTGATTAGGCGTCTGCCTTCGGCTCAGGTCATGATCTCAGGGTCCTGGGATCGAGCCCCACATTGGGCTCCCTACTCAGCCAGGGAGTCTGCTTCTCCCTCTCTCTCCACTCATGCTCTCTCTCTCAAATAAATAAATAAAATCTTTTAAAAAATCTATAGTCTTTATTTATACAAACAAAAATGAGTTCAAAGATATAATTTATAATAATAATATATATAATAATATAATATAATAATAAGTACTTAGAATAATTTTTAAATACCTAGACATACATCTAAAATACATAAGGAAACATTTATGAACTTAAATAAGAAATATATATGAACACTTATATTTTAATTTATATATATTCAAAACATAGAGAAGGAAAACTATGTTTTAAAAAATACTATGTACTGGGATAGAAACAGTGGGAAACAATTCTCCGTAGGTCTCTCATGCTTCTCCATAGGTCTCATGACAGAGGCACTGACTGCCTTAGCTCCATACTATCTTTTTTAAAAAAAATGTTTATTATTAAGATAAAATTTACATACCATAAAATTCACCCTGTTAAAGTATACAATTCAGTGGTTTTAAGTATATTCATTAAAATGTGCAACCAACACCACACTTTAATTCCAGAACATTTTTATCACCCCTAAAAGAAACTCTGTACCTATTGGCAATCCCTGCATTTTCTCTCCCTGCCAGGCCCAGGTAACCACTAATCTACTTTTTGTCTTTAGGGATTTGCCTATTCCAGACATTTCAGATAAATGGAATGACACAGCATGTGTCTTTTGAGTCTGACTTCTTTCATTCAGCATAATGTTTTCAGGGCTCACCCATTTTATAGCATGTATCACTATTTCATTTCTTTTCATTGCCAAATAATATTTGATCATATATACAACATTTTGATTATTCATTTATTCATTGATAGACATTTGGGTTGTTTCTACTTTTTGACTATTATGAAAAATGCTGCTACGAACTCAAGAAATATTTGTTATGTGGTTGGGGACATGAGAGACTAAATGGAACAGAGGGTAGCCAAGGCGGCAGAGCCAAGCTCAGGCTCATTTGATATGTTACTTGTGATGAGTTGCACGAGAAGAGTTGTCCAATCAGAAAAGACACTTTGCTTTCCCGAGGTTAAATTTTTTTTTTTAAGATTTTATTTATTTATTTGAGAGAGAGCGCTAGCACAAGCAGGGGGAGCGGCAGGCAGAGGGAGAAGTAGGCTCCCCGCTGAGCAGGGAGCCTGATGCAGGGCTCGATCCCAGGACTCAGAGATCATGACCTGAGCGTAAGGCAGATGCGTAACCGACTGAGCCACCCAGGCGCCCCATTGAGGTTAAATTTTTATATACTTCATGGGATGTTCCTGGGATTTGCCATTGCCTCGTTTCCCATTATGAGTTTTAACTTTAGACACTGATCAAAATGATTAAAATAGAATTCTATTAACTTTTTCTATATTTGTGAGGGGCCTGGCTGTATGCTGCCCTAGTGAAAGAAGGCAACAACACTACATTATTAGTCATAATTTCAGTTATGTTTTTAAATGCTTCTTGTCAAAATCTTACTTTATAATTTGAATCTAGTATCATAGGGCCAGTTGTTTCAACCTGGTATGTATATAAGACTTATCCATGGAGTTTTATATTAATAAATATAGATGTCCAGGACCTATACCAGACATACTGAATCCGGTCACTTAATATTCTTGGTATATTTTTGGTATACTATGTATATTATATTATTTCTCAGGATTATATGTTATAGCTCAATATTTTTTTCCCTTTCAAAACTATGATCATCTATTTTTTATGGATTAGGTGAAACACACACTGACCTCTTTTTTTTTTTAAGATTTTATTTATTTATTAGAGAGAGAGAGGGCACCATAGAGACAGCACGAGCTGAGTGGAGGGGCAGAGGGAGAGGGAGAAGCAGACCCCCTGCTGAGCAGGGAGCCTGATGAGGGGCTCGATCCCAGGACGCTGGGATCATGACCTGAGCTGAAGGCAGATGCTTAACCAACTGAGCAGCCCAGGCGCCCCTCACTGACCTCTTTGAAAACAGGCTTAATTATTGTCCTTAAAGACATTTTGTCATTTTTTTTTGGAAATGGCTTTATTTGGTTTACACGCCATAGAAACAACCAATTTCTTTGTCAGTTACATTAATCTTATTATGAACTCTCATTAGACCTTTTAAATTTGAAAATTATTAGTAATAAATTAGTCATAGCCATTTTAAGTCTCTCTCGTCTATGGACAGTTTTGTTTTATTCTTATGCTTGCCTGAAGCAATCTACAATCAGCTACAGGTCTGAGCGTGTGTATTTAACAAAGAAGAATCATTTCAGAGCCCAGTGGAAAAGGAATGTGCCAGCTACTTCAAACTATTGACACTTCAAAGAACAGGCTCTTGGGTACAAGCTTTTCATGATATCATTTAGACAACTTTCAGAGCATACTGGGGGCTGGCGTCAGGATTCTAGAACCCTTTAGTTGAGAAGCAGATGGCTTCACAAGACTGCCATCTCAAGATCTAGTGAAAAAGAATTTCTTACATAGTACTGAATAAACTGATAAGGGAAATTTTTATTGTGGTTATTTGTTTAAAATATTGTTGATACTGTCTTTTTTTTTTAAAGTACTTTTTTGGGTCCTTTCTTTTATTTATTTATTTATTTAGTTTTAAGATTTTATTTATTTATTTGTCAGAGAGAGAGAGCACAAGCAGGGGGAGTGGCAGGCAGAGGGAGAAGAAGCATGCTCAAGGAGCCTGATGTGGGACTGGATCCCAGGACCCTGAGATCATGACCTGAGCCAAAGGCAGACACTTAACCAACCGAGCCACCCAGGCATCCTGTTGATACTGTCTTAATGTTCTATTTTCTAGATATATAAAGAAGCCCTTGCCTTTCCTTCTTAAGCTATCTGTAGTCCACAGCAATTTAATAAACTTTTTGTAAACTGAAAACATTTAAAAAAGGTGTCAGCTTCTCATTGACCAGCCCCAGCCCGAACATTCAGACACTTTTAATGATACACTTATTTTGCAAGGTACTATAGTTATTTGCATGGTTTCAGTGAGAATCTGTCCCCCTTTTTGCTAGGCTATAATTGGAAAAATCATTAATAGAAGCAAGGCTGTGCCTACAATGTCATATTTAAGAATGGTACTCATTTAACCAGATATTATAGGCTACTTTTCGGGAATTAAAACTGATCTTACTTATGCACCCACTGCCTACTGAGTCCATTCTGGAAAGCTGGCCATTGCCTGACTTACAGAGTCTCTGCTATAGACTGAACTTTGTGTCCCCCAAAATTTATATGTTGAAACGTAATCCCTAACATGCTGGTATTTGGAGATGGAAACCTGGGGAGGTGATTAGGTCATGAGGGCAGAATCTATATGAAAGGGATTAATGCCCATACAAAAGAGGTCCCAGAGAGTTCCCTCATCCCTTCGGCCATGCAAGGATGCAGTGAAAAGGCAATTGTCTATGAATCAGGAAGCAGGTCTTTACCAGACATGGAATCTGTCTTGATCTTGGACTTCACAGCCTCCAGAATTATAATACATTTCTGCTGTTTATAAGCCACCTAGTCTATGGTATTTTTGTAACAGTAGCCTGGACGGACCAAGACAGTTCCAGACTTACAAGTGGGAAGAAGTTTGCTTCCTGGCAGACCAGAAACATTAGGATATTTTGGATACTTCAAGAATGAGGGATTTTCCCAAATTAATAGGTACTGTTTATTGAAACACCATTCAGAGAGTTTCTTGGGTTTGGTTTCCTTGCCTTGGAAGAGTAAATAGCAATGCATGAAATTCTTGTCTATAGACATGCAAATAAATTCCTTCTGGTAGAAGGAGAATAGGAACCCTTTCATGCCAAAAAGCAAATTTTATGTCCCTCTACATATTCATTTCAATATTTTTGGTCTACAGATATCTCTGTTCTTTGACTTTTCCTTTTAACCAGTTGTGACATTTTCCTGGTTCTCTTATTAAGAATAAGTTAAATAGGGGTGCTTGGCTGGCTCAGTTGGAAGAGCAAGCAACTCTTGATCTCTTGGTCAGGAGTTCAAGCCCCACATTGGGTGTAGAGATTACTTAAATAAATAAACTTAAAAAAAAAAGAATAAGTTAAATAGAATCTTTGACACATCTTCATTTTATATCTATATCAGAGCCATGATTTCTAACCATCTCTGAAAATCATCCTTTAATATGACTTATTCTCATATTGGCCTGCTTTACAACACTTTTTATATGCCTAACACTGTTTTGTTTCACTTACATTATTTGTTCCTCACAACAACGTACTATAAAGCAGGTGCAATTAATAGTTTGCCTCCCTCCACACCTTTGTTAGCAGATATCTATAAACAGAGTTTATAGATAAATGAACTAGGATTAAAATCTAGGCAGTTTGGTTCCAAAATCCACACTCTTAACCATTATTGTATACTCCCCCAAAACAGAGAAAACTTTAACTTTGATGACTATTTTTGAGTCTCAGTTACACAGATTTCTCAAGATAAATCTATAAATTTGTTTCTAATTTTCATTTGGCTTCCCTTGGAGCTTGAGAATTAGGAAAAATGTGCTAGTTTTCATAACACCAATATTTCCAGTGATATTGAAAAATGTGGGAGAGTCATAATTACAAATTTGGAATTCTTGCACCATCTCTCCCCACCAATAAACATCTTATAAGTTTAATCCTGTGTGATCACGGCTCTGGGCCATGTTAAAAACAAGACAACAGGTTGAAAATGGAGTCACTTATGCTAAGCCCCATGTCAACAAACTGAGACTTAACCTAATTACAGTTTTGGTTTTCCCAGAAATGTTATCTTAAACCAGTCAATCAGGAATTGCTTGATCAGTACTAGTTAGGTAATTTCCCTGAGAGACCACTGCCATCCACTAAAGAAAAGTAATTTTGGAATAATGAATCTGTTTTTTTGCCTAGTATAACTTCCTTGTTCCCACACCCTTCTGGTTATAAAAGTGTTTCATTATGGCTCCTCAAAGCTCCTTTCTATTTACTAGATTGGATGCTGCTTTACTGGAATTGATTTTTGCTCAAATAAACTCTTAAAAATTTTAATATGCCTCACTTTATCTTTTAACAGCCATGATTAGAGTAAGTCTGGGCCCTCAAGTTAGAAAGTCAAGTTCTATTGACCTTGGATAATCTATCTCACTTCACCATTTCCAGCTTCCACTACAATTGACGGATTGCTCTATAATAGTTGATAATGATAAAGACTCTATATTATCAAGAAAAGATTAAATTATATTCAAGAAATTTCTTAGAAAAACAGCAAATATATAACACAATTTACAACTACTTACATCCCAAATGGTTAAAGTAGGTTTTGAAGCTTAAAGGAAAGATCATCCAGTTATCCAGAAAGCTGCCACCCAGAATCCTTTTATTTCCCAGGGTGTCCAGTTAGCTGAACTTTTATTGCATCAGTTAGTGGCTTTCCCTGCACTGCATGAAAGTCCATTCACCGTTATTAAATAAGTCCTGCTGCTGTTCACCCTGGAGCATGCTATGCTGCATAAAGCTTCTTTAAAATCATGTGAATCAGGGGTGCTGCGTGGCTCAGTCAATTAAGCCGCTGCCTTTGACTGGGGCCTGATCTCAGGGTCCTGGGATCCAGCCCCACATTGGGCTCCCTGCTCAAGGGGAGTCTGCTTTTCCCTCTGCCTCTCACCCCTGCTTGTGTTCTCTCTCTCAAATAAATAAATAATATCTTAAAAAAGAAAAATAAAAATAAAACCATGTGAATCAGCTCAACACATACTCATTTCTGCAGTTGTTCTGCAAGTGACTGCCTATCTTTCTTGGGTAATCCCAGGACTCACCAAAAGTGAATTACAAGTCTGCCATTAACTCAAGTTTAAGTCAGACAGTCCCAGACCTAACATCCAACTTATAAACAAAACAAAACAATGAACAACAAACAACAAAAAACAATCCAGAGGTATTTGGGTGGTAGGGAAAAAAGTAGATTGATATTTTAATTTCTTTATATAGAAGAGAAATAACAATTCTCAGCCTTGACTGAACATTTGACTCACGTAGGAGTTTTTAAAAATATGAATGCCTGGGATGTACATAAACTAATTAAACAGTATATCTGGGGATCTGTGATTTTAAAAGCCTGGTTATCTCAGTGCTTAAAAGTTTCATTGGTTAATGTGATGCTTGGAGGATGGATTAAGAACTGCTGCTAGAAATATTATTATATTTATATTTTGAGTGTCAACTTAGGTAACTTTAAGTAATACATTTGTTAACCCATATTATTTCCCCCACCCTTTCCAAGATAATCAGGGTCTTTTGGATTGGAGTAATCAACATATTTTAAATTAAAAAAATCCAGTTGCAACAAATGACAAGTTGGTCAGTCTCTCCTCTTCCATTTTTTTCTTAAAGATTTATTTATTTATTTTAAATAGAGAAAGAGAGAGAAAGAACACACAAATTGGGGGAGGGGGTGCAGGCCAGAGAGAGAGGGAGGAGAGAAGCAGACTCCCCACTAAGCACAGAGCCCGATCTCACCACCCTGGGATCCTGACCTCAGGCGAAATCAAGAGTAGGACGCTAAACCCACCGAGCCACCAGGTGCCCCACTCCTCTTCTGTATTTAGATGTAGTCCAAACCAGTTCTCCAACCGAGCTTCATAACTGCTAGGGGCAGTCACTTTGGCTGGTTTAGAGGATGAAGAGTTGCCTATGTTTGATTGATGGAAGGGTAGCTGATGAATGCAACTGGAACAGCCAGCTGCATCCCTGATGATACAATCTCTCAAGATCCTCTATTTCTTTCTTTCTTTTTTTTTTTTTTAATTATTATCTGCCACCAGCCTCTTTGTCTTACTACCCAAGTTCTTTTTTAACTTTATTTCTTGCTGTCATCCAACCACCATAGACAGAATTGTCTCAGGACTTGGAATTTCACTTAAGGGCCTTTTCTGACAAGCAGGGGAGTTGAATTTCTTTGTTTTGAATTATAGTAAATACAGTGAATACAGTAAAGCAGTATTATTCTAGAGTCCATCAAGTCACAATATGTGGTTATTCAGGTACCTGTATGGCTTATGTGGAATAATTCTACATGTTATGTTAAATGTATGTTATTTGATGGGAACTAAGACTTTTTGTGGGAGCTAAAACTTGCAATTTTACCAACTCACTCCTGATTCCAGGACCATTCGCTCCATTTTATCATGGCTTCGTTTTCTCCAGCAGACAAAGTACAATGTGAAGACTGATCTAAGGTTCCAAATCAAATAAAAATCAAATAAAAAGCTTGTTCACAGAACCACCTATATAATTTGTGGGGCTTCCTGTTCAGAAATTATGAAGAATTGCAAGATGGCAATGGCAGAGCATTAAACCAAGTGTAGAGCTCTTCTAAATGTGGGCCTTCCACATGCGTGTGTGTGGTGCATATGAATGTAGACACACACATACACATACGCTTTTAGGTATCCAATTGGATTTTTAAGAAAAAACTCAAATATATATGCTTTTATACACACATACACACATAGAGCTATTCTCTTTCTTAAAAATCTTGCCCCTCTTAAAACTCGCACTATTACTTCCAGGAAGATGATTGCACTTGTATCTCTATCGTGTTCACTCAACAAATACTCATTGCATGCAAGAATTCTGCTGTAGGCACTTAAAATGGATACAATGACTGCAGGCCCCAAAGCCATCTTGTACCACAGATGGAACTTGGGAACTGAAAAACACATGGTGGAGCAACAAGACAGAAGGATCCTGGGTATTGACACTATGGGACCATCATGCCAACTCTGGATTGTCTGTGTCAGGCTTTTATGTGTTTATGTTATTTAAGCCACTGGTGGTTTGGATTTTGCTATTAGTTTTACTGAATCCAATCCTATCTAATAACATAGACATCTCAAATTCAGCATACCCAAAAATGAACTCCGAATTTTTTCTCTCAAACCTCAATAATTGCATCTATGTCCTTCCAGTCGCACAGACTGAAATCTTTTGAAAAGTGGTCCTTATCTTTGGATTAATGAAGGTTCAAGGGATGAAGGAGTCTATAAACTTGAATGGGAAAATTTATACTTATCATGCCACTAATGTATAACTGATATTATTTCCTTTGATTATTATTACAGGCAATAAACCACAATAGTGTTAGTAGTATCTGTTACTTTGTCACCAACAAAAATCACAGATATTTTATATTACATGATAGTTGTTGCAGAGATCTCAAAATATCTTTAATATTTATCACTGCTCTGAGTTACAGGAACAACTATAAAGAAGCACATATATTTATCACCAATATTTTATTATTTTGATAATGGTATTTCAATATAATTGATTTCCTTTGTAATCTTATTATTTCACTTCATACACTTAAAACTGTTCTGAGGGGGCAGGTCATAAGCTTCATTGGAGAACTAAAGGGGCCCTGGCATAGAAAGGATAGAAGTCTTTTCCTTCTGGTCAACCTTGACCTTTCAATTTATCTCATATCCACATGGCAGAGGGTGCTAGTTAGCACCAGTATCCATTCTTCCTATTTTCCTTAGTAACAGAACAGCAGGGTTTTTGGGTGGCAGTAATAATGTTCTCACCTGAAAGACTACATTTCCCATACATTCCTTATAGGGAAGTGTGGCCTTGTGACTAAATTCTAGCCAAAAAGTTGTAAGTCAAAATGTTGTGTAGTACTTCTGGAAAGGTTGCTTAAAAGGTTCAGCTTAGCTGAGAAGAAGACATTTTTGGCTTCTCCTCCTTTCTCTTTTCTCCAGTCATGAAAAAGGACCTAATGAATGGACTTCTCAGTAACCTATGCCCTTGAAAAAGAAAACTATGGTATAGCAATGGTAAAGCAGAAAATGAGAAGGAACTTGAGTTCCTGATAACTGTAGAGAGCTACCATTTCATCATGCATGGCTTACTTCTGGAATGATTTTACATTAAAAAATAAACACTTTAGGTATATTTCTGTTCTTAATCACCAAACACAATTCCTAACTGATATATCCCACTTTGACATGTCCTATTAGTTCTGCCTTCAAAAATCTAACTTAAATTAACAATTTGAGTATTTCTCACTATCTCCACTACTATTACCCCGGCCCCAGCTCCTATCAAATGTCACCTGAATTATTGCAATAACCAAATTCTTACTGGTCTCTCTTCTCCTCCCTTGGCTCCCCACAGTGTATTCTCAGCAAGGATCTCAAGTGACCTTTTAATATTCATAAGGTGGATCATATCACTCCTCTGCCCAAAACCTTCAACATATTTTTTCCCCTCATCCCAAATAAAAGTTAAATCCTAATGATGACCTATATCGTTTTATAAGATGTTACCAATCTACCTGCTTACCACTCCAATCTTTTACCACTCTACCCCAGTTCACTCAATTCCTGTCCCTTTGCTTCCTTGTTGCTCTTTGGATATGACAAATATGTTCAAGGTAGGTTCTCAGTAATACATCAAATGAATAACTGAGGAATCCAACAGAAGGCTATTTCAGGCCAATCTTTGGGTAGGCTAGAATTATTCAAGGTGGTAAGCCTAATTATTCCAAATGATTGGATTCTATGTGTACTGTTGATATTAATAACCAATCCTGAGCACTACCATTAGAATAATTTCCCTAAAACACTGGTTTCAATAGTACTTTCCAGCTCAATATCATTTAATACTTATACATTTTACTGATAGTTAAAACTAATGTCCAGTGAAGCTTGTTACTAGAGGTAGAGAAGCTGAAGAGTTTATTTGTTCTTATTGCTGTACACAGCAAAATAATATAATATATATAATATATAATAATATAATTAAATTTAATTATGTATAACATAATTGTCCACATAGTTGGCATAGTTAGATATAATTATAAAGCTACTTGCTAGTAAAAGATTTGAAAAAATGTTATAAAAAACTGTTTTAGGGATGCCCAGCTGGCTCAGTTGGAAGAGTATATGACTCTGGATCTCAGGGTGATGAGTTTAAACCCCACATGAGGTGTAGATATTACTTAAATAAATAAAACTTAGAAAAAAAACTATTTTGGGCTTATGTATGCATCCTTTATCATTTATTTTAATTCGTATTTATTTAATACCTACAAGATACCTCATACTAAGCTAAATACTGTGAGAATAAACAAATGAATACACAAATAAAAAATATTGGAAATGTGTTCTATATTATCAACTCAGAGAGTATGGTAAGCTATTGTAAAAAAAATGAGATACAATGAGGAAAAGAACAAAAAAGTAACTGAATCATTGATCAAGGAATCAAGGAGAACACATTTATATTGAGGTGATTTGTTTCCATTGAGCTATATAGGTTATTTAAGGCTTTTAAAATGCCTGACTATTAAGTAGACAATAAAATGGACTAATTTTTTAAAAATAAAATGATGTTTCTTATAGCTAAAACTGTAAAAATTACAACCTTGAAATGTAGGCCTAGCAGTCACCAAGAGCTTGATATTTTTAATAGAAATAATGTATGTTGAGAGAATTACATAGGACATGCCAATGCCAAGGAAAACTCAGTTTGACTCTGAGGTTCTATTTCATTTCTTTTTAGCAACATTTTAATTTAACCTTCAGAGCTGTAGATAAAAAGCACTGGGGAATCTGCTCTAAGAATCACCATGGAGACCACACTGTGTTCTCAGGTCACATTAACAAGGTCTTTCCAGTCTGCCAAGGATGAGTTTCCTGCATCTGGTGGTACCACAACTAGTAGACAGAGATTATGAATTGTGTGGTTGTAACAAATACACACTCAAATTAGCATCAGTAAAGACAGGTTTATCTAAAGGAGAAAACTGGCCATTTCAAAAACCCAACTTTTCCTTTCATCTGGCTTCTGCTTCTCTCTGTGCTTCTGGGTTTACTTGTGGCATCTCTGCTCCCCCCATAAATTACCTTGAGCTTAGCTTTGATTTGCTGTTCTTTGTAGGTCTTTCTCTGACCTTTCAGTTAAGTATTTAGCAGCTTCTTACTCACTGGCTCAGTATCTGTATTCAAAAGTCTCAAGAAAAAGAATCTGATTGGTTCAGTTTAGGTCAGGTGTCTCCAGGTGGACCAATAGGCTATGGTGGTGGTGGAGACCTAGTATAAGTCCTTACAGAGGCCATGGCCAGTTAAAATACACATTATTGGGGCTCCTGGGTGGCTCCGTCATTAAGCGTCTGCCTTCGGCTCAGGTCATGATCCCAGGGTCCTGGGATCGAGCCCCGCATCGGGCTCCCTGCTCTGCATGGAGCCTGCTTCTCCCTCTCCCACTCCCCCTGCTTGTGTTCCCTCTCTTGCTGTCAAATAAATAAATGAAATCTTGAAAAAAAATACACATTATTTACAGTTTTGTGACATCCTTAGGGGATAAAGGAGTAAAGCATGCTGTGGTGATAATATATCCCCAGTTCCGTTCTGGAATCTACTAAAAATTCATTCACACCTTCCCTTCCCCACTGATTTTAAGGAATTAAGACAGTGTACACACACACACACACACACACACACACACACACAAACACAGAATATGAGTTACAAAAAAAGTTGAGAAAAAATTAATGTTGTTATATTGATCCTTACACTTGACTTGTTATCTGAATGACAACTCAATCAGCAAATATTTATAGATTCCGTTCAATGAACTCAGCACTGCAGCACTGGGGCTGGAAGAAGTGATATAACTGATCTTTGATGCTCAAGTTATTCCTAAGTTATGAGAAGTCCAAGCCCCCAAAGGAACCCATTTCCATTGTCTCTCAGTTGGCTCACAGGTATGCAGTTTACACATATTTATTGTTTACCTGCATATCACTGCAGTTCAATTCTTGCCACTACTTCTCCAATCACACTCTTACTTCTCAGAACTTGCCCCTTCAACAGACTTCAAATGGGAGAGAGATTCTAGAAAATTCTCTTAGGGAAAGTTTTTGGGGGGAGGAAGAAAAAACACATCATGTTTATTTATGTATGAGTGTATTTGCTTACTTATATATTTGTGGGTTAAGTGGTCAGCATCTAAAAAAAACCCAGGAGAATCCATATAACAATTTGGCTTTCTTGTTTCTCTTCAAAAAGCTGAAAATCTGCCTTTTGGGATCTGTATTTCCATATAGCACCAATTACTGGACCCCAGTCATAGTCTCTCTTTAGATGGTGCACGAGCTTCCCAATCTGTCATAGTTCCCCTACTGTTGGCTGTTTTATATCCCCCCTCCACTTTACTCATTTTTATCTGCCTTGTCCTTATAGGCATTTGTGTTTGCAAACCTAATCTTTTTTACTTTGTTCATTATATGTACTGTATTCTCTTACTTTTTTCCAAATCTAATGTCTGGAGGAATTGGGACACATTTCCACAGTTGAGAATATTTTGTGGCACCACATCACACTTAAAATAGTGAGCCAAGTCAGAAATAAGTGATTTCTGTTCTCCTTTAATTTAGGAACAATTCTTTGCTCTCTTCCTCTGACATCTACTTCTAGAATTAAGGAAACCCATTGTCTGCTAATGCGTTTATTCCAAATCTTAATGACAGCATTCCTAATTTAATCATTGGTCCTTGTAACCATTTGTGCAGGAAATCTAGTGCCAAAAAACAAAAACAAAAACAAAAACCTCCTTGTGGTTTGCCCTAATATTTCAGCACATGCAATATTATGGCTCTTTCTTTAATTATATTGCTCATCCCACAACATAACTATTTTTAAAAATGGTAGTGTTAGGAAAAATTGTTGATTACTTGGAAAGGAACAGAAGAGATTACTGAGTTTTGCAGATCTTCTGGAGATTAAAGTTTCGTATCTTCGATCATTTTCTACTGATGAGGTTATTTTACATTTCAGTACAGTAGAAATTCACTTATACAAACTAACAGTAATGCAGGTAATTCTTGCAAATGGCAATGCAAATAAAAAAATTTATTTTGTCTTATAAATATAAAATTTATTTCTTCTTGTAGAAAAGATTACCACAAGTATTAAATTTTATTGCCCTATAGCTTATTAACCAGTTTCTCTCTCTCTCTCTAAAATAAATAAATAAATCTTAAAAAAAATCTTTCACATGTGTTGATTTTATATTTACACGGACTAAAAAGTATTTGTTTCTTTTTGAACATTACACCTTAGCAGTTAAATACCCAACACTTTGATTATATTTCAATAGTTCCAAATAAAAAAGAAACTCAGGTTATTAAATATGTAAACTTAAATTACACAAAAATTAGTGGTAATAATCTTAAGATAAAAAGAATATTTTGAGTATAATGACTATAGTTTTTGCATGCAGTATGTAAAATTATCTCTGGTAAAGTAATCTCCCCCAGAAGGTTTATCTGCCCTCACACCCTTCCTTCCACCCTTGGCTGTGTTTTTTAATACACAAAAAAGAAAAAGATTTTAGAGATGGTGAAAGTAGGTGAGAAATGAAAAAAAAGTAGTGGAAAGTAATGAAGATAGATTCGAGAGTGCTGTTTCAGCGGTGTCTTTCTGTACCTGGTCTCCTTACAAGCCTAGAATCTTGAAAGTTCGTTGGCTCCAAAGTGAAGCCGATCCTTTACCACCTGAGTGACTCAGGGACTTCTTTGGTTATTAGGGAAGGATGTTAATTTACTACAACCCAAACACAATAAAGTACTCTTTAACTGGACTGGGGTTTTCTCCTCTGTAGTTTTCTTTCTTTAAAATTTAGGAACAGCAATTTGGTAGCTGAGGTCAGAGCTTTAAAACATAACGCTAGTGTTTTCTTCAAGAACCCTGTGGCTAGGGGAATCACAAAGAAACAAAGATATTGCCATCTAGTGGTTTAATTGAAGAAATTCAGTAAAACAATTTTTCTCATAAAGTTTCCACTAATACTTTATGTGGTGCTAAATAGAAAAGCATTCATTTTTAGAAAGCAATTATTAATACATTTTTTCAAATTAAGGTTTCAGACTTGGCCACTCTTTTTTTCTTTTCAGGTTATATTCCCTATTTATTAAGCTCAGTAGGATGTGAATTAGAACAGGCAAATATGTCATAATTGGAGAAAATATATGTAAAAGACAATGTTTCACTGAAGAAATTGTTAAACAGCCTAAACCAAATCATAAAATCAAGTGATCACATTAATAGTTCATATCAATTTTTTTAAAAGTACAACATAAATGGGTATATATTACACATGGTCTAAAGCTAGGGTCCTATACCAAAATCCTTTGCTTTTATTAAATAGCTCCATTACAGCAAAACTAGCTTTGAAAAAATTCTATTAAATAAAATATTATTTTATAATTGACTTTGATTATAAAATAACAAATGTATTTCTATAAAACTCTCTAATCCAAAAAACTTTGACATTTAAATGTGTAAGAACTATACTTAAAAATCCATCAGAATTTTATTCACAATATAGATAAACAGAAAATCCACAGATATTATCTATTTTCTGTATTGGTATATTTTTACAGTCTGTAAAACAGGATTGCTCTTCTGTATTATAGAACTATTTCATTTCTAATAACAGCATGAGAGACTATAGTTCACAAAGGTATTCTGACTCCATCTGGCTGTGACAGGGATTCTCCCAGGTTCCCCTTGGATTTTCAGATCATCATGTATCCAGGTATCATCAAAAACAAACTTTAAAAAGATTCTGAGTATTCTGACTCCACCTTTAAAGCATTTTTGCACTCTGAGGACCATAATGGCTTATGCTGAATTTAGCAGAGTAGCGCTCCTTTCTCATCGTTGGTCAAGACAGTGACATGATGGAATCCATCCCAGCCTGGGACAAATAAGATAAAGGACGTCTTTTCATGGCATCTTTTGGGGTAGATATAAAAGTCGAGAGGGGAGACAATAAACAAGACAGAGGGACAGATAGACTCAGCTAATGATCCCTGTATTAAATGATAAATCTTCTATTCTGAAAATGGTTCCATGGCTATGATCACCATGCCACTCCTGGGCAGTGTACAAGAGATAAGGAGAAGGAAGATGTATTACTGTGCTTTCTCATCCTCATCCTAAAGCACCCTCTCCCCCAGTTGTTATCATGGGTTCAGGTTACTACAGATCCTGCTGTGGTTGTTATGGAAAATAAGAATAGATTCAAAGTTTAGAGTAAGATTTGATTTTGTCATCTAGTAAGAAGGTTGTGCACAGGAAGAGTGTCATGTGGACACACACGAGCCAAACTGTATGATCACACTCCGAATTCCTTGGCTAACTTTGATGAGTTTTCAATCTATCTTTATATCTACCAAGAGCGAAAGAAGAAAAGTAGACATTGGATTTCCCTTTAAGTACATTAAGTTACTGGGCAAGCCAATCAAGGCAAAATACAGCAATGTTAAACTTCAAGAGCTATTTGTAAAGTGTGCTGGTAATTTCTTTCAAAACAGACCACAGTATTTCTTTAGAGGAAATAAAACTTAAGTGTCTACCAGTTTGTAGAAATGTCAACCTTTTCTATATTTATAGAATATGTAGATCTATTTTTATAGGGGTAATTTTCTAAGATCTTATTAAAAATAGAGACCCTTGCCTTTCCTCTCTTAAATACTGAATTAGAATCTATGCAATTGGGGTTCAGTCATCTCTATTTTTAACAAGCTCTCCAGGTCTTTCCGGTATATTTAAGTTTGAGAATCATTCTTCTAGACTCGTTAACAAAACCAATAAGACTAAATACTTCTCACAGAAAAGGTTTAAAGGCCATCAAGGGTGAAAAAATAGAACAATGGTCAGATTTAATAGTCACTTAGCTGGAGAACTGGCAGATCACCAAGGAGATTTCCAATTTCCAATACCAGTGGCACAGGGAATAATTTTTAAATGAGTCTTATTACCATAGGTGGCAACCTGATAAAATCTCTTTGAAAGGGTAGAAATACTCAAAACTTAAACACTTGTATTAATTCAAGAGTTACTTATTGAGGCACGCCTGGGTGACCCAGTCGGTTAAGTGTCTGATTAGGCTCAGGTCATGATCCCAGGGTCCTGGAATTGAGTCCTGACATCGGGCTCCTTGCTCTCCCTTACTGAGCATGGTAGTTGTGTATTGAACCACGCTTGCATTCCAGGAATAAATCCCACTTGATCATGGTGAATGATTTTTTAAAAATATATTGTTATATGCAGCTGGTTAATGTTTTGTTGAGGATCTTTGCATCTATGTTCATCAGAGATACTGGTCTGTAGTTTTCTTTTTTGTAGTGACTTTATCTGCTTTTGGTATCAGGGTAATGCTGGCTCATAGAGCCTGCTTCTCCCTCTGCCGGCCTCTCTCTCTCTTTCTGACAGATAAACAAAATCTTAAAAAAAAAAGTTACTTATTGAATACCAACTACATGCTAGGTGCTATGTTAGGCACTAGAATTACAGAGAAAAAGGTTTTCCCCTTAGGAAGCTCTTATTATAATAAAATGATTTTTAGACTTCAGTGGGAACATTAATTATCTTGGGTGCTTGTTAAGAATGCAGATGGCCAAGGGGCACCTGGGTAGCTCAGTCGTTAAGCGTCTGCCTTTGGCTCAGGTCATGATCCCAGGGTCCTGGGATCGAGCCCCCAGCTCCCTGCAGTGGGAAGCCTGCTTCTCCCTTTCCCAATCCTCCTGCTTGTGTTCCCACTCTCACTGTCTCAAATAAATAAATAAAATCTTTATAAAAAAAAAAGGAATGCAGATGGTCAGCATCTGATTATGAAGAATACTAGTCTAATTTGTAAGACAGAAAGCAAATTTATAATTTATTGCATTTATAATGCAAGTGGTAAGTTTTTGTTTTTGTTTTTAGAGAGAGAGAGAGAGAGAGAGAGAGAGAGAGTGTGCGTATTGAGGGGGAGGGGCAGAGGGAGAGAGAGAATCTTAAGCAAGCTCAGACTCACACGGGGCTCGATTCAGGGCTCCATCTCATGACCCTGAGATAATGACCTGAGCAGAAATCAAAAGTTGGATGCTTAACCAACTGAGCCACCCAGGTGCCCCACAAGTGCTAAGGTTTTTTGTTTGTTTGTTTGTTTTTTAGAGTTTATTTATTTTAGAGAGAGAGGGAGAGAGAGAGAGGAAGACAGAGAGTGAGCAGGTAGAGGTGCAGAGAGAGAGGGAGAAGGAGATAATCTCCAGTAGACTCTGTGCTGAGTGCAGAGCCCGAGGTGGGGCTCAATCCCACGACTCTGAGATCACGACCTGAGCTGAAACCAAGAGCTGGATGCTTAACTGACTGAGCCAACCAGGCGCCCCACAAGTGGTAAGTTTTAAGAGATATACAGATATGTTATTTGATCACTGATGCGAATCAATAGTGAAAGGTAAATATCTTTGAATTCCTGAATGAAAACTAGTAGTTCTAGATAATGAAAGGTAGGGAAGAGCATGGAAAATGGCACTGAACAGTGAGGAAGTGTGTATATACGAGGCACCAAAGAAAGTTTCTTAGACAGTGGAGCTGAGAGTGAGGCAGATAGAGGGATGGAGAAGTAGACAGTGGAGCTGAGAGTGAGGCAGACAGAGGGATGGAGAAGTAGACAGTGGAGCTGAGAGTGAGGCAGATAGAGGGATGGAGAAGTAGACAGTGGAGCTGAGAGTGAGGCAGACAGAGGGATGGAGAAGTAGACAGGGCTAGATCGTGAAGAACCTTTAGTTTTAATTTTACCTAGAAATAAATGGTGAATCACTGAAGTATTTGAAGTAGTGAGGTAAGGGATGATTGCATCACAGTTGGGTTTTAGAAAAAGCATTCTGAGAGTACCTAATGAATGGGTTGAGTGGGAGTCAGGGTGAAACAAGAAAGTAAGACTGGCAGAAAGGCCAGTTAGGAGGCTGCCATGATAATTCAAGCAAGAAATGTGAAATGCCTCCTTTCAGGTACTGTTGCTGGGATGGAGAAGAGAGAAGGAAAAGATGGTTAAAGTAATTAAATTGATGAGAGAGGGAGAAAAGGTGGGGGATGGGAGGAAGAGGGTAATGTGAAAGATGACTCCAGGTTTCTGATTTGATTCTACTCATCTCATCTCCTTGGAAATACTGTTTCCTCCTTTTAATTGGGAAGACTTTTCTTTTGCTACTATGACAAACACATTATCTCACTATAGATGATGCTGCTAATGCCAAGCCCATACTCCCTCAGCGCCCTCCAGAAATCACCTAGAGCCAGAGGTAGTCTGTCAAGCTCTTTTAAACAACATTGAGACCATTATTTTCAGATTCCAATCTTTATTATTATAAAGGCTGAGCCTGAGACTTGCCTGCCAGAACACGTTTCCTCTCCCTTACTGAGCATGGTAGTTGTGTATAATTTAGAAGTTGGGCAGATCACTCTTGAATGAGATCAAATGTAATGACATAAGGGCAGAAAGTGGTATGATAGATCAACTACTCTTTTTTTTAAAGATTTTATTTTGGGGGCACCGGGGTGGCTCAGTCTGTTGAGCGTCCAACTCTTGATTTCAGCTCAGGTCATGATCTCAGGGTTGTGGGATTGAGCCCCAAGTCAGGCTCTGTGCTCAACAGGCAGTCTGCTTGACATTCTCTCCCTCTGCCCCTTCCCCTGCTAACACTCTCTCTAACAAATCTAAAAAAAAAAGAAAGAAAGAAAGAGAGAGAGAGAGAAAGAGAGAGAGAAAGAAAGAAAGGAAGGAAAAGGAAAAGATTTGGGGTGCCTGGGTGGCTCAGTCTGTTGTGTCTGACTCTTGATTTTAGCTCAGGTCATGGTCTCAGGGTGGTGGGATCGAGCCCTGCATGGGGCTCTGCACTCAGTGAGGAGTCTCCTTGAGATTCTCTCCCCTCTCCCTTTCCCTAGGCCCCTTCCCCCCACTTGCACTCTCTCTCTCTCTCTAAAATAAATAAATGAATCTTAAAAAAAAAAAGATTTTATTTTTAAGTAATCTCTACACCCAATGTGAGGCTCAAACTTACAACCTGAGACCAAGAGTCACCAACTACCAACTCCACCCACTGAGGCAGCTGGATGCCCCTAGATCAACTACTCTTAACCCTTTGCTCTACTTGTCAAGTTCCCTGAGCACTTTTATGGGTTTAACTCCTGGTTGAGAATTTGAAGTGTGAGTGAGTGATGAAAGGAAAAGGGAAACCGCCACCTGAGGTCATTAAAATAATATATCCAGAACTCAGCTGCAGCTCATATTTTCCTCTCCTTCTCTATAATGTAAATAACCCATATTGAAGGGAAACATGAAGGAAGAACGTTAGAAATCAGAAGATCTAGTCTCAATTCCTTCACCAATTAGCTATGTGCCATTAAGCAAATCACCCAACTTCTCAAAACCTCGGTTGTTGTCTATGAGAAAAAAGGTTTCAAGTAATTTGATCTGCAAGTTCTTTTCTAGTTTTAGCATTTCTGTGATTCTATGTAATCCTGAGTTAGAGTTTCTTAGATGAAGGAGTGTAAGCTTCACATATACTAGTCTGCTTTCCCACTCCTTGCACATATTTTGTACTTTCCTCAGTTCATGCCTTTTTCCCTTGATGTTTTTCTCATCTGGAATGATTTTCCTTCTCTTATAAAATTTTGACCCGCCTTTTAAAAGATTCTTTGTCTTAATGACTGCAGAAACGATTGTGCCCTCCTCTGAATTCCTGAGCATTTATTATCACACCACTCATTCATATGGCACTTAGCACTTACAGCACAAGAAAACTCTGCATGAGACATTACAATAGGCATAGAATATAGAATTAATTGCCACAGAAGTGGTTTGGACCGTAGTTCTCAACATGTGGTGGACAAATTACATGGAGTTCTATGACTATGTCTTTCTCTCTCACTGATCAGACCCACACTAGTGTGTCATAACACTCCAGGTTGAATATAATTAGTATATAAATGAACTCAAATACTTATATAGGCCATAATTCACAAAATGAAGCAGTGCATTTGCAATAAAATAATGAGTCTCTTTGAAGAGGACTCTAGCAAAAAAACGAGAGCTCAAGTCTCACAGAAAGGGGGCAGCAATGCCTTTGTTGTGAAGGGGTGCTGCATCTGTGATGCTAAATGTTGGCTTCTTTAAGGAAAGCAAAAAGCAAAAGTTTTTGTCCTTTGTTCATGGTTTTTAAATCTTAGTAACAAAATTAAACATTTAAGTATACCTCCTGTAGGTGTTATTTAGCTGGTAGGAGGTCTCTGGTCTCTGGCCATCTCTTTCTCAGCCCACTGCAGGCTGGCTTTTTCAGTGAGATTACTCTCCCAAAAGGTTCCCATTATCAGCTTTGTGACCCACGACAGGTAACTTAACTTGTTCCAGAACCAGTTTTTTGCCTACGGTTCTCACCTCACAGAATATATGAACAGTAAATGAGAAAACACCTATAAGACATAGCACACAGAAAGAGGCACAACGAACTCCACGCCTGTTTGTTCCTGCTCTGCTCGAACCAAATAGAGTGCCTTCTCAAGTTGTGTGTAAGCTTCTTGATGGTAAGAACTATCCTAGTTTTCTCTCCACATTTAAAAATATTTTTATTCTAGAAAATTTCAATCATACACAAATAAAGAATACTGGGTACTCATCCATCCTTAGCAATTTTCAACTCATCCACACCCTCACCAAATCCCTGCCCTCCCTACACAAACAGCGGATTGTTTTAAGTCAACTATTGATGTAACATCATCTCATTTGTAAATACTTCAGTGTTTATATAGTTTTGTAAGGAATGTGCAGGAAACAGAATGGTCTTGTGGAAAGATTCTTAAGGATGATGGGGGAAGGGAAGGGTTAGCAGGATGGGACAGACAAGAAGTATATACCCCTAAAAGATAGGAATTCTTTTCTTTTCTAGTAGAAAACCTGTGTGAGCCAACACTAAGCAGCTGAACGAAATACATTTATGGGCAAAAATCTGGTCGTAAGGCCATAACTTTGCAACCTTTGCTACAAATAATAACTGTGGAGAAGGGCTAGCAGGAAGGGTTGAACTCAAAATAGGGTCAGGTTAAAGGAAGAAATTCTTTCTCTAATTACCAGGTAAACCTGTGAATTCAAGGAGTTTTCTACCTTATAGTTCTCATAATTAGAAGAAAATTTCAAAATGCATTTTGCATAAAGCTTGATTGGCAAAGGAATAATTAAATTAATCCAATCTGGCTCTTCACATCAACATCCCATTAAATGTGCTCTTGTTGAAGTTATCAATTTTGTGAAGTCCAACTCAGTTGACCACTGCCTCCTACCTGGTTTCCAGCACAGCATTTTCTCCTGGTTTTCCTTCTACCACATTGATGATACCATTTCACATGCCCAAGATTTGGTCTTGAACTTTATTTTTGTTTACACGCACATAATTTTCTAGGTGATTGTATCTGGTTAAGTGGCTTTAACTGCCATTTAAATGCTGATGACTCTTAAACTTATTCCTAGACTTCACTTTTCTTTGAGGCTCTATATACCCATATACATATTTATGCATACAAACATTTTAGAATAAATATTACTAATATAAAGAATATGTTGCACAAACCTGTAAATAATAATAATATAGACAATATTCCTTACTGTAAATTCCACATAGCATATCAGTTCTTACAGAATTCTTTCATTGATTTTTGCCAAACTCTTGAATCTGTATTCAACCTATGGTTTCAACTATTGAGTAAGCATGCATCCATTATGAATGTTGGCTAATTCTTTTTATTATGACAATAAGTAAGATGATAACTCCAGTACTCCACTGATTCTAGAATTCTCTCTGTTCCTAGATTATGTCAAGCCTGTTCCTATTTCAGATCTTTTGCATTTACTCTTCCTCTTCTCTCCTTCAGTTCTGCACAAGACTGGCTTCTGATTCCAGCTCAAGTGTCAGAGGTTTTTCCTGACCACCCTAACCAACTAGCTTTACTTAATTCAGCTACCTTCTATCCCTTTGTTCTTTATTTTCTTCATAGGGATTTTGCAACTATCAGTTCTGAAAAAGCAAAGTACGTATCTATGTATGTATTTACTTGTTTGAATGGATGATTCCCACTTACGGCAAAAAAAATTGAAACAGTGCAAAAATATATCCAGGGGATTTCCACTTTCAGGAAGATGGAGTAGATAGATGTACTTTTCCAGTTTATATCTAAGAACATCAGTCTCCAATAAACAACATGGTGATGAGTTCCCTGGATTTTCTTTTTGCTGAACATGTACCAGATGGGGACTGGAGAAGCCAGCAGGCCTGGAAATACCAATGGGCACCTATAGAAAAAGGCCCAGCAAAAGCTGCTTCCTTGAGCCAAAGCACCAGGAAAAGGGAAGCCTAGTAAGACAAAAAACTTTTAGAAAATAACCAATTTACCTTAGAAGAAACTATGGCCCCACCCCACCCATGCCAGCAAAGACCAGGTGGGGAGCCTAGACTTCATGTAATTATAGCTTTATCTTCCTATAGGCTGCCCTCCCTATAGATAAAGTTTGTTAAGATTCCCAGTCATATAGTTGCCCCCACTTCCTTGGGCCCCTCAAAAATCACCCAACCAAAGCGAAGTCCTTTCTCACACTCTCTTTCTAAGAGAGTTCCCTCAGGATGTTTGAGGTGGGAGGAAACCCCAAAATAAAAAACTCAACTTGTTCAACTACAGGTATTTCTGGTAGTTTTTGGCCAAAGAGGACAGACATTGTGAAGTGGCTATAATATCTATTATTATTATTTAAACTCAAATTGATAGTATGCTATCTATACTGGTCTGAACTTTCTTTTATCTCACTTAATGATATATTCCAAAAATATTACATATTAGTATCTACAGATCTATCTTATTCTTTTTAACAGGTTTATAATAATTCCATGCTATGGATATAAATTAGTATATTTAACCTGTCTTCTGTTCATGGGTAGTTAGTATTTTTCCAATCTTTTTCTTCTTTTCTTTCTTTTTTTTTTTTTTAAAGATTTTATTTATTTATTTGCGAGAGAGAGAATGAGAGACAGAGAGCATGAGAGGGAGGAGGGTCAGAGGGAGAAGCAGACTCCCTGCCGAGCAGGGAGCCCGATGCAGGACTCGATCCGGGGACTCCAGGATCATGACCTGAGCCGAAGGCAGTCGCTTAACCAACTGAGCCACCCAGGCGCCCCTCTTTTTTTTTTTGAAAGAGAACTTTTTATTACTTTTATGTACAGAAAATTCAACAGTATACACTTAGCCCAGTTTGGTGGCCTGTTCTTTTTTTTTTTTTTTTTTTAAAGATTTTATTTATTTATTTGACAGACAGAGAGAGACAGCAAGAGAGGGAACACAAGCAGGGGAAGTGGGAGAGGGAGAAGCAGGCTTCCCGCGGAGCAGGGTGCCCGACGCGGGGCTTGATCCCAGGACCCCGGGATCATGCCCTGAGCCGAAGGCAGATACTTAACGACTGAGCCACCCAGGCGCCCCTGGTGGCCTGTTCTTTAGCCTTTGCCTCCTCCAACTTGGCAATACAAACCACTGACTTTGGACCCAGGATGCTGCCTCCCCAGTGACGATGGATCTCATTATATCTGTCATTGGAATTGGTTCTGATAGCTTCCACCTCTTAGCCAGAGCTCTTTTGTCTTCTGAGTTAACCTGTGTGAAGGTGATAGTTGTGCAGGTCTTGTTGTGGACCAGACGCCCCAGCCTGGCCTTCCCCTTGATAATGAAGTAGGGAATCCCCACCTTATAACAGGGCAGGCAGGAAGACAACCAACTCAATGGGATACACATCATGTGCAATTACTACCTGCTGAGCTTTCTTGCTTTCCACCAAGGTGGTGACAGCATTAACCCCTAGAACACACAACCAGTTTGCATGAGCTCTGTGAGGGCTGCTCAGTTCACAAAAGCAGCTCTACTATGGGCCAGCTGTGACTGAGGGTTACAAAGCTCAAATTTTACTTTTCACAGTGATTCCATGTGAACCAATCTTTTTCTTTCATAAGCTGTAATGAATAGCTTTGCACATACTTTATGTACAAGTATATCTACAGAATAATTTCTGGGAAGTATAAGTGCTGGTTCAAAGTGTATTTTAAATTTTGATACATCTGATCTCCAAGGCTCTCCAAAAAGGTTGCCCTAAATTACCTAACTAGAAACAATGTTTAAGGAAGACTTTTCCTGCTAATTCTCTATAGTAGGTTTGTAATTCCAAACTTAGATCTTTGCAAATCCAGCAAGTGAAGACTGGAATCTCACTAAAGTTTATTTTAGTATTTTCCTTACTTTTTAAAAGTTGAACAAGTCATATGTTTACAAACTATTTGTAGATCTTTTTATGTGAGCTGTTTTCTCATATACAGTTGATGCTTGAACAACATGGGAGTTACGGGCAGTGCCATCCTTCCCACAGCTGTGTAGCTGAAAATCAACATAGAACTTTTGACTCCCGCAAAACTTTACTAATAGTTAAGTTGACCTTCTGTTGACCCAAAGCCTTACTAACATAAATAATCTATTAAAACATATTTTATATGTTATATGTATTATATACTGTATTCTTACAATAAAGTAAGCTAGAGAAAAGAAAATGTTATTAAAAAACCATAAGGAAGAGAAAATACATTCCACATATATATAAGTGGACCTCCACGGTTCAAACCTATGTTATTCAAGGGTAAACTGTATTTTAGGTTCTGTTATAATACAGAAACATATTATATATTATAATATGTAACATATAATACATTAATATTACAATATATAACAATACACGACATGTAATCTTTAACTTTCTTATTGTACATAGTATTTTTTTTTTTTTTAAAGATTTTATTTATTTATTTGAGACAGAGAGAATGAGAGAGAGAGAGAGCACATGAGAGGGGGGAGGGTCAGAGGCAGAAGCAGGCTCCCTGCCAAGTAGGGAGCCCGATGCGGGACTCGATCCAGGGACTCCAGGATCATGACCTGAGCCGAAGGCAGTCGCTTAACCAACTGAGCCACCCAGGCGCCCCTGTACATAGTATTTTATACTCTATCAAATTTTCACTTGAAGTTTATTATATAATTTAGAAATAAGCAGCTCTTTCCTCACTCTATCCTATAAAAGCTACTATTGTGATTCTTAGTTTCTTTTATTTACATTCACAAAGTTTACCTTTACTTTAACGTTCAGATATTGACTGGTTTAAGCCCTAAATATAACTTTTTCAGTGTTCCCTTTCTCTTCTAGTCAGCAGTTCCCACAATTTGCTCTTTAGTCAAAACACTTTTTTTCTTTTTAATAGCCTAATTTATTCTCCCTCCCTCCCAGTCTCCCTCCCCCTCCTCTCTCTTTCTCTCTCTTTTTTTCCCTCTTTTTCTCTTCATATCTAAGCTGTTGCCACAGTAATCACTTTATATAATTAGATGCCCCAATTTTGGGAGGAAGGAGAATTTTTCAGGAACATTATGATTTATTAAACTAAAAGAACCATTATTTCCCCCTTGCTCTTGATGTTGTCTGCCTGTAGTATGTAGATGGTAGCTAAAAATAACCCTATTAATTTTCACCTCTATATTGTATTTAGGAGGATGTTTAGTGCCTCATTACTGATGAGACTTCATCAAAAAAATATAAAATCCTTTGTTTTTGACTGTTGTGATAAGAACACCATTTGGGGGGCGCCTGGGTGGCTCAGTCGTTAAGCGTCTGCCTTCGGCTCAGGTCATGATCCCAGGGTCCTGGGATCGAGGCCCGCATCGGGCTCCCTGCTCAGTGGGAAGTCTGCTTCTCCCTTTCCCTCTGCTCGTGCTCTCTCTCTCTCTCAAATAAATAAAACTTAAAAAAAAAAAAAAAAAAAGAACACCATTTGGATTCAAAGACATCCTATGAATCTACAAACATGAATATCTAAATACAACTTCTTTGGTTTTAAGAAATGTAAAGCCAGACAAAGAGGTTACGAAATTTCACCTTTAACCAAAGCTCACAAAAGCTGGTTACCAGACCACGGCTGGCTACCAAATATTTTGATTTGAAGAATAGATCTGAGATTAATAAATCATTTTCAGTTTTATGCAATGCTTCATAGGAAAGCTTTCAATCCATCAAAATAATTCAAATGCTAAATGGCTTACTTATTAAGTGGAAAGTAGCCTCTTAACAAGGACTTGTAGATTCTACTTCATTTTCATTATATTTTTCAGCATATTTTTATCTTGAATATTTTGCTCTTTCCAGTCAACAGTATTGCAGTCTACCTGTATTCACTGCTGAAAGCAGGAAGTATGCATAATCTTACACCTAAATGTGACTCACTATAAGGTCCTTAGTTATGGGTACAAGAGGCCTCTGCTGAGAGCCCCATGCTTTGGAACCCATTTTGGCCTTTCTATGCTGCATTCCACATGAGGTGAAGAGTCCCAGGCACCTCAGGAGATATATCTACCTGAAGGGTAGCAAAATATTCTACCTCAAAATATGACTCCTTGAAATAAAAAGTATTTTGAGCTGAATGCAAGGACAATGCCATTGGAGAGCACAACCCAAGCATAATGGTGGCAAAATGGCTGCTATTTGCCGAAGGTGAGAATGGAGTTTGGATTTTCAGGCTGGAATATCCACCCACATACACTGGAGGCCCCTCCTAGTGTGGGATAGAATTGGAAGAAGAAAGAAAAGGCCGACTTGGTCTGGCTCTTCCCACATTACCAGGATTCAGTGTGGAACACCAAGGAATCAGAATTCTAATTTTAAACCTAGACTTCAGGTCATTATGAAGCTGTATTTGTCAGAGTAGGAGGATAGAACGTATTTTATTTAATAGCTTATTAGCTTGATGTATAGCTTTAAAATATTTATACATAAGGCATATGAGGCCTCATTTGCACTAACCCCCACAGACGTTAAGGAAGTCCCTAGGTTCCTTATCCTCCACTGGGTCTTTTATTCTGACTCCAGATTATTCTATTTTCCAAGCTATTTGTGGAGGATAATTTTCAGCAAGTCTAGTCCCTTTTAAAGGGGAAATAGCATTCATCAACTGTCTTATGTGAATACTGTATATACATTAGCTTATTTAATCTTCATAGCAACTCTGTAAGGTGAGTGGAATCCCCATCACAGGATGAGGAAACTCAAGAAGTAATGTAAGTTGCCCAGATTTCAAAGCTAATGAAACAGTTAATTGGCTTCATCAAGCCCTCTATTCTACCTCCTGTCATCCTTTCCCCCCAGCTCCTGACTTTTAGTAGATATCCTTACTTTATATTTTCCTAAAGAGACGGAGACAAGGTCTGTGAAAATCCTTAAATTATCTTCTGTTTTACAGTCCTTTAGTTTTTTCACCCTACTTGTCTTTCTTTGCTTTATCTTCCTTCTCTTTATTTAGATAATTCCCCATTTTTTACTCCAAGATGTCTAGTCTTATCAACTTTCTCTTCTCCTCCCTCACTCCCATCTTCTACCTGTACCTCTCCACTGGCTTCTTCTCCCCTAATAAAGCATTACCTATTCTAAAATAATTTTAAAGACAACCTTCTTTTACTTGTTGATATCTTTATTAATTCCTTAATTTTATACTTCTCTTCACAAATTTCTTCAAAGTGAAGTTAAATCTCACTGCTTCATCATCCCTTAACCTTTTACAATCTAGACTATTTTCCTTAACACTGCAAAAATTGCAACCAAAGGCCTTGTGAGAAACTAATATTTTTGATGGATAACCTACCTAGTAAAATGCATAAAGTGCATTAATTTTAAGTACACAGTTAGATGATTTTTACGTGTCCATAAACCCTTGAAACCACCATGCAGATCAAGATATAGAGCATTTCTAACACCCTCTAAAGTTCTTTTATGTTCCTTTTCAGTATAAACCACCACTGCTACCCCATCCCTGCCTACCCAGAGGTAACCCCTATTCTGAAAACTATAAACATTGATTAGATCTGCCAATTGTTGAACTTTATATAAATGGAATCATGTACAACATACTCATTTGCATGTACTCTTTTGTCTCTGACTTATTTCACTAAAAAAATATCCATGAATATCAATCTTATTGTTGATGTTACCATTAGTTTTGTGTGTTTTTTTTCTTTATCACTGGTAGTATTCTTTTATATGAGTGTATCTCTATTTGTTTGTCCTTTTACATGTTAATGGAAATTTGGGGTGTTTCCAGTATGGGGTTATGAATAAAGCTGCAACAGACATTCTTGTGAAAAATTTTCTGGGGGAACATACCACTACTCTTGGATATACACCTAGGAGTGAAATTGCTGTGTCATAAGGTAAGTGAATGTTTTAACATTAGTAGAGACAGACAATCTTACAAAGTGGATCTATTATTTTACATTCCACTATCAGCAATCTTTGAGAGTTGGTCCACATCCTTTGTCACAATTTGATATTATTAGTCTTTAAAAAATTTTTAAATTTATTTTAATATTAGCCATTTGGGTGTGTATGTGATAATACTCACTGTGGCTTTAACTTGTATTTTCCTGATAACTAATGATGTTGAACATCTTTTCATATGTTTATTGGCCTTTAGATATCCACTTTTGCAAACTGCTTATTCGAATCTTTTATCCAATGTTCTTATTGGGCTTTCAGTCTTTTTATAATTGATTTGTAACGTTTTATCAGATATACATATTGTAAATGTTTTCTTCCACTCCATGGCTTGTCTTTTTACTTTTGAATGGTGTCTTTGATGAACAGAAATTTTTAATTTTGAGGATGTCAATTTATCCATTTTTATTTTTGTGATTAATGCTTTTTAAGTCCTGCTTAAGAAATCTTATCTGCCTCAAAGTCATGGAGATAGTATACTACATTTTCTTTTAGAAACTTTGTAAGTTTTTCTTTCACATAGAAGTCTATTATCCATCTCAAGTTAATTTTTGTGTTGGTGAGAGATAAGAATCATGTACATTTCTTTTTTGTGTGATGTCTGGTTGCTACAGCACCATTTATTGCAAGGTCTTTTTCCATTGACTTGTATTGGTGTTTTTATAATGAATTTACTGACTGTAGGAGTAGGTCTACTCTACTGATATATTTTTCTATCCTTTCTCCAATGTCATACTATCTTAATTATTGTGATTTACTAAGTTTGAAAACCAGAAGCCTTTTCTCAAACCTTACTCCTGCTTATTTTCTGTGCACTACTTGAATTTGCCTACCATTTACATTTTTCATAGGGAAAAACAGGCATGGGAATCAGGCAGATTTGTCTTTAAAAGATAGCTCCATCACCACATGATGGTGATGTGGGATCATATAAAAGTTTAAGAAAAACTATCCAAAACTTGGGTATAATGCCAAAGGATGGTTGTATGTTATTCTGGAATATAGCTTAATAGTTCTACCCAATAAGAATTTAATTCTCTAGGAGGTTTACCTTTGTTTGTTAGTTGTTACTGATCAGAGCGAAGACTGTGTAAAATGTTAACTTGTAGATTTTTGCCCTCTAGAGATACAAAACCTTTTTGTCTGGTAGAGAATGCAACTCCAAAGGCTACAGTTTATTTTGACTTGTAGGACATTAACTTGTATAACATTGTTAATTTAGCCAACTTATTTCAGCATGCCTCTTGTGACTGCCTAGGTATACTGAGTTTTTCTATTTTTTCTGTGAACCAGCTTTATCATCTTGCTGGTTTCCTCATTAAAAAGTTAAACAGAACTTAGGGGTGCTTGGGTGGCTGAGTCAGTTAAGTGCCCAACTTTTTTTTTTTTTTTTTAAGATTTTATTTATTTGACAGAGAGAGAGAGAGAGAGAGAGAGAGAGCAAAGCAGGGGGAGCAGGAGAGGGAGAAGCAGGCTCCCTGCTGATCAGGGAGCCAGATGTGGGGCTAGATCCCAGGACCCTGGGACATGACCTGAGCCAAAGTCAGACGCTTAACCGACTGAGCCACCCAGGTGCCCCATGTGCCCAACTCTTGATTTCGGCTCAGGTCATGATCTCAAGATGTTAGATTGAGGCCCAAGTTGGGCTATGTGCTGGGTATGAAGCCTGCTTAAGATTCTCTCTCTCCCCCTGGGGCGCCTGGGTGGCTCAGTCGTTAAGCGTCTGCCTTCGGCTCAGGTCATGATCCCAGGGTCCTGGGATCGAGCCCCACATCGGGCTCCCTGCTCGGCAGGAAGCCTGCTTCTCCCTCTCCCACTCCCCCTGCTTGTGTTCCCTCTCTCGCTGTGTCTCTCTGTCAAATAAATAAATAAAATCTTTATAAAAAAAAAAAAAAAAAAGATTCTCTCTCTTCCTCTGCCACTCCCCCCACCTCACTTCCTCTCAAAAAAAAATGTTAAATAGATTATAAAAACATATTCATTCTATATTTGTATAACAATGATATATTTAAATTTTGAAAATTATGCTTTGACAATAATGATGAGTTTAATATTATTCCGAGAAGTTACACAAACTGGGTGACTGGTGATGCCATTATCTAGGATGGAGAATACATAAGTATTTTAGAAGAAGATAATTATTTTTGTTTTGATATATTCTTTTCCATTATGATGGAAATACATGACATAAGTGAAAATTTAGGTTTGAAGACTGCGAGTAGAGGGTTAGCAGAAAAAATTTTGAGCAATTTTGGAGTTATCACTATATAGGTGATTGTTGAAATTTAGGAGGTGAGAGTGCTTAGGAATAGTATGAAGCTATTAAGAACATCATTCTGAAAACATGCAAACAAACAATTGGGGAGTGGATAAAGAAAAGCCATCGAAGGAAACTATGAAGGAGTAGTAAAAAACAGCCATGAGAGCAATTTTAAGGCGTGGTCAACACACAGATGCAACCCAAGGGACAACAGGATGAGAACTGAAGAGAAGCAATTGAACTGAGCAATTAAGAAGTCTTTGGTGACCTAGTAAAAGCACTTCCAGTAGAGAGGTGAATGTAAGTCAGATTTGCTGTGGGTTGAGAGAAAATTAGATATGAGGAAATGGATGTTGTGAATATAGATTAATGTTTCAGGAAGTTTGGCTCTAAAACCTAAATCAGATCACAATAATTCATTGCTTAAAACCTGCTGATGGATTTCCATTATACTTGAAATAAAATTTATCCCTCATCATGAACTCCTAGACTCTATATAATTAGGACTCTACTTATCAATCTGACTTCTTGGACCATTCTGCCACTCTCATTATACTTCAAACTTATTCTTTCTTTTCCTTGATTATGCCAACCTTGTTCCAAACTCAGGGCCTTTGCCTTTGCCATTTCCTCTTTCTGGTATACTCTCCCTTCAGACTTTTGCAAGGCTTGTGCAACAATAAGGCAAGTATACTGGTCAGATCTCCCTCTGTGAGGAGTATAGTTAATGCCTTTCAGCTGCCATATTTTCAGATCTACTCACACTGAGGCCACTTTTAACCTGGGCTGAGTCTAGCTGACAACTGAGTACAGAACAGATACTAGAGCTTGGCTATTCCTGCCTAATGCAGGACTCCTCACAATAGGGCCATTTTTGCTCTGGGTCTCCTCACTGGCCTAAGATTTTCTCGTAGCTGCATTGTACTCTGAAGCTCTTCCTACCCAGTCCTCCTTCCTTTCCTTTCCCAAGTGTCAGGACAGTATTGTAGTTTGAAGACTCACCTGTCTTCTGCTTACTACACCTTTATCCTTCACAGATGTTTCTTAGGCTCCAATTCAGAGGACCTAAACTGACATAGTTGCAATCATTTAATATCACAGCTCAAAAGTCACTTTATCATAGACCTTCTCAATGCTATAGTACTCAACCCATGGTCAGCTGCTATCTCATTGCCCTGTCTTCTTTTCTACATAGAATTTATCATTGTACCTTTTAAGTTTTTAAACTGATTTTTATATGCTGACTAAAGTAAATTACAGACATTTTGAACATTTCACCTCAAACACTTCAGTTTGCATCTCTAAAAAGGAGAACATTTTCATAAATGGACAAAATGTTATTAAAATGCCTGATGAAATAGTAATTTCTTTGTAACATCTAATTCCCTGTCCATATTCAAATTTCTTCAATTTGAATGGAGACATTCAAATTGTTAATGTCTCTGTAATGCCTTTTATAGCTACTTTGTCCAAACCATGCCTTAATCCAGGACAAGGCATTCTATCTGGGTGTAATGTCTTTTAAGTCCCTTTTAATCCAGGTCAATCCCTTTTCTCATGCACTGACTTGTTGAAGAGAATGGTCAGTTGTCCTATAGAATGTGTTACTTTCTGGATTTGTCTAATTGTTTCTCCATAGTGTCTTTTTAAATTTTTTTTTGAAAGTGGTTTCCCTATCTCCTACATTTCCTATACATGTGATATTAGATATTAAGATTTAATTAAATTCAAGTTAAACATTCTTGGCTAAAAGATCTAAGAGGTTCAGTTGAGTACTTCATATTGAATTACATAAGCAGACATATACTATCTGGTAATACTCCAATTGGTGATGATAACTTAGACCATTAGATTAGACTGGTGACACCCTGTGGCAAAATTACATTTTCTCCCTTGGGATCAGATAATGTGTGCTTTGTGGTATTACTTCGGAAACATATGGAAGATAGAGTTCTCCATCACAATCAATGATTCTACCAGTTTTAATACTGTTATCTTAACTTAAACTCCATGCTTTTGTTTGCATATTTACTTTGCTTAATGTAGTCTTTTGCCATAGAGAAATGTTTCACTGTCATACAGTAAAATCTGTCAATCTTTACTTATTGTATTAGTCCTCTAGGGCTGCCATAACAAAATACCATAGACTTGGTGGGTAAACAACAGGAATTTGTTTTCTCACAGTTTTGGAGGCTGGAAGTTCAAAAACAAGGTGCCACCTGGGTTTCTCTAGAGGCCTCTCCTTGGCTTGGGGATAGCTGCCTTCTTCCTCTGTTCTCATATAGCCTTTATTCTGTGGGTACACATCCTTTGGTGTTTCTACTTCTTATAAAGATATCACTCCTGTTGGATTAGAGCCCCACTCTTATGATTTCATTTAACCTTAACTATTTCTTTTTTTTTTTAAGATTTTATTCATTTATTTGAGGGAGAGAGAGAGAAAGAGAGAAGAGAGAGCATGAGTGAGGGGAGGGGCAGAGGCAGAGGGAGAAGCAGACTTCCCGCTCACTTAGCGGGGAGCAGGCTTGGGGCTCCATCCCAGGACCCTGAGATCATGACCTGAGCCAAAGTCAGAAGCTTAACTGACTGAGCCATCCAGGTGCCCCAAGATTGGACATTTTAATACCAGAAAGAAAATCATAATTATAGAAATGGGACTTATTCCTATAATCGACATGAAATCATGAAAATGACTGAAAAGAAAGCTGTAAGATATCCTAAACATAAAGCAACAGGAAAGAGAAATCTGATAAAATATACTTGAAAGCAGTGACTTGAGAAAAAGGAATGAGCTTCTTTCCATTTGGAACAGGTCAAGGTCTGACTGCACAATAAACAGGTTTGTTATATTATGAAAAATAATAATCCCTTGTCCTCCAAGAATTTTGCAAATATTTTTCCTACTTCGTATTTGCCTTCATTTTTTTTTTAAAGATTTATTTATTTATTTGGGGGGGGGCAGAGGGAGAGAATCTCAAGCCAACTCCCTGCTGAGCCCAGAGCCTGATGCAGGGCTCAATCCCACAACCCTAAGATCATGACCTGAACTGAAATCAAGAGTCGGATGCTCAACTGACTGAGCCATCCAGGTGCCCCTGTGTTTATTTTTTTTCTAGCTTTGACATTTTTGTTCTTCATTGGTTTTATTATCATATTTGTTTTCATTGTGAGGGTTTTTCTTTTTAATTGTGGTAAATACATGTATACATCATACTCTTAAAATTATATATATATATAATTATCTATTATGCTCTATATAATCTTATATTTTTATATACTTACTTATATAAAAATAAGAGTGAAATACAATATTGGAATACCCCTGGATTATGCAATCTGGAGGACAACTCTAAGTATATATAATGACTGAACTTTCTGAAATCCTTATTATGTTCTCACACTTGGTTTTTGTCTTGAAAAGGAATGGAATTCTAAGTTCAAAATAATGTCCCCTTACAATTTTGAAGTTATTATCTTCTGGAGTCTAATATTTTTGATGAGAAATCTGATGCTAGTTCAATTATTATTCTTTTATAGGAGAGCAGATTGTCCCTGGAAGCTAACCTTTTTATTTTTGATGTTCTGAAATGTCTTATTGGTATGTGGTTCCTTTTACCATTTTAGTTTGCTCAGTACTAGGTATGTCCTACCAATCTGAGAATTTGTACTGATCTTTAGTTCCCTGAAATTTTTCTTCAATTATGTATTTGATATTTCTCTGCCTTTCCTCCATTTGTTGCTGTTTCTGGAATTCCTATTAGTCATATGATGGATCTATTGGTTTAATCCTCCATGTTTTTTCAATTTTTCCATATTTTTGTCTGAATGCTCTAAGTTCTAGAGTATTTCAATTAAATCATCTCATCATTTTTTATTTTATCATATGTTTATTTTCAATAGTCTTTCCTTATTCTCAGAATGTTACTCTTTCAGAGTATGCTGTTCTCTTAAACAGTATTTTCTTGACTACCTCTTAGGAAGCTTAATATTATTAGTTTATTATGAGCTTGTTTTGCTTCCTAAGCTGACTCTGAGTCTTCCTAGATAGTTGTTTTCCTTAGTTTATCATTTATGCTGTTGATTTTCTTCTTATCTCTGACAGTTTTTGATTCTTCATTCATTTTTAAGAATGGGGTTCTAGATAGATGTGAAGAAAGACAATATTGGGGAGGGGAATCTGAAAAAATTCAAGTGCAGTGGTTTCCTAAAGAGTTTTTAAATTTTGTATTCACCCTTCTTCTCATTTCTACCCTCTACTCTGCCAGACAACTCCAAGCCTAGGGTCTCTCTGGGACTCCGTCAGGCAGATCAACTCTCTCTGAAGCCTTAGTCACCTGCAAATTCTAAGGACACTTTTTTTTTTAAAGATTATTTATTTATTTATTTTTGTGAGAGAGAGAGAGAGAGAGAGAAAGAGAGAGAGAGCATGAGCAGGGGAAGGGGCAGATTGAGAAACAGACTCTACACTGAGCAGGGAGCCTGATGTGGGACTCGATCTCAGGACCCAGGGATCACATGGGATCATGACCTGAGCCGAAGGCAGACGCTTAACCAACTGAGCCACCCAGGTGCCCCAAGGAGTTGACACTTTCGTGATCTGTCTCATTTGTCAACAGGCTTCCATGTCTCTTTTGATCTTTCAGATATTTTTTTAAATACCTCTCTGTTTACGGTAGCTTTCCAAATCACTTTAGTATTAGAAATTGTTTCTCAACTATTGTTTTATTAAGGATTCAGGAGGAAGACTAAACAAATACTAATACTACTATCTTCTTAAGCCACAAGTTCTATCTACTTTTGGCTCTGGCTCTGGATTTACTATTTTGATTACAATAGTAGCAAATACATTTTAATATCTTATAGAGCAATTTTTATATTACTATTCTTTTTCACCATTTTGTAACTTATTTTATGCAATTATTCTTAAAATGATCGTTAGAACAATTTTTATTACATTCAAGAAAAAGATGGGGGGTGCCTGGGTGCTCAGTCTATTAAGCGTCTGCCTTTGGCTCAGGTCATTATCTCAAGATCCTGGGATCAAGCCCTGAGTTGGGCTCCCTGCTTAGAGGGGAGTGTGCTTCTCCCTTTCCCTCTTCCCTCACCCCCACCACTCATATACACATGCTTGCTCTCTCAAATAAAATCTTAAAAAATTTTTTTAAAAAAGGAGAATTTTCATTTTGATTATATTAAATTTACAGATAAATCTAGGGTATAGTCAGCATTTTTACAGTACTGAATCTTCCCATCTAGGAGAAGAGCTTGTCAATTTATTCAAATCTCATGTCCTTTGGTAAAATGTAATTTTCTACCTTCTGATCCTACACATTTCCTTTTTTTTTTTTTAAAAGATTTTATTTATTTATTTGACAGAGACACAGTGAGAGAGGGAACACAAGCAGGGAGAGTGGGAGAGGGAGAAGCAGGCTTCCCGCTGAGCAGGGAGCCCGATGCGGGTCTCGATTCCAGGACCCCGGGATCATGACCTGAGCCGAAGGTAGACGCTTAACGACTGAGCCACCCAGGCGCCCCCGACACATTTCAAGTTTACTTGTAGGAATTTCATATTGCTGTTATTATTTTAGCTTATGACTGCTTGTTAATTTCAAATTTTTCCGAAAATCAGCTACTTTACTGAATTCTTTTTTCAGTTTTTTTTTTTTAAATTTTATTTATTTATTTATTTGACAGAGAGAGACCCAGCGAGAGAGGGAACACAAGCAGGGGGAGGGGGAGAGGGAGAATCAGGCTCCTTGCAGAGCAGGGAGCCTGATGCGGGGCTCAATCCCAGGACGCTGGGCTCATGACCTGAGCAGAAGGCAGACACTTAATGACTGAGCCACCCAGGCGCCCCAACACTAGCATTTTTCAAATATGCTGTTCAAGTTAAAAATGTACCTTCTACATCTGGTTTATTAATATACATTTTATTAGAAATGGACTTTGAATATTTTCCAGTGCCTTTTCAGATACTGAGCTTATCTCCTTAACCCAGAATTATGATTAATACAGATTTGTATTTTGAACTATCTTTGGATTTTAAAAATAAACTCTATTTGGTTTCAGTGAAATGTTCAATACCAAATTGATTTTGCCAACATCTAAAATGTCTGCACATATATTCACTAATGAACATCAAATACGAGCCAAGCACATAGAATGGTGAGTAACATGCACACTCTCCTCATGAAGCATACAGTGATTTTAAATGTTTTTTTAGGATTTTAAATGCTTTTAATGTTTTCTGTGCTAGCTTCACATTAGCTAGAATGTTTAAAAAGTTCTCCATCATGCTCTGAGTTTAAAGAATTAGCTCCTCAGGAATTTTTATGAATTCAAAGTTGTTTTTTCTTTTTTCTTTTAGTAATCTCCACAGCCAACGTGGGGCTTGAACCCATGACCCCAAGATCAAGAGTTGCCTGCTCCTAATGAATTTTTAACTCACCCATAACTCTGAGTGGGCTGGATGCCTTTTTATTTTATGGCATGGAATTCTGGCACCATCCTACCGTTCAGTCCTATCTATAGTTACTGACCTAATTCAGTTTTCTATCTTCTTTCAGTCATCTGTTTCCTTTGGAAAGTGATTATTTCATTTTGATATTAATATTTATTAGCAGCATGAAGTTGTATGAAGTATTTTAGTAATTTGTAAAGCTCCCTCTTATTTTTTTTGTAATTTTTAAAATTAAGTTCTATGCCCAATGTGGGGCTTGAACTCATAACCCAGAGATCAAGAGTTGCATGCTCTACAGACTGAGCCAGCCAGACACCCCAACCTCTCTTTTAAACTACCAAAAACCTTATTAGTGGCAATATTCCCTTTTCCTTTTTGACTTAAAGGAGATTTATAAAAGTACTTTAAAAGGGTAAGTTTTCTAATTTTGTTTTTTGGGGGGCTATCCTTGAACTTCTAGTTTTTAGACTTACACCATCATAGTAGTTTTACTTGTCCAAATTTTGCTCATCCTTCTAGGCCTAACATATAGGCCAAATCCTTTAAGAAGACTTTCTTCTGTCCTTTTGTGTTCTATCCCTTCCTTAAACTTATTATGTGTGTGTGTGTTGTTATGTGTATGCATCTCCTTTATACATATACAATAGTGTTTGTTTATCGTCCCCCTTTCCCTGCCCGACACCCACATTCAGGCTATTTTATTCCTTTATAAGGTTTACAGCTTAGTTCAGTGCTTTGTGGGTTTTCACAGCAAGATTCCATTCAATGCAACAAATATTTATTGAGCACCTATGCATCAGGCATTGTATTAGACACGTTGAACAGCGTTAAATGAAAGATAAAATCCTGCACCTCAAGAAAGCCTAGTAGAAATGATGAACAAGTAAACAATTTAATTACCCAAATGAGCTTCAAGAACTTAGTTTGCAACTTCAGATAACATAATGTGTGTAAGCAGCTCACAACACTGGAAAATAAAGGACATAAGAGAACAAATCCATTCAAGGAGGAAGAGGGGAGATAAAGGCCGGTTAAGTACCGCTTCACCGTAAATAGCCTAGTAATTCAACCCCCTAATTATACAAATATAATCTACAGCCCCTGCCTTAGAATCACCTGGACAGTTTGTAAGGAAAAAAAGAATGCAGATTCATACCTACTAAAATCAGAATGGGAGAAAGATACATTTAAATCTGCGTTTTAAACAAACTCCCTATGTACTCGGGCCATCCAAGGTTTTAGAATATAGCGAAGTAGGTGGCATGCCTTAACCGTATGCGTGTTGACACGCCCGAGGACCTCTTCCATCCTTGTCAAGGGGAGTGCTAACCTTCTTTCCTTTCATACAACATAGCGAAGCCAAATTTGGCAGGCCTCATTCCCCAGCTACTCCCTCCTTCTAGCTGAGGAGGCTAACCCCGCAGCCATGCCTCTTCTCCCTTCCTTCCTTTCCCTCGGAGTTGTCCGTCTCGTCTCCGGTCACTCGCCACAGGCTACAGGCCTCCTTGCGTGAGGCGAGATCCAACCACCTACCGCCCAATCTATCACGCAAATACCCAGACCCTCGCTCCGCAAAGGATTCGTGGAAACCGCGACAGGCCAATCTAAAGGGCGGGAGGAGTGGCAGCAGCAGAACAGGGAAGGGCGGTTTCTTTGATTGACGCGAAATATGCCCAATGAGAGCAGAGGACTAGTGACGCTTCCGTCTCAATGGCCAGGACGTTAGCAATGTTAACCAATCCGGCTCAGAAGTGTCTACCTTGTGGGAGGTCCTTGAGGCCGCTGAGGTCGTGAGTGTCTGTTGAACGGCTTGTGGAAGTCGTGCTGCCTTGGGTAGGGCGTTAAAGTCGTTCTTGAGAGGAACGTCTCTGTCCGAAGAGAAAATGAGTTTAGCTCTGAGGTCGGTAATGAGGAGGCCGCAATGCTCTCCACACCCCGCAGCGGGCCCTAGGGCGGGTGTGTGTAGAAGGGAGGTAGTTGGGGCCGAGGCGAGGAAGGGGATGCAGTTTGGGACGAGGGAGAGGAGCCTCCGCCAACCTTCCCGGGCCCAGACCCCTCACCCTGGGGGCCGTGGTGTCTCGCAGGTGATGAGTCCCGTGCATTTCTGCTGAGGTAGTTAGGTTTAGCAGTGCGTTGGGCTTTGCACCACCAAAAGGACGGGTTATTTTAGATGCGAGGACGGAGTGAAATATCGCGATGTTTCTTCTCGCGGTGTTTCTGCGAGAAATCAGGCCAAGGAGCATACATCCTTTCATTCAGCTCCGCCTTCCTGGTCCACGGCACCACCTTAGCTGCTCTAATGCCATCATACTTAACTATAAATTTTGGAAATAACGTAAAACCCCTCCTTGATTTTATCCTGGGGCCCTGTTTTAAGGTATAACCTAAATGACTTTAACTGGTAATCTCTCTCTCAGGTTTTTCAAGTTTTTTGAGTTTCTTTACCTTTAATTCAATTCTAGTCTCTAACCCCGTCTGTTGCCCCAGCGCCATGTAGACGTTTTACCTTAAAAATAAGTAGTTACACCTCTCCAAACAGCTGCCTCGTTCGGCTAAGAGATTCCTTGCGTGGAATCAGTTGTAGGTCTGTGGTGGACTTCGTCGTCCAGAGAAAATGACCCCGGGAATGTCCAAGCTTGTGTAAAGTCAGGTCTCTTGTGAAAGAAAGATTTTCCTCAGCTTTATTTATTATACCTTTTCTGATCACTTTCTAATCATCTCTTTCTTTGTTGTAAATTTTTAGAGAGCAAAACACGAGCAAATAGATAACGTTTTATTAAAATCAACCAAGCTTTACATTTTGAAGTTTTATGAAATTGTTTCAAAACGGAGTGTTTTTATACAGATGTTGCAGCCCCATTTGAAATTTTGGAACACTAAGATCAGTATCTCTTAAGACATTTCTGGCTTTGTAAATAGAATTTCCTTTGAAAAAAAATACCCGGGGTTTATGAGAAACTAAATCTAAATTTACAAGTGAGATTTACAAAACCATTGACTCTTCACTTTATATTATAGAAAATTAGCACATATATACTTTTTTGGCATTTAATTTTTATGGTTTAGTCTATATTTAGACTTCAGTATTTTGGTTGATTTGTTAATATCAATGGAAGAAATTATAAAGTGCCAAACTTAGAAATATGTAATCTAAATCACTTTTAACCTACAATGCCAAAAACTTTGTAAGTTGTTAAATTATATGCTTTTTTGGGTAGTAATTTTGATAACTTATAAATGCTATCAAAAGTAAACCAAATATATAGTGATCATCAATTATGAATTTTCCTCTGATTTTTTTTTAACACTATGTTGTAGAGTAATGTGAATAGTTATGTATGAGTGCCTTGGTTTTTTGTTGGGATTTCTGTAATGAAAGTAATGTTTTTTTATTCACAGTTCTTATTTCTTCCACATTAATATCATTGAGAATAAATACAAAGTCAGAAGGAAAGAAAGTTAGGTCCTCATTTCTTTTAATAACCTGTAACACTTTTCAGTTTTGGAAAGTGCAGATTTATAGCAGCTTAGACTATGGAGTGATCAAAGCTTTGACTCATGTAAGGAAAATTCATTTTTCTCCCAAATACTTCCTTTGTAGAAATTTTAAAAAGTATTCATTGGTTAATTTTTTTGTTGCATTTTGGAATCTTATTTTAATCATCTAGATGCATAGGAGAATAGGATTAAAGTAGACTGAATAGACATTTTTTCTTTTCATAGAAATGAGCTTGTAGTAGACAAAACAAAGAGGAAAAAAAGAAGAGAACTCTCTGAAGAACAGAAACAAGAAATTAAAGATGCTTTTGAACTATTTGACACAGACAAAGATGAAGCAATAGATTATCATGAATTAAAGGTAATAGGGTACTTCAAAATGTATATTTTTCTGTTAAAATTATTTGCATTTTTGATAGTTGGTTACAGTACATTTTTAAAGTATTTTAACTAAACTGGTTGTGGAAATATGAAACCATTTTAGATGTTCACGGTTAAATGCTATAATAAAATTGAATAATACTCCTAATATCTTTTTACTTTCCTTTCACATTGTAAAGTGAATAGTATTTTAAATATAAAAATACATTACTATGGAGGGCCTTATTTTTCATTCACATAATAAAAGTAATTCATATTATAGGATTTAAACAGTTCTTACTGTATTCTTCCCACTGTTGGGGTTTTTTTTTTTTTTTTTTGGATTTTTTTGTTTTTTTTGGTTTTGGTTTTGGTTTTTTTTTTGGTGACTCACTCTTTTTTCACATTGTGAGAGTGTTATTTCTCTTTTAATTTGGACATGTTAGTAATACATTCTTCACATACTTTCTCTGGTGCAAACAATGTAAGTGATGTCTGATGTCGACACATGCTGATGGGGGAAAACTGTCAACCCTAGGACCTAGAATTATTTATAAAGATGCAAGAGTTTGTTTAGGGTAGTACAGATCTCACACTCAGCACAATAAGAAAGGCAACATTTTGGTAGCTCTTAAGCTCTCTTTTTCCACTGTTTTTTTTTTTTTTTTTTTCAGTTACCCAGTTTTGATCAGTTCTTCCTCTATAATGTCTCTTCCATTTGTTAACCATTGTTATTATCTTGGTTGAGGATCTTATTTCATACCTGGATCTTCCTAAATGGTTTCTCCATTTCTAGTTCACCCTATATACTACCATTAGATTCATCTTTCTAAGATTCTTTCCTCATATTGTTCATTGTTCGTAAACCTTTAGTGGCTCCTCATTGTACACTGCATAAAGTTCAGATTCCTTTGGTTTTTATCGACTGCTCCCCACACTTTTACTACTACCTACTTTTCTCATTTGCTAACTGCTTGTTTCCATCTGAGCTCTTCCTGTTTCAGGTAAGGTAAGCTGCTCTGTTCACTGTCCTCAAGCCTATATATTATGGTATCTGTTTTAAAGCCAGTCATCCTTTTCTCAGTGCTCTTCTACTTTATTTTGTCCATACATCAGAGAACAAATGGAACCTTTCCAAGTAAGACTTCTTTAATCAGTATCATGTCTCTCCTTTCTTGTTAATAGTAACAAGATCTCTTCTTTCTTTAAACTCAGGGGCCTGGACTATTTATACTTAATAACTAATCATGTAGAGTCTCAGGATAACTCTTATTTTAATTCTTTTATCTCTTCTGTTGTATAAATTTTTAATATTTATGCTATGCCTTTTTTTCATTTTGGTGGTTAATCGTTTGAGAACAAATAACTTGTTAAGATGATCTGTATAGTAAGTCAGTCCATTGTATAGTGTATTTTATCAACAACTGGTTTGTTCTATAAAAAAAGGATATATAAATGAAAAAATTGCTGTTTAATTTCAGTAGTAGAGAAAAACTATCACTTTGATTTTTTTAGAGACATAAAACATGCAAAAGAATTAAATATTTTACTAACGTGCTGATATCCCTAAGTTGTAAAAATTTATTTAAGAATCGGAAGTCACTTCTTTCGAAAGAGTGGTTTATAATTTGCTTTTCCCTTTTAATCCAAAAGGTGGCAATGAGAGCTTTGGGGTTTGATGTAAAAAAAAGCTGATGTACTGAAGATTCTTAAAGATTATGACAGAGAAGCCACAGGGAAAATCACCTTTGAAGATTTTAATGAAGTTGGTGTGTATTTTAATAAAGGTCTTTGTAATTAGCACTTGTTAGGAAATTATCTGTTAATATTAGTAGTTTTTTAATTCTCTGGAATTTTGTTATTGAACATTGCTGTATAAGGTAGATATTATAATGGGGGTTTGGGGGCACTCTTTTCACTTATTTTAAAGAAAAATAAGATTTACAGCCTCATTATGGGATTTATCATTTTGGCTTTTGTCCTGAAGATTCTAATCAAGGAACTATTATGTAGCTTTTTGTGGAAAGATGTCTTCCTAAGTAACCTGTGTTTATATTATGTGATAAAACTAAAAGGGTGATCAAAAAATTATTTTCTTAAAGTAAAACAGAAAATTCGAGTATTCTTTTGTTTGGAAAATATTTCCTAAGACCATTCTGGTGTATGATTTTTGTTGGCAGAATGGGAGAAGAGAAAACCTGTAGCATTTGGTATCTTTGACTGTAGAGGAAGTGCATGCCTTTAGGTTGACAAAGCTTATGAGGGGCTACATATTCTGTATGACTTGATCTCAGTGAATAAAGTCATCTGTTTAAAGTTGAGGGTTGGGAGAAGATTGTAGTAAAGGAGGCATTTGGCAAACTCAAGCAGGAGAAAACATTTTAGAACGACCAACTAAGCATACTGTGTCGTGAGCTTAATATGATTGAATTTTCATATAGTTGATTATAGTGAATTAGTTATAGCATATATCAGACTTTTTTAGAATAGAAGATTCTGGAAGGCAAGGATTTTGCTATTATGATTTAAATATATCGCATAGAATATTATACACAGAATGTACATATATTCATAAAGTGCTTTTTTTAATTAAATTTTCTAAAGCAGTAATAACCACCTTATATATGTCATAATATAAGCATATCAGAGTTATTTTTAGATATTTAAAAAATTTAGGAACAAATCCAGTTACACACACAAAACCTTTGTGTAAATATTCAGAAAGAAGCAATATAGGAAGCAAAAAGAAAGGGCAGTTTGGAAAAGATAGATTCATATCATTAAATCATTGGTTTTATTTTTTTAATCTGAAAACTCAAAATCAAGGTGAGGAAGAGGGAAATTAAAGGATAAACCTAAAAGAGAAAGCACGACACAGAAGATCCCCACCTTGTAAACTAGGAAATCACTGTTTAGAAAGGCAGCTCACCCCTTTGGGGAGCATATTGTGTTGTTTTCTTCTAATCTGTAGATTTATTTACTTGAGGAGAGGGAGGGAGCCATCTTTATTCTTTTAGTCTTTCAGTATTGAAGCTCTTCTGTAGTTTATGATAAGTTGGACTAATCCAAGTTCTTATTTAGATTGTTGATTTATAGAAACGGGTGTTAAGGATATAGTGGCAATGATACTGTTAGGAAAGAGCTACAATTCAGGCACATTTGGTACAATGTAGTGGTTTAGCATGAACCCAGAATGCCTGGGTTCATATCTTGGTTTTGCCACTTACTAGCTGTTTAACTTGGTCATTTTACTTGTCTGTGTCTCATTTGCTGATATAAAATGGGGATAGTTGTACTGTCTTGTGGATTCTTGGGAGGAATAAATAAGTTAATATGTAAAATGCTTACCAGAAGGGGGCCTAGCTATAGAAAGTACTATTAAGTATTTGTTATTATTACTTTAAAAAATTGTCTTTGTTTCACTTTGTTTTAATGCCTAGTAATGATTGTGTATGCATCACTGGAACATAAAAAGTACAGTTTTCTGATTACTTTTTTTTCATAGTTGCAGGCTATTTTAGGCATTATATCATCCTTAATAATTTTATGCAACACATTATTTCATCTTAAGTAAATACAATTTTAAAATTGCGATTTTATTAGCAGTTGAAGCCAGAGTCCCATGCCATCTTCACCTTTTCCTGATCCTCCATCTTTTCTATGTTATTAACAGAGCACTTATACTGGGTTCTTTACAGAATAAATGGCCATGACTAAACTTCTGCTCTGACTTTCAAAGATCAAACTTTTGACCAGCTTAGCATACTTCAGCTATCCTCAGTACCAGTAGTCAAAAATGTATTACTGTTTAGAAATCAGTCAAGAACTATGTATTCTCTCCATTTGTTGATTATTTTTCAATAATAACTGAGCACAGATGAATGTATATTTTATACTTTGGAACAAATAACTCCAAACCAGAACATTTGAGTCTTAGTTTTATGTATTATCTATTACTATTGAAGGATATTGTTCTGCAGATATTTCTGGATGAAGTCTAACACTGAACCAGAATTTTCCCAATGTTAGAAAAAAATATTAAAATATATTTAATGTAAGTTAAGAATCTAGACAGCTTGAGGTTAGTGAGTAGTAACAAAGATGTTTTAGGAATTGCTCCTTTAAAGTAAGACCAAGATAAGTCAGATGTTTGTACTCCCTCTTTTATTGGCACAAATGAATTATTCCATTGCCTATTTAGAATAGAATATTCTATTACTGTTTTTGCTTTGCTTATTTAACAAACATTCCCTGAATTTTTTGGCATTAGGTACTTTGCGTTGAGGGAGGGGAATTAAAAGTTGCTAAAAGGTTCTTTCAAGGAGCTTACCATTTAAATGTAGGTAATAACAAGCTATAGTGTTCTGTGGTAAATTATAATTTTGTTTGGAGCAGAAGTTGGCAAACTACAGCCCTTAGGCTAAATTCAGCTGTTGCTTCCACACTGCCTCATCTTTTATGCTGCCTTTGTGCTGTGTTGGCAGAGGAAGTAGTTTAGTCAGAGACCTTATACCCTCCACAAAGCCAAAAATATTTACTGTATGGCCTTTAACAAAAACAAAGAGAATTGTCAATTCCTGGACTAGAGCAATTGAAGAAGACTTTGCAGAGGGGATTTTTAATTTAGACCTTTTGGGATGTGAATAGGATTTCCTCCTAAAGAGAAGATTGTGGGAACGAGTAGAGAAAGACATTGCAGGCAGAGAAAACAGCAACAACAAAGAGTGGTATAGTAGAAGTATAGTATGTTTGGGAAACCAGGTAGTCTCCTGTTGTGGAGGTTAGGGAAATGCAAAGATAGGATTGGGCCAAATACGTAGTCTTGCATCATGTGTAGTGCTTGGACTTCAGTTAGCAGGTGATCATTTTCAGTTTCTGAGGAAGAGAAGATGATGTATTTTAGAAAGGTAACTCTATTGAGAGTATTAAAGATGGGTTGGAGGGAAGAGAGACTGCAGACAGGGAAAAAGCAGACTTCTATTATGCTGAGGGTGGTGAGAATGAAAAGAGATACATTTAAGAGTTAAAAAGGTAGTGTCCTCAGTACTCTGGGAATTAATCACTGGTTAGGTTTATGGGATTTAAAATGTTTAAACTTCAGATAGGGGAGATACCTGTTAATGGTGCTGTTATCTTTTTTGAGGTGGGGCATCAGCCACTATTTTGGTGATAGTAGGAGGAGTTTGGGTTCCAAAATGTTGAGTTTAAAGTAACTTTTTTTTTTTTTTAAAGATTTTATTTATTTATTTGAGAGAGAGAGAGAGAGAAACAGCATGAGAGGGGAGAGGGTCAGAGGGGAGAAGCAGGCTCCCCGCTGAGCCGGGAGCCCGAGGTGGGACTCGATCCCAGGACTCTGGGATCATGACCTGAGCTGAAGGCAGTCGCTTAACCAACTGAGCCACCCAGGCGCCCTAAAGTAACTTTTATTTTTGGATAGAAACCCCCAAAAGACAATGAGAAATATTGTTGAAGCTATATTTCTAGCAGTACTTTTAATGATTTTTGATAAACTTTTAATGTGATGTTTTTTAATGGGCTGTGTTCTTAACTGATTTTTATAATGTGTAAGGTCTAACTATTTTGAGGAAGTATATTTCTGGTAGTATGATTTTTTGAAAATAGAGTTACATGGACAGAAATTTGTGAATTGAACCCACCTTAACTGTATGTTAGTTGACTTATTTTCATTGGGAAAAAAGTGTATTCCTTATAATTAAATTCTACTTTGTGGAATAGGAATAGAGCATGAAGGCATGGAGGAGAGTCACCATAAAGTTACAATGTTTTAGTTGTCCAAAATGATGGGTATTTATAATTCCCAAGAAAAGTTGTATTCTAAGGCAAAGTATTGATAAAAGATTATATATACACATAAGTCTGAAGTAACTAACACAATTAAAGTACTAGTGGGATAAGAATTTATACATCTTGGAGCCCCATCTGTTCCCCACATCACCCTGTTGCTTCTTTAAGTACATTAATACTTTCAGCAAGCTGCTTTTTTGGTTCACCTGTCATGTAAATTATTTAATTGGTGAAGAAAATTTCTTAACACTTTTTTTTTCCTTGTCCTGCTTTTTTGTTGGGACTAAATTCAAAATAAGTTGAGTATGAGCCATAGAGTTAAGCATGGTATTTTATTTTGGTGTTATGGCTGTATATATGCCAACTCCTTTTGATTGAATATTTATGAGCTTTGGTGATTTGCATACTTATAGTAATATACTTCAATTAGTTACTTGAAAGACTTTTTGGGTACAATTAATGGATAATAGAAAACTACTAAATATGTATGTAGATGTTTTAACATTAGCTTAAATAGGTGCTTATCCTAAAAGCTTACTCAAACCAAACATGATGACATTACAGCACAACAATAATTTTTTGTGGGCTTGAATTGTATTTCTCTTTTTGGGTGCATTAAACATTCCAGTACTTTCCATCTACAAACATTTGCGCAAGTTTTTAAGATTCTGTAAACCTCACCAGGACTGAGTTATTTTTAATGGCACAGTGAAAGTCATAAATAATTTTTGTTGTAGTGGTAGACTAGCATGTGGAATTACTTCAGAGATGTTTACTTAGTTATTTTCAGAATTTGATCTAGTAACTTAAAAAAATTTATACCACAGATTTTTACTTTAATTTATGTTATTGTGGCTATTGAATAAAGACTGCAAATATTGAAAATATTGTTTACTATTGTTATATATTATTACATTTAGCCTATTAAAATATATAATTTATATTGAGGTCTGGTATTTCTCACTTTTAGTTGTCTGAGAGTTATTATCTTGCTGAACAAAATGGGCATGACTTTAGAGAGATCTTTCCAGAACTTTTCTTTTTTTGGGGGGGGCGGGTATGGAAGCTTTCTTACTGTAATCATGTTCAGTCCTTTTGGTAACTGCTTTTCATATTTTGGAAAACCAAGAGTTTCCTCAAATCATGAAGATATCAGCAGAATTTTCATCTGTCTGACATTGTGTCTTTATCAATGATGGCAGTGCATTTTATTAATTTGTCATGATTTTTGTGTCTTTAAATTAGATTTAACTTGAGGAACAATAATGTTACTATTAAGTTTAGACATCAGACATCTTTTATCTAATTAGTCTTAATTGCTTTGTTGGTATATCATATCTACAACTAAGTTACAAACTCCTAGACTTCTGTGTTTGCTGTCAGTGGAGCATAGTGCAATTCTTGACAATAGTAGACCTTAAATAAATATGGTATATAATCCTTTTTATTTTGCCTCTGTGTGAGATAGTTTTGCATACTCTTATAATGGGATGAATTGTTGATAACAAAGATTAAATTTTAAAATACGGATTTGATTTTTGTAATTTCAGGTTTATCATTTTGGGTTTTGGGGCTCTGATTTGGCAGTATTATGAAACTAAATGTTGAAAGATTCACAACTTTAATTCTCATCTAACACTTGTTGATTTCACAGATGGATGCATTTGTGATTTTTATAAAGTGTTTTTAAAATTTTTTAACTTTCTTTTAACTATAGTGACAGACTGGATATTGGAAAGAGATCCACATGAAGAAATATTAAAGGCATTTAAACTATTTGATGATGATGATTCAGGTAAAATAAGCTTGAGGAATTTGCGACGTGTTGCCAGAGAATTGGGTGAAAACATGAGTGATGAAGAACTTCGGGCTATGATAGAAGAATTTGATAAAGATGGTGATGGAGAAAGTAAGTTCTGAGTAAAACACATATTCCAGGTATTAGCCCTAATGTATGCATACAGTAAATTTTTCTAAAATCAAATGATTTTCAAGACCCATTGCAGACTCTCTCTGTTTGGTATAATTGTTGTTCATCCTGTCATGGGCTTTTTGCCTAAACATTTCACATAATTTAATTCAGAATGATGCAGATCTTTTAAAACCAACTATACTGTTTGTAACGTGATGTTCCACACTTCAAGAAGGTACTTTACTTTTCTTTGAGGATGAAGAATCACCAACATTTCAGCTACTCAGCAAAATATCAGCTTTTATTGCTTTCTTCCTTAACCTACATGTACTTCTAAACTGTAACTAAGTTCTATTGGTTCTACCCTTTAAATGTTTTGAATCTTTTTTTTATATCTTTATTTACTGCTGCTGCCCTAGTTCAGGCCCTAATTTCTTTGTAGGAATGTTATCATAGCCTCATTCATTATTTCCTTGAATGCCTGCTGGATACCGTGCCTTGTGTGCTAACTGGTGCTACACAATGAAGAAGGCAGATGTGGTCTCTTTAGCTTCCTAATTGCCCTCTATGCCTATGAGCCTCTGCCCTCTAATTTAGTCTGTTGATAATTCTTTTCCTAAAGTACAAGTTTTATGATGTCATTCCCCTCTTCAAATGCTGAATGATTCTTCAGTGCCTACAGAGTAAATATCAAAGCTTTCTAAGATATGTTCTGCTCTAACTATCTAGTTTAGGTCTTCCACTTTTCTGTTTTAACCTTCACCTCCCATACATACATACCTTGTCCAAATACACTATCCTGAAAACACTTTTTTATGCTGTGCCTTTTTCATTATGCCATTCCTTAAAGTCCTAGAATGTTCTAATTGCCAGTTTCTGTCTGCTAATATGTTAGTTTTTCTCTCTGGTACAGGTTTTTTTTTTTTTTTTTTTTTAAGATTTTATTTATTTGTGAGAGAATGAGAGCAGAAGCAGGGAGGGGGCAAAGGGAGAGGGAGAGGGAGAAGCAGACTCCCCTGCTGAGCAGGGAGCCTGATGTGGGGCTCAATCCCAGGACCACAGGATCATGACTTGAGTTGAAGGCAGATGCTTATCCAATCGAGCCACCCAGTTGTCCCTCTCTGGTACATTTTAAGCTCCCATCTTTTTCTCAGAAGCCTTCCCTAGTGGTCTCTGATGAATTATGAGATCTCCATTTAGAGGAACAAAATACTTTGACGTTTTTATACAATGCCTTCTGTTAGTTACATACATGTGTATCTCTCCAGTATATTTTAAGTCCGTTAAGAGCAGTATGGAATCATAGCATGAAAGGCCTAAGGCTTTGGAATCATACAGATCTGGATTCGAATTGAATCTCTACCACTTACGTAGTTGCTGTGTAATCTTGTGCAAGTTTTCAATGTTTTCTGAGTGTTGTTTTCCCATTTATTAAATTGAGAAGGGAGATACCTTCCAGGATGGTTATAAGTATTAAAGGAAGATATTTGAAGGTGCTTAGCATTAAATGGAAGCTTGTTTTCCTTTTTTTGTATCTTTACTTATCTTTATATTCCCCTGCATTTTCTTGAACATGAGTGCTCTGATGTTTATTGACTTAAAGCCCTAAGCAGGAGTGTGTGTTACAGTAGATATATGTTGATACAGTATCAACTATACATATGTACATAAATATATACATAATATATATATTACCGGAAATATTGGAAATACTGGTATGCTTTAATAAGGAGGTAAGACAGTAGCAACTAGCTATTAGTTCAGGTTTGTAGATTGTCCTTTAGAATTGTGCATTATTATACTTTCTCATTATATTTATGTAAATATTATTTGAACATTATGAACTTTTTAATACTAGTTCTTTGAAAGGATTTATTTATATTTTAAAACAAAGATGATTAAAACTTGAGGAAATTTAAATGATTTCTTGAGCTCTCACTCTAATATTTGGGTTTAGTATCTACTGCCTTCATATTTTAAAAATTTTTGTGTCTTCTCCAGCTGTTGGCTGTTACCCCAAACTAGCTTTAAAGCAGCTCCATTCTGTAAGGGTACTATCTTCAATGGCATAGAGAATCTTGATATGTCTATTTTTTAAATCTTTAGTAATAGCTACTACATGTGTCAAAAGATAGTTATTTTCTTTCCTGTCCTAGGCACATGCAAGTTAGATTTTGGTTATTAGCTTCATTTGACACTAGAAGAAAATATCAGTTAGGAATCTGCCTCTTAAATTCAAACTTGGTGTAAAACTTTGCCTAGAAAGTGTGTCCATTTCTTGCATCCCTTGTTAGTCTGCTCTGTTTGCTGCTTTTTAATCTCAGAGTTCATACCTGTGCTCTATTGCTTGAAGATTTTAGTGCATCCTTAAAACATTTCTTTGGTTCTTAATGCTTGCTTTAAGTCACCATACAACTGTTGCTTGAGCATCCTACTGTCATTTATTCAAATGACTAGTTAGGTAAGTAACATTTTTTCTATTTTTTCTAAGTGATTGATTACAAATAAAATACAGTGATACATAGTCTTTTATTGTTAAGATTTGTCTTTTTTGTTGGGGGGGAAGGGTTTGTTCTTATATTAAATTCATCTAATCTGGTAGTTTCCAATTTGAGATGTGAGTTTCTGGGAGCGGGGGGCCTTCTGAAGTATTGCATGCAGTCTGGGTATATGCATCAAATACTGTCTATAGACCATATGAATAATAGTATTGCACATGCACACATATACTGCTCTTACTTATATCTGTAAATGCTCTTGCAATTGATAAAAATACTTATTATTCAGAATTCATAGTAGCTCTTTGACATTATTTATTTCTCAAACAAGGCATGCTAAGTATGACTCTTACTATGCCAAGTCCAGGAAATTATTGTTGAAAGGCATTTTCATATTCAGAAACAATGAGAACTATAATACATTTAGTCTGGCTTTGGGTACTGCGTTTACTTATATGGGTCTCTGCAGCTGTATGAAAAACTGCCCATTTTTGAGAAAATACAAGTTACATTTTATAATAACTTGTTTATTTGGAATCTTTTGGCTGCAGTTTTGTTTGATGTAACCTGTTTTCTTTGTATATGTTAAACTAGTAAAGATCATAATACTTGCTGTCTTTTTTGTGGACTTTAGTAATTCTGCTCTTTATGAATTTTTCACACTTTAGTATTTAGGAGCAATGAAAAAAATTTTTTTTAAAAGATTTTATTTGTCAGAGAGAGAGAGCACAAGCAAGGGGATCAGAAGGCAGAGGGAGAAGCAGGCTCCCCACTGAGCGAGGAGCCTGATGCAGGACTCGATCCCAGGACCCTGGGATCATGACCTGAGCCAAAGGCAGTCGCCCAACCGACTGAGCCACCCAGGCATCCCTGAAAAAAAAATTTTTTAATTGTGTATATAGAATAATAAATATAGTAAAGGAGGAGTTAAAGAAAAAAGATATAATGCAAAATATAACTAGAGCTGTGGTAATGATATCAAAAGAATCCCTTCCCCATTATTGCTCCCAAGATATATACAACACAGTAAATCTTTTTAGAAAAATAAAAGCAACATTTAAAAACCCAAAGTGTAAATAAAATCTTTAAAAAAGGTGGGGGGGGCGCCTGGGGGGCTCAGTCAGTTAAGCATCTGCCTTTAGCTCAGGTCATGATCCCGGGGTCCTGGGATTGAGCCCTGCATCGGGCTCCCTGGGAGTCTGCTGCTCCCTCTCCATCTGCCCCCCCAACCACCTGTGTGTGCCCACACGCACACGCTCTCTCTCTCTAGCAAATAAAGCTTTAAAAAAAATAAAAACCCAAAGGGGAACATCTTTAAATAATGATGAGTATTAACACTTATTTAGTTATAGTAGTTAATATGTTAGATTCTGTGCTTAGCATGTTACATTGTGTATTATGTTATTTAATTTTTCATAATAGCTTTTGTGAAGTAAAACAGTATTATCTCTATTAATGCACAGAATAGGTGCATCTATATAAGTGAGGAAACTAAAGCTCAGAGATTAATAACCTGTCCCTACTTTTATCCCACTGTTTTGCCTTTTAGGCTAGAAAGTAAAATATTAATTAGGTTTCTATGTTTATGGAGTTTTAAAAATTACATGCTTTTATAAAATATTCAATACTCAGTTTTCAATAAAATAGGCAACTGTCTCTTCAGATGCTAAAATTTGTTTCCCCCCCCAGATGGTCTCTAAGGTACTTAATCTACCTAATTTCTCTACATTCTTATTTTTTCCCTTAATTTTATTTATTTATTTGAGAGAATGTGAGCCATGAGTGGTAGGGAGGGGCAGAGGGAGAGGGAGAAGCAGACTCCCCCTGAGCAGGGAGCCTGACTCGGGACTTAATCCCAGGACCCTGAGATATGACCTAAGCCGAAGGCAGATGCTTAACGACTGAGCCACCCACGCGCCTCAGTTTCTCTAAATTCTTTATTTAAAAGACATGTAATAAAATTTACCCTATGAAATGATTGATTTATGAAAATTTTGTTTAAAAAGGCAGTGTAGAGGAGAATGAAATGTTGTATTTCTTTGATTCAATAAATATTTTATCAGATGCTTATTTAAAGGTAGGCATTGTGCTACATTTATTAGATATAGGAACTTGATATAAGATATTGATAGAGAAGGAAATGTACAAAGGCATCAGATTTTCTTAATTTTCTGAAAGGCTCACTGGTACTAGAGGAGCTAATTTACTTTCCTTAGCCACTTTCTTCCCTTTAGCTTTCCACTTTTTTGGATTTAAGTATTCTGTTTTTAGGCTACGGAAATTATGGAATAGTTTAAAATATATTTAAATGCTATAATACTTTAAAGTGTTCATATGTAAATATAACAAAAATTAACTCTTGTGGTTTTAAAAACTATATATGAAACTTAATTTTGAAATTTGAGTGTTGAAATTTTACAGATTGAGAGAAAAAAGTTCTAGGTCTTTAAGGAACAAATGCAAATCATATTTTACAGATTTCGAGTAATTTAATCATAGCTCTGTTATGCTATTAAAATAATTTATAGTCAAATTATTCTAAGGTTGCTTTCATTATGTTGTTTTTCTTAAAAACATACTCTTATTTCTTGTTTTGGTCTAGACACCTCAGTCTAGATTGATTGAGTCAGAGGTTCTTAAATTTAAGTGTATAATGATGAAATTGTTTAGACTTATGTATTTTTTCTTTTTTAAGCTGGGAGAGAGAGGGGTCATAGCTCTCGTAACATGTTGAAACATGTTTTTAAGTGCAAGAATTAAAGATCACTACTACAATTTGTAGTATTTCAAGTAATACAGGCTATATATTCTGTTCTACACTGTCATAGTGTCTTGTAGATGTTTAATATTGAAATGTGTGGATTCATGGTTCATTATCAGCTCTGGACATCTCATTCTTCTTAACTCCTTAGAGCTTATTTTCACACTTTTTTTTTTAACTATATTGCTGATGGTCTCCTACCTTAACTTTCTTTCCACCTCTTGTTAAACCAAATCCTATGTTTTTTATTTTAAAGCCCAAGTCAAGATTTATTCTTACCTAAATTTTTCTGAGAAGTAAGGATTTTTCCCATTAAGATGGAATGTTTTTCAACACAGATAGGTGGTTTTATTTTAATAATAGATAATTTTTTGTGTTATACAGCAATTATTCTCTGTTTCATTTATGAAACATGACTTACATAATTTATTGAAACAGATTTTCTGTGTGGTTTCTAAAGCCAGTATACTTTTTTCATTCCTGATGTACATATTCTATCTTAGTGTTTTTTAATTGGTTAATTTTTGTAACTTTTCATTATGAATCTTCTCATAGAGGAGAAATGTTAGTTTAGTACAATGAACACCTTTATACCTTCTACCTAGATTCAGTAATTAACATTTTACTTTTTGCTTTGTCTGTAGTGTATATTTTTATTCTGGATCATTTGAAAAATATATCATGAACTTGACTTCCCTAACATCTTAGTATGCATTTGCTAAGAATAAGGATATTATCTTTCATAATTGTGATACTATTGTCAATGCTAAGAAAACTAAAAATAATTTTATAATATGACCTAATATCTTCACTTAAGTTTCAAGATACTATAGAATAGGAACCCTGGTGTCTGTTTATTACCAGGTAGAAGCAATCTAAAAGATCATATCGTAGTTCAGTATTTTCAGATGAAGAAATTGAGACACAGAACTGTTCTGTACCAGAACGATGACTGGAATCCAGGTCTCTTTTTTCCTCATTACAGTGTTCTTGTTTTCATTATCAAAATGATCATTCATAACTTGTGCTTTGTTAAGTTATGTATTGAGTTTTGGAGCCCATGAAGTGACCTGTTTTACAAAGAGGAAGCATTTTTTTCTGAACATTTCTATTGATAATTTGTGTGTATTTGTGTGTATTGATTTTAAAAATTATATTTAATAACATTATTACCTATTTATTTTTAGGTTGCTTTCTTAAAAATTGTATTTTATAAACTGGAAGTTCTTACTGAATTTTATTTATGGTTTTGGTGAACTAACAATTTGTCTTTATGAGTAATTCTTTCTACATTTACATCTATATATTATAACTGCTGTATTACCTTGCTAATTAAGATTAAATTTGTATCTTTTAAAATTATTATTTCTCTTGATATTTTTGAGGTCTAGTAACCTGGTTTCAACTTTTTGTTTTTGTTTTTTTTTTATTAGGCTTTTAAATATATAAAAGTTCAAAAAACAACAATTTGACTTTTTGAAGAATTTTAGCATATTTTCCTTTAGAATCCTAATATATATGCATGATAGATTTAATAAGCTTATTTATAAAGTAAGGGTTTACCAAATGAACTAGTAGAATAAAGATTATAAAGAGGATTTAACCATTTAAGAAATTAAAAATGTCAAGCTTTAAAACTATTTGTGGGGGCGCCTGGGTGGCTCAGTCAGCTGGGCGTCTGCCTTCAGCTCAGGTCATGATCCCAGAGACCTGGGATCAAGCCCCACATCGGGCTCCCTGCTCAGTGGGGGGCCTGCTTCTCCCTCTTCCTCTGCCCACCCCGGCTTGTGCTCTCTCTCTCTGTCTCAAATAATAAATAAATTCTTTAAAAAAATAAAAATAAAAAAAGAAAACTATTTGTGCAAGTGTATATAAATATTACGATTATGATGGATTTTTGTGGAACTTAATGTCTTTCCAGTAATTAATATTCTAGAATACTAATTTATGTTGTTTATCACATGTTATGTATTTTTGTATTCATGAGATTCTACTTAATAAACGTGATCAACTTCCTGTCAAAAAAGTAAAAGAAAAACACTATGTCTTGGTTTATTAATGATTTTGTATAATATAAAATTTAAAGATACTTAGTATAAAATACTAGTATTGTTCTGTGAAAAAATTTATATTTCTGACTTACATTTTCTTTCTTACCACAGTAAATCAAGAGGAGTTCATTGCTATTATGACTGGTGACATTTAAAGAATTACAAGGATAAACACTAAGAATGTTGCAGTTATCATCTTATATTCTATTTTTGTGCCTGGAGCCATGTTAAAAAAACAAAAACAAAAACTTAGTTCTTTTTTTCCAAAAGGACCAAAAATAAGTATCTTATGTATTCATATTTTACTACTGTCAAGTTTCTTTGTATAAACAGTATTGTTAGCACTCTAATAGTTTAGCTTTGTATTTATAATATAGCTTTTATATATATATATAAAGTTTAAAAAATTAAATCATGTGTTACACATTCTCTGAAAGTTTTTTATTCGGCATCAGTAGTCACTTTTGTTTTGATGCACATGTTATATAGATATGCACATGTCATTAATAAAATGCTTATTTTAGTAGTATTTTAAAGTATGGTAAATTTTCTGTTTTATAATTCCAAGTATCTGTAAATACTCAATGGTATTTTTCTTAAATCTTTTCTTTTTATACTACTAGTTTCAGAAACAAAAATTGAAATACAAATAGCAATAGAATAGCACATTTTTCCCTTACAAGTTTGACATTTTATGTTTCAGTACAAGATGATGACTCAATACAGGCGTAATTCCTTTTTTAGGAGTCATGTCTTTCAGTTTGGAAGGAAAAAGTGTTATGCATATAGACCCATTTATCCTCATGTATTATGTTCTATAGCATTTCTGGTGTCTTAACGTAAGTTATGACAGTTAAATTTGGATATTTCCCTCTTAAACTAATTGAGTACAGTTTGAATCATCTGATTTCTTGACAAAGTTAAAGATTTAAATTTTGGAATTTTGATCTGCTACGATAATTATCACTCAATTAAACGTCACAATGATGAAAATAGAAAACTAAGCCACAGAAATCATTCAAGATTGTTTTACCTATATAAAGGAATATTCTGTGATTCGCTAAGAAACAGTAGAGACCGACTTTCCAGGCATTTGGTGGGCTCTTCTGCCTTATAGCAATGTATGTTAGTGGGGAGACAAGTGGTTTTGTGAGATAGATTATAGAGAATTGGTACCTATGCTGATCCTTCAATAATCTGGTTCCTGGTGGTATGGGCTTTCTGGAAGAAAGTTGTCTATTTCAGTGATCTTTCTTTAGATTTCTTGTTTTAAATTTAAAGTACAGTAATAATTTGAGGCACTTGAAATGTGAGCTTCTAGAGTATCACATAAAGAGTTACTAGCAATTTAACAAACAAATCAGTAGGGAATAGTATAACAGTGGTGACATTTCAAATAGTTAACTAGAAAGTAAGTTAATTGCTCATCATACTAAAATTTAATTTTTTTAAATTTTATTTTATTGTGTTAATCTAAAATTTAATTTTGAATATGAAATCAGTGCTCACAGGAGTAGTAATATCCAGGGCAACAAATATTCTTTGAAATTAAAAAATTTTTTTCACCCTTACTGATGAATTGCTTTCTATGTCTTGATCACAAAATATGTTGATTTCCAGGAAATTAAAGAGTAAAGTGAAGAATAAAACAGATAAAAATAAATTTAGGCTTGCTCGTCTTCTACCACTTTATTGGAATAAATAATCCAAGCTACTTTTGTCACTTAACAGTGATAACTTCTTTTTATTCTTAATATAAATACTTACTCTTTGGGATACCAGCAATTTTGTTTCTTCTCTTCTACTGTGGGCTGAGGGAAGAGTGCTCAACTCATTTCTTCATATTTATGGAAGCTTTTGCCTTCAGAAGGGTATGAATAATTTTTTTCAGTGTTAATAATCAGTGTCTGTAGAGTTGAAAAGTCAATAAAATAGCTAGTAGAGGTGGCATTAAGAAAAGAGCGAATGCTTTAACAGAAGGAAGTGGAGGTGGGTATCAGTTTTATTTATCATTAGAGTCATATTTCATGCAATGGCATTTCATGATCTAAGAAAAATATTTTTTTGTAAAATTGCCTAGTTTATTGCTGTTCTGGTGTCCTGGTAAGCTTTGATAGTTTGGGATTTGTCAGCTAAGATCTTTTCCTTTGTTACAAGTCAACAAAGCCTACTCTCTAAAGAACCTATGTGCCTATTATGGAAGACTTTCAAATTTAGTTGATGTGCCCATGTTAATGGCCTTACATCAGCAAACATCATAAATAGATTATCCAGTTGAGTGGCAAATGGCCTCAACTTCATAAGCCATCTCTCTGATGCTAGTCCCTGGTAGTAAATTTTCTTGGGAATTTACTAGTGATGTGTTCTTGACAAAGATTATTTATAGTGTTCTGAACACCATTGTGAAGAAGGCAAAATAATTTTTTAAATCACTTTAAATAAATTTAAATTGAATAAGTAATACATAAAGATCTTATATAAAATAAAGGCCAGAACATTTTTTTAAACCCCTATCCTGTTGCCACCCCTCTCTGAGTAATATCAATGTCAGATTTCAGACAGGAGGAGGAATACAGCTAGATGTTTTAATAGGTTAATCTGATACTGGAGAACAAAAAATTGAGAAAGGGAACACTGAGATAGTTAACTGTAGAAAGCAAGTACCACACTACAGCTGAGGGAACAGAAGATAGAGGTTACCAGAAATTAAAAGCTTTGAAGAAAGGTCCTTTAGAGCAGGGACTTGGGGACATTTGAGGAGAGGGTCCTGCAAGCTAGTATTGGTGGAGAATGATAAGCTGGAGACTGGAACCAAGTGCTGCCTGTGGAATGAAGAATTTTTGCCCTGGGGAAGTTGACCAGAACAATAAGCAAACCGGAAATAGCAAGATTCCTCTTCTGTCTTTCTGTTTCACTTTTCTAGTCCTCCCATTAGTGGAGCCTAACAAAAATTCAGCTAACAAAGAAGAACTGTAGTTTACACAGTTCTAACCCCCATATTATGCAGTTGAGTATAGACTAGTGGTTAAGAGCTATGGGAAAAAAGATAGCTTAATAACCAGCACAGCTGGCCATATATCAATGGAACAGATTATGGAAGAGTGTAGGGGGTTGGAGGAGACTTATTAATGTTGGGATAACAGGTGTTCAGAACTGTCCTAGGCAAAGTGGGAGATACGGTTACCTGATTTCTGAGAACAGTTACCATTGTTATTTTAAAGAAGATTATTTCTACCTGTTTTTCCTTTGCACTTAGATGAAGTATAAAGATTTTTTTTCACATAACTGTTGTATGCTGTGTAGCTAAGCTTTATAAAGGAAATGTCTTTTTAAAAATTTAGTAACATTAAGTGCTGCTGTGTTCCAGGTGCGCACACAGGTATATACATATATTATAAATTTTAATCTTTTTTTTAAATGTTTTATTTATTTATTCATGAGAGTCAGAGAGAGAGAGAGAGAGAGAGAGGCAGAGGGGGAAGCAGGCTCCCTGCCTAGCAGGGAACCCCATGCGGGACTCGATCCTAGGACCCTAGGATCATGACCTGAGCTGAAGGCAGACGCTTAACCATCTGAGCCACCCAGGCACTCCTATAAATTTTAATCTTAATAACCTTCTGGAGTGGATACTGTTGGATTGACTTTTTTTTTACGCACAAGAAAACCAAAAGCTTAGAGGGTTTAGGTTACTTGTTCTAGTTAACAGGAATTGGAATTGGCATTTGATCCTAAGCTTTCTGACTCCAGAGCCTACTCATAACCACTACATTATAGTCTCCTTACAGTGACTTTTATAGACTATCTCAAGGTGTAAAGGATCAGACCTTTGAAAGATAGAATCTGGAATTCAGAAGCTCAGCAGCAAAAGCATTGATTAAACATTTATGCTTAATCTAGCATGGCATTCATGTGTTATTCCACGTGAGTTAGTGTTTGGTGCCAGACCTCTGGAAGCTAATAATCTTAGTCTATAGTTATGGGGGCAGCACATTGAAAAAACCAAATGTTTGGGGAAGAAATATATTAAATGAAAATACAATATCAAGCAAATACTGAGAAAGTACATGTTGAGTAGTGAAGACTCAAAAGATTGTTATTTTGAGAGTAAAATTTAGGAAAACCTTTTTTTCTGATTTACCCTTGTGGAGAAATTTTTTTTTTTTTTTTTTTTTTTTGTTTTTTTGCGGGGGTGGGGATTGCTTCAATGAAGAGAAAACTTAAATTCTTAGTAGGAAATGGAAGGAAGCTTGGGTTTAGGAGTATGGTAAGAGGATGTGTGGGAGGGTCTTTGAGGCATTAAACTGGAGAGGATGAGGGTTTATGGATCTGGAACCAATATAAAGCAAAGCTCTTCTAGGTCTTTGTTTAAGTGTATTGACTAGAGAAGGTGTCAGTAAATGTTATTTTCATAGTAGAATGATGAAATGTTCAGGATTTGGGTTGCAAGCAGGTATTCTTGGAATGAAATATGGCAGTCATCTGGATGACAGTTTAGTTAGGTCTTGGAGATCTTGGATAATTAAGCATTCTAGGTTCGCCCCTATTCAGTTGAAATAGGTAATTTGTTTACATTTGCTAATTCTGTGTTCAGTCATCTGTCGTCCTGTATGTAGTTAAAGCATTAATTGAAAGCTTCCTCCAAGACTGAAGTATAAAACTAGTTAAGTTTATATATGAAACTAAATATAAAACTAGTGAAATCAGGTCTTTGGTTTATCTGAGATAATGTATTTATTTTAGAGGTACCTCTCTGAGGTGTACTCTAAATATTAAGTGAATTATATCTAATTGCCTACAAAAATCCAAATTATCCTTCAGAACTCTGGAAACCTGGATGTCTTGTGCTAATCTGAGAATATGTAGGATATTTTTTCATTCTATGATAATTTTAGGAAGATTACTGACATTTTATAGAATCAAAGATCAGCAGGGTTACTTCCATTTTATACTTAATTAAAAATATTTTCAAGTGGGTTTTTATTCTATAATGAAAGAAATAAGGATACTTAATGGAATCCCTGGAGTCCGACATTTCTACTTTTAATATGCTTGTAACATTTGTCCAACACACCACTGTGTTCTCTGAAAAGAGTGATCATTTTCACTGTATGGCATTACGATAGACCGTATATCCCCAAGGTCTTCCAAAAGGTCCATGTAAGCCTGACAGGTAGAAAACGTGTACTGTTGTAGAACATAAATTCCGGCGACTTACTGATGCAGGCCTACCCCTGATGGATGGCTCTTTAGAATAAAAATCACTCAACATACTCAGCTAAATGCTAAGTGATAAAAATATTTCCAAATCATATTTTCTATCATTGAGGACCTCCTTAAATTTAACAGCAGGTTAAAGATTTGGGGTTGGCCTACTGAGGAGCAATCTTTCATTAGAAAATATGCCTTTGCTTGTCTTGAAAGTTCATGCATTTGAAGTCCCTGCCAAGCAGGTAGACTTAACCATACTTTAAGGAAGATCTACATTTACCTTTTTCATTTTCCATTAAGATAAAAATGTTCAATTAAATCTGAAATAGCTGGCCCCAAACTAAACTTTACAGGGGGCCTTTTCTATACTGGTCTTGCTGAGAGATAATTTTTGTTAATCTAAGTCCTAAGGGATGGTGGGACATTATTCAACATTAGCAATAAAAACAAAATAACTCCCTCAAAGGAAAAAAAGCAAGATTTGGGTTCTAAAATTTTTCTTTATGAAAGAAAACTTCAAAGAAAACAACGAAATTGGTTGGTTTCACTGCTATCACAAAGATTAAAAGATAAAAACTAGGAAAGATGTAAAGAAATTAGAAAATTTAGGGGCGCCTGGGTGGCTCAGTCATTAAGTGTCTGCCTTCGGCTCAGGTCATGATCCCAGGGTCCTGGGATCAAGCCCCCGCATCGGGCTCCCTGCTCAGCGGGAAGCCTGCTTATCCCACTCCCCCTGTTTGTGTTCCCTCTCTTGCTGTCTCTCTCTCTGTCAAATAAAATCTTAAAAAAAAAAAATTAGAAAATTTAATATCCTATTTATTTGGTTTTGGGAAAAAATAGATTATACATGTGAAAATGTTTTTTGAATTGCAAAATTAAAATATAAATTGTTATAATCAGGCTTGTCCTATATTTGGAATTACTGGTCTGTTGGCCCAAGTGACATATAGTTCTGTAATCTTACCCTGGAAATTCTGTAATCTGCAAGTCCTCTCAGGGACTCTTGGGTATACCCAGACCCAAGTAGCTAGGATATGCTTGGGAGTAAATTCTAAACCCACATTAGTTTCTGGAGTATTCATAAGCAGATAAACAAGCCAAGTCTGTTTGAAGGAAATACATGCTTAGAGAACCTGGGGTATCTCAAAGTGGAGAATTAGATAAGTCATATACTGTTAACTTGGGTCAAAATAATAACTTAGCTATTTCCATTTGGTCAAAATAAGCTTAAAAATCATTTGTATTTCTACTAAGTTATTACAGTCAAAAGATTTTTTTAAATTATCTTAAAACTAATCTTGATTTTTATCAGCTATTAGGGTCTTCACTTCTAAAAGCTAATTTATGTGAAAAAGAAAAGGCAAATCTTTTCTGAAGAGTTCTTTGTTTATATTATTCAAAATTTGTATCTCATCTTTTTCCAAAGAAGTATCTATAGCAAACTTCCTTAGACAAATACAATAAGATTATTAAGTTAGAAATTGTAGATCACAAACCAGATGGAAGGAAGAAGAGACAAATTAGAGTCAACTTCAGTTATTTGGGGTTAATTTGAACCCTGAAATTAACTGGCTAATACATAGCAGAGACCTTGGACAAGACTTATATTTCCATCACAAGCTGCCTTTACCACTCATGCTCTCCCCTTCTTCCCTTGTCTCCCTGGGATTAGAGAAGTGCTGAGTTAACTGAGAAGTATCTCTCATTGAAGTGGGGGTCAAAACCTATGGCAGCCCCTCCTCATTCTTCAGCCCCTTCTAACCCCCCCACCATAGGGAAGGGGAAATGCTAGTCCCTTGCTATTCCTTGGTGTTAATCTAGTTAAACTGTTCCTACATAATCAAGAAACCTGTCTCAGGAATCCAGACTGAGGTTAAAGATGAGTGAGGGCTGAAAGGTAAAAGAGCTTGACTTAGAATATGACTTAATGGCATTGATGTAGAAGTTTCTGAAATGCCAGTTCACATACTCATTATTTGCCTAAAGACATACTCCATATTCTGTTTTCTAAAGAAAACCTAGAAACATGAAATTAAAGGAAACTAGAATTGCTATATTGTGTGACCTTGTATTTTAAAACATGGCTTAGGATTCTAATGAATTAAGCATAGGGGAATACACTACATCAAAAGCTGCTTAGTGGTTCCTAGGCCTCAAGGAAGCCAGAAATGTAGGGGTGCTGTGGGAAAACTGGGCAGAAGTCGGAATGTTGAGTGACAGGGAGACACTGATGGCAAAGACTACTGATTAGTTAACAGTTTGTGTGTTCAAGTGATTTATAGATTTACAGTCTGATCTTGGATGTTCTGGGGTCTCCAGGACCTTTAGCGTGTGGGGGACAGCTAAATTTCAGTTTTTGCCCTGTTACTGACTCTGCTTGACCTCAGTTTTCAAAAGGGCACAGAATGAAATCGGAGTTCCATACTGTTCTAAGGTGATTGTGGGTGGCATCTACCGATGGAATTGAATGGGAACACTTAGTTCTAGTTTCACTTCAAGACCTGTTTCATTCCTGCGTCTGATTGTGCTTTAGAGCTTAAGGACCCATTTGCCCTGTATGCATTAATAGATATAGGCCAATAAGAGGAATCATTAACTAGATTTGTGTAATCTATGAGTCTAATTTTTTAAAAAGATTTATTCATTTTAGAGAGAGAGAGAGTGCAAGTGGCAGAGAGAGGGAGAGAATCCCAAGCAGACTCCCCACTGAGGGTGAGCCCCCGCATCAGGCTCAATTTCATGACCCTGAGGTCAAGACCTGAGCGGAAACCAAGAGTCAGATGCTTAACCGACTGAGCCACCCAGGCGCTCCTCTGTGAATCTAATTTTTTAAAACATTATTGTGTTGCATATTCAGTTTTGTTAATCTATTAACTAAATCTTTGTTTTGAGGGTGTTCTCTTTCAGGGGAGGGGTTTTGATTCTGGTAATTATGAATGTATTTACAGATAGACATGTAGAACAGATAACAGTCAAACCGGAGGCCCTCTAACCTCCATCTTTAATCAGCCAATTCTTCTCTTAAACCTTTCCCTATGCATTTTTTTTCAAGGAAGAATGTACTTAATCTGTGCAAATTATGATAGTGATTTGGAGAGAAAAATAGGACAAAATACATTTTCAACCTCCACCAGGGGGACCTATTGCTGCAACTAAAAAATTAAATCTGAGGAAGAACATGCATTTCACATGCCAGTTACATGACAGTAATTTTTATTTTTTTAGAAGTATACATACATTTGAAAAAATGTTATTCTACATAATGGTATTTCACATGTTTTAATTTTTTTACATTATATATAAAAATTAAAATATAAAAACATAAGACATGAGGTTTTTTTTGTTAACCTTTTTTTAGTAGACTGACTATAAAATGAAAATATAAACTCAGTCTTTATCTGAGAATAATTTATTTAAAATATCTATACGATAACCTACATAAAAGCAGAAAAAATCTTTTTCACAAAACACATTTCTAAATTTTGCCAATTCAGTTTATTTTATTCTCTATTCCACTGGCTTTTGTCTGGGACTTAAAGGCTTACAGTTTTTATGAAATGTTTTCATTCATATGGTATATGAATACTATAAGATTCATAATCACAAAATTGGTAAGTTTTATAGTCACAAAATTGGGAAATCCATATTTTTGCTTCACTTCTATGAATGAGGACATTATATTTTATGCTTTCAGATTATACATGTTTTCTTAGCATCAGTTCCTATCCTATTTATTCATACCAGTATTTCTTAATACCCCTTAAGATTTTTTATGGTTTAAGTAATTCCATTTCTGGGTGCCTGGGTGGCTCAGTTGGTTAAGCGGCTGCCTTCAGCTCAGGTCATGAGCCCAGGGTCCTGGGATCGAGTCCCGCATCAGGCTCCCTGCTCAGCAGAGAGCCTGCTTCTCCCTCTCCCTCTGCCTGCCTCTCTGCCTACTTGTGCTGTCTCTCTCTCTCTGTCAAATAAATAAATAAAATCTTAAAAAAAAAAAAGTAATTCCATTTCTATATTCTGGCAATTTTTACCTGACTCATATTACTACCTTTTTTATTTTATTGATTAGAAGTAATTTACAATAATGTTTTTCAGTGATGAGTAGAGTTTACAAATTCTATGGGGCAGATAATACTATACCCATTTTTTAGATCAGGAAATTGAGGCCGAGAGTGATTACATTACTTGAATAATGTCTTATCCTCTGCCTTCTGATTCTCAGCTCCAGTATTCTTCCCACAATACCATAGCTGATTTTAACAATCCCAGATAATGGACTAACCATTGTTCCAAGCATATTTCCCCAACCTAGACTAGTGAACTCATAATTTGATTGAGTTAGTGTGCCTTCTAACCAGACATGTTTTTCGGTAAGAGAAATACCTTGCTCTAGATAGCCCTTTGGATAATTTCTATTGTCCTTAGTAAATATCAACACATGGTATTTTAGATATAGTAAGAGATATTTTTTGTAGTACTGTAATACTACACTTGGCTCCATAATGTTGTAATGATGCCTTTGAATTTCTGCTTAAACACACACACACAAACACACACATCATTTTTCTTCCCAAAGAAAAGTTTTAACTCTACATTATGAAGAATGGAATGCAGCTTAAGCAAAATGAAATGAAAGTATGTCCTAGACATATGAAGTTTTACTTGTACTAAGAGAAATGAATGGTAAAGTGCACTGAAATACAATTTCATCTGTTCAGTTATTTTTGTAATAAACTCTGTTAAATGCTGGGATTTGGGGTTAGTAAATAAACCAGACATTTCCCCACAGTTGGGATTAAAAATTGGTACAACCACCACAGAGGGCAATTGATAACATTTATCAACACTATAAATGCTAGATAGCACTTGACTCAGCAACATGTTCTTTGAACTTTAGCCTATGGATATACTTGTACACACACAAAATTATGTTTAAGATTATTCATAGGTTTATTATAACAAAAATTGGAAGCAAATGTCCCTTGATAGGAAGTTGATTAAATAGAATACAGCTGTTAAAAAGAATGAGAAAGCTCTATACTGATATGCAAAGAGCTTCAAGCAACATTAAATGACAACTGCAAAGTACAGAATAGTCTTAAGTTACCTTTTGTGTAAAAAGGGAAGAATAAGAATATATTCATTTTTCCTTGTACATACATAAACTCTAGAAGGATATACAAAGGATTAATAAAAGTGATTACCGGGCGCCTGGGTGGCTCAGTTGTTCAGCGTCTGCCTTCGGCTCAGGTCATGATCCCAGGGTCCTGGGATCGAGTCCCACATCGGGTTCCCTCCTCGGCGGGAAGCCTGCTCTCCCTCTCCCACTCCCGCTGCTTGTGTTCCTGCTCTCGCTATCTCTGTCTCTGTCAAATAAATAAATAAAATCTTTAAATAAAAAAAAAGTGATTACCTGCTTGGGATTGAAGGCAAAAGAGGCAACTGGATAGCTGAGGAACAGGTAGAAGAGACACATTTTCTTTAGAACCATGAGAATATTTTACCTATTTTTAAAATATATGTGAGACAGAGAATATATAAGCCAGAGATTAAATAGACACACTTTTGCTCCCTAAAAAGAAAATAAAGCTTTTTTTTTTTTTTTTTTTTAAAGGCATAACACTTGCAAGGACAGAGAATGGAAGAGGAAGAAATAGCAAATTTGGGGAAGCTGGAAAGCAGGTGAATGAATGGTACTGACTCAGTAGACCTACAAAGCCAAATTCTTTGCTGACAGTGGGAAAAGCTGAAAAGCTTTCACATTGCAGATTCTCCAAAATGTTGAGGAATTGGCTTTACCAGGTATCTCTGGAAATGAGATTGAAGGTGGGGCTAAAAATAGGAGGATTGGTTGACAGTCTCTTTAAGAAGCAGTTAAATCCCCAATTGCACAGCCAGGCAAACTGTCTTCCCCAGTATTCAGGTTTAGCCTCTGGAATGGGGGGAACAACACAACAAAAAACTAAACAAAACACCCCACAAAACTCTCTCTATTGAGATGTACTGGGAAGCGGGGGAGGGGGCAGTAACTTGCTGAAAACAGTGATTAATAGCATTTGCATGCTGAATACCAAGACCCTCTCCCTTGTCTCTCTTTTCCCACTTGGTGCCCAGATTAACAATCCAGTCTAGGCTGAAGATGCTTCATTATGAAATCTGACCAGTCAAGAGAAAAGATATCTGGGGAACCCAGTGAAATGACCAGCCAAAACACCCTACGCTAAATCTCACAGTTGACAAGTGCTAGCATGAACTAAGAGCTTTTTAACAACTTTTTAGTACCTCCACTTTTAAATATGAAAAACTAAGGTTACTAAGGAACTGAGGAGAGTTTTAACAATGAAAGATAAAGACTATAGTGGATGCTGTGTTGCATTGCTCAGCTCTGCCATTCAATAACTGAGGCATTCTTTCCTCCAGCTGCTGTTAATATTGACTTGAGGGCTCAGAGCTGAGTGGCTGTATAGTGTCACTTTACCCCAGGCTTACATCTCTTCCCCAGAGCAGACTACATCCAGTCTGGTTGAGATATGGGGTTTGAGCTGTGGGCACAAAGATATGTTTCCTTTGCCTCATTTAGGAGCACTTCTAAAGGGCCATCCCATCTCCAGAGCTCCCTATGGGATTGGCTGTTGCAAGTGCATCACAATTCAGTTTCTTAGTTGCTTAAAGGTATTGCTCTTGAAGGCACTCCCCAATTAACCATCTGCCCCTAAATCTCAGTCTCAGGAAACCCTGCCCACAGCAGAATCTAGATCAAATAAATAGAAAAAAGTGAGAAGAAAAAGATTAATAACTTTGGGTAGATAAGAGAAGATACTACATCCATGAGATAAAAAATGCAAGACACCATAGAAGAAACCTTGAAAGAACATAAAAGAGCTTCTGGGAATTAAAGAAAATATATGATGGCAGACATGAAAAAAAACTGAATACATAAGTTGGAAGATTAAATTGAAAAAATCTCTGAAAGAAGAAAAAGAAAGAAAAAAGATGTTTTCAAGGTCATTCTAATTATCTGGCATCTGAATAAAAGAAGTTTCAGAACAGAGAACTGGGTGTCATGGGGAGGATATAGGGAAAGCAGTCATCAGTAAAATAATCGAGTAATATTTCTCAGAACTTAAGAATTCATTTCCAGGTTGAGTGCTTGGCTCAATTATGTATATTAGGGCACCTCATAGGGAAACTTCAGAATACTGAGGGGCAAAAAGAAGATTCTATAAGCTTCCAGAGAGAATAGATAGGACACATAAAAAGTATTACGAATCAGAATGACTTCTTAACACCACGCTGGAAGCTTGAAGACTATATATAGATCAATAGGATCAAAATGGTGAAGAAAAATTACTTCCTAGCTAATACTTTATACCTAGCTAAACTATTAATGAAGTGTGAGGTAGAATAAAAACATTTGCAGACCTACAAGTTCTCAAAATATTTACCTCTCCACTTGCCTTTTCTGGAAACTCCTGGAAGATATACTTGCCTAAAAGGAGGAAGTATAATAGGAAACTTAAAGATGTGATGTCCATGAAAGAGCCATCAACACAGAAGCAAAGCCGAATCTCTTATGATGTGGGTTAAGAGCAATACTAAGATGCTAGCTGAGCTCTTAGGCTTAGAGAGTGACCAGGTCAGACTGGAGCAGATCAGAAGGGTTCTGGCAGAAATTATTCAAGAAGATGAAATTACTAAAATACCTAAGTGAATAAAAAATTGAGAAGAGATTTAACAATTTTCAGAGAATTTGGAGTTAAATAAGCAAAAGTAAAAGCAAGACCATTATTAACTCCAGTGAAATGAAAATTGATGCAAGAGAAAAAGTAGTAATAATGTTCTTTATCACTTGACTCCAAAAAAGCACGTCATAAAAGGTAGACGTTGAATATTGATCTAACCAAAATTTATGAAATAATATTGGGAGGATGAGGGAAGTGTGTGTTGTATACATGTGTGTCTATGCTCATGCATGCATATTTGCTGGAGTTAGAAAGAGAAATAAATGTTCATCTTCTATAGATAGAACTAGTAATGTAAGCATGGAGCATACTTGAGTGTTAAGAACATAAACTGAGTCCAGACTACCTAGGTTTGAATTGTAGCTCTGTTACTTTCCAGTAGTATGATCTTGGGCAAACTACTTCTCTGTGCATCAGTGCTTATATGTAAGAGGGAGATAATAGTAATAATACATACCACACAAGGTTATTGTGAGGATAATATAAATGTGAGCTTAGAACATCACCATACTGTTATATAGTAACTACTATATAAATATTTTCAATTTATGTTATCTGTTATGGACTGAACTGTGTCCCCCACAAATTCATATGTTGAAGCCCTAACCTCCCAGTACCTTACAGCGTGACTGTATGTGAAGATTTCCCCCACATGCCTTGAAAGAGATTATTATGTTAAAATGAGATTCTTAGGGTGGGCCCCAATGTAATCTGACTGGTGTCTTTATGAGAAGGGATTAAGACATACAGAGAGAGACACAGGGATGCATGGGCACAGAAAAAAGACCATGCGTGGACACAGTATTTCCTTCTCACAAATGGCACACAGAGAAGGTAGACATCTGCAAGCCAAGGAGAAATGCTTTAGGAGAAACCAAACCTGCTGACACTTTGATTTTGGGTCTTCTAGCCTCTAGAACTGTGAGAAAATAAATTTATTACTTAAGCCACCCAGGCTATGATACTTTGTTATAGCAGTCTTAGCAAACAAATACATTGTCCTATTATTGAAATATTGGGTTGAATACCATAAGATTCAATTTAAAGAGCTGAGAGTGTTTGCCTCTGGGAAGCAGGATATGACAGTGGGGAAGAGAGATTGCTTTGTTGTTTTTTTAAATGAAAACTTTGTAGAACTCATCAGCTCCTTAAACTATGTATATTTATAACTTTGATAAAAGTACAAACAAAAAAAATGGAGGGCAGTGTCTGAAAAAATCAGTTACCTCTTGCCTTTTTTCATCTGAGTGATTAAGAACTCTCTGGAGTTCTCTTTCAAGCACTGTGGACTTCTGGGGTTCTATCAAAGATGCCATCAAATGGGGATTAATGGCACTTTGGGCACTCTTTATTAATGCCCGCTAAATTTAGTCTAGCCTCAGTACTGTCCAAGTAGCTAATTAGGACTCATTGTTCCTGGGTAGGAACCTGACTTCACCAATAACTCTTTTGTAGCTGAGCCCCTTCAGAGAGATTGTGAAGTTCTCACAGCTCTTGATAAGAGATGTTATATATTTGTTATAGGGATAATATTTTTTATATTGTATTTCCATATAGTTTCCTTTATCTGGCCTCTTTTCTCTCCCTGTGGCCCTTCTGACAGGGAAGATATAATCAGTTAGTAGTAGAAAGCCAACTAGAAATGTTTGACCATAAAGAAATATTCTCACACATAAAAAGAAATCTTGAGATGGTTGGTTACTAGGTGGGGAGTCTAGTTCAATGGCTCAATGACATTATTAAGGACCAGGGTTTCTTATCCTTATTCTGGGCTGCAACTTGTAGCATTCTGGCTACTCTCTTTGTAGGTATAAGATAACTGACAGCAACAGTTCCAGACCTCATGCCTTCAGAAACATTATCCAAAGGCTGCATAGGAGAAGACATCCATATGCATATCCCTCTTTAAGAAAGGAACCTTTTGCCAGAAGTCCCCAGCACAGTTCTCTACATCTCAATTGCATAGCATGTCATTCCTAAACTAAGTAGCCAGAGTAATGGAATTACCAGTGTTCCCTTAATCCAAATAATACTCTGAAGATGGAGAGAGTCTCAGGCTCCCCTGAAACACACCTCTGACCCATACTTGAATAAAGTCAGGATTATTTTAGCAAGGAATATGAGAGGAGAAGGGCAAATGTTATGAAATAGGAAGAAGATATATATTGTTTTAGCAATAGTTCTGGTGTGATAGGAAGGGGAAGTAGAAAATTCTTTCACTGGGAAGGGGAGAGAGAGAAAGGAAGGTGGTAGATCAGAGATGAATATTCTGGCTCCCTACCTTGAGGTTTAAATTTAGGGAAGGGTATCGTGGGCAGAAATTAAGGGTGATAGAAACACCCAGAGTCCTGGTGAAGGGACACTTAGTCTTGGCTTCTCAAGACAGCCTAGGAAATTCTAAGTTTTTTAGGGAATCCTGAAACTGGGATGAAGCCACAGCCAATGGGTCACTGTGTAAGAGATTAGATGGCTGAAAAATGAGGCTAGGTGAAGGCTCTGATATTGTGTACGAATTCCATATAATCTGAAGTTTTTGCAGAAGGTGGATTTTAGGGGCACCTGGATGGCTCAGTTGTTAGCGTCGGCTCAGGTCATGATCCCAGGATCCTGGGATCAAGCCCTGCATCGGGCTCCCTGCTCGGTGGGAAGCCTGCTTCTTCCCCTCCCACTCCCCCTGCTTGTGTTCCCTCTCGCTGTCTCTCTCTGTCAAATAAATAAAATCTTAAAAAAAAAAAAAAGGTGGATTTTATGCCTAGAGACTTTGGTTGAAGCCAAGGTCTTTCCAGACTACATCCAAAAGAATTGACAAAACCTGCAGCACTACAGGGGAGTTCCCTTAAGCTGCAGCCTGAGAAAATGAAAGCTTCACTCTGCTTTTACTCTTCTCAGGAAGGTGAAAGGGGAAGGAAGGGGACTGAAGGAAGGTGAAAAACAATCCTGACAGGGACTTTGAACTTTTCCTGGACTGAATATTCATAGCTCAAGATGCAGATAGACAGAATTACATTTAAATGGCAAGTTGCTCTTGTCCAAAGGAAAATGGCTCCAGAATAAGAGATCAGTTATGGTGAATAATTATCATTTTTCCTCACCTCAAAGTTATGAATTTAAGCTTTGCTATATTTTATATTTTTCAGGATTATCTTCCTTTTTTTACCTTTTGGGGAAACATTGTGGGAAAGTGGAAAATGAAAGAAAAAATGTGAGGATGGAGATGTATAGGATCCTCTTGAGAAAGGGCTAATGCTACATTTACATGAACATTAATTAGGATTATATAACAATGATGTAAAATTATTTAGCTGGCCACTTTAAGAAGTTAATATGGTTAATCAAATATTTTTAATGTAAGTAAACCAAATATGATTTGGGCTTTTTAAAAAAAATGCATGCATTAAAATGTTTTTTAATATGAAAAGATAACCATGATTCAGTACAGAAATAAGCAACCAGGTTACTTATATTTATTTTGTTTGCATTATGTTTTCTTTTTACTACATATGTTTAACCAGGTGGAAAACAACAGAAAATTTTCATTTTTAAGAACAAATATAACCTGGTCAGGAATTGAATTTACATTCTAATTGCATTATAATAAATCAGGAATGTTTGTGGTCCCATCTAGCACCTAGTTAAAACTCAACACATGTATAACAATAATAAGAAAATTTGTTGGCCAAAATGTTGTAATAGCTACTCAAAATACATGAGTAAATTTTAATATTCAGAAAAGAAATAACAGACATAGAAAGTGTATTTGAGGCACATGTATCATTTGAACAAGTGCCAGAGTTATGTAGCTAAAGATTAAAGTGTGATTTAGAGATATATTCCACGCCGTATGCACGTGCATCCCCTCCATTAGCATTAATAGAATTTACATGCACACAGAGGAGAGAACTGAAATTGTTGAAAGGCAAAGGAGGAATGATTTTAACTCTGCCTATAATTCTAGAAGCATGGGACTATATTATTAAAAGCTCTGTGAAAGGCCTTAATTTAGGAACTGAGATATAGAAGCTCAATATCAAACTGCTACATGTATCCTTCGTTTGTATTATTAGAGAAAAGTGAGGCAGGCAGGCTAAAGAATTTGTCAAAGACTGTTCTGGGATCATAGTATTTTGTGGGAAACAATATATGCATTTTGGATGTGGAATAATTTGAGGAATATTAACAATTTCTAATCTGAGACAAAATGTAATTGATGTTATTGTTATTTTTTTCTTGCTGCAAGATTATCAAAAAATTGTTGAATCCTAAGGTAATTTGGGGGGGAATTGGAGGGAAAAGTAAATTTGTATCCTTCTCCCATGTACTGCTTACCTAGAAATGACTCTCATTAAATATACCCATTACTTTACTAAGTATTAGGAAGAAATAAATTAGCTAAATAATTAATCAGACCAAGATGGTGACAAGTGATAGACTTAACTTTCTGTGGGAATAATTATATTTGAAAGTACAGTTTATTTGGAAAGCCCCTTGGCAATATATTCATTCATTCATTTGGCACATTCTTAGTGAATGTCTACTATGTGCCAGTCACTTTTCTGGTCTGCTGACCCAGAGGCAAATAAGTTAAAGTTCCTGACCTCATGGACTTTACAAGTGAGCAATATGCATTAAGGACTTTAAAAAATTTCTACACTTTTTGGTTGTTAATATATCTGTATTAATCCAGTCTCATAAATACTTACAGATTTGCACAAAGATGGATGTATATGAATTCCCATCCAATCTAATCATTATTAAATGTTTAGATACTTTTGCATATGTTTTGAAATTCTCTATAATAAGAAATGGATATTTCTATCTAGTAAAAAGGAATACTTTAATTGTCTTGATTTTTTTTCTGCCCTTTTTGAAATTTCTGAGCATACATTGCTTTTTTAATTATAAATGTTTTTAAAGGCCCTTTTAGTGTAAAGATGCAAAACTGATGAACTTTTGGGGTAGAAGATATTTGTAAAAAGCAAACCCTCATGATTTTCCTTGCTTATACACATTGTCTTCCCCTGATTTTTGAAAGATTGCTACTGCTTGTGCCAGAATCCTGTAGTAGATTCTTCTGTATCATAAGAAGCTAGCTCAGAAAGGTTTGAGGTGCTGGGTATGAGTAGAAATATTTGGGCTGGAATTGAGCTTTAAGTGAGAAGAAACTGTAGAAGGAGCCTGGGTGTTTTCCTACTTCTTACTAAGAAATGTGAATTGTCAGGTGCTCAAATGCAAAATATGTCATAATGTATTCACAAGTATTCCATTCTACTTCCAGGCAATGGAAGGATTGAAATCTCACCCCCTGTGAAGTTAGGTGGACTGTCACATGTTTTGGCTAATGAAATCTGAGCAGAAGTGCTATGTGTCAACCAGAGGTGGGAATGGTAAGAGCCTGTCTGTACTCTATGGGGTTCCCTTGCTGTGATGATCATGAGGCTCTGTGTTAAGATGGAGCTTCTACAGCCTGGGTTTCTTAGTGACTTAGTGATAGGATTGAAATCTCCTGTGTTTCTCCTTTGATATTTAGTGTGGAAATAATTAAAGGGTTGTGTTAAGTTACTACGTTTTAGAAGTTGTTTATTATCACATCACAGTCCAGCCCCATTGAACTAATAAAAAAGGTAAAGAAAAATTATGATATTTAGATATCTTAACAACACAGATTTCCATCCACAGATCACTCACTGAATAGTTTGTCTTTCAAATGAATCATTTGATTTTTTTTTTAACCCAAATGGTTATCATACACTAATGAGTCAGGAAGAGTTGAAATCTCAGACATCAAGTCATTTATTTATACTTTTAATATCCACCCCTTCTGGGGCAAAGAATGTCTCTAGGTTTTAACTTTAGCTTTCTCTGTGGGTCATATCAGTCACAAGCAGTTCATAAGATGGTGGGAGTTGTTCCGGCATGGCTCTAAAATAATAAAAAAAATATATATTGATCTCCACCCCCCACCCCCATTCCTGACATAGAGCTCTTGAAACAACTTGTAAATAGGGGTGCTAGGAGAATCTTTTTGTCCTAATATTTATCTTTGACCCCAATTTCTGACACAGAGCTCTTAAGACCTTTGTAATCTCCAGAGTAATAGGAATGTCCAACACAGAGCTTCTAAATTCCTTGGAATTTCTGGGTGATAGGAATGTCTTGTTCTAATGAGTTGACTCTAGGTGGGCTCCTGGGTGGGGCTGGTCACCAAAAAGACCAAGTCATGATTCGAAGTTTGAGACTTTAAGCATCACCCTTCATTCTCTAGAGATAGGAGAGAGGCTGGAAACAGTTAATATTCCATCATACCTATGTAATGAAGCCTCTATAAAAGCCCCCATAGGACAGGGTTCATGGAGATTCTGGATTGGCAAACACAGTTATGCTGGAAGGTGGTATGTCTTTATGGAGACTGAATCTCCTGTGCTTGGGACCTTCCCAGATCTTATCCTATGTATCTCTTTATCTGACTGTTCATCTGTATCCTTTTATCACATCCTTTATTATATTATAAACTGGTAGACCTATATGTTTCTGTGAGTTCTGTGAGCTATTCTAGCAAATGATTGAATCTGAGGAGGGGCGTCACGGGAACCTCTACTTTGTAGCTAAGTTAGAAGTTGTGGGCAACCTGGAAACCTACTACTTACAATTGGCATCTAAAATTGGGGGCAGTATTGAGGACTGACCCCTTAACCTGCGGGGTCTGCACTAATTCTAGTTAGTGTCAAAATTGAATTGAATTGTGGGACACCCAGCTGGTGTCACAGAAAACTGCTTAGTGTGAGGGAAAAAAAAAAAAAGAAACTCCACACATCTGGTGTCAGAAGTATTGTTAAGTGTGGTAGCAGTGTGAGAGTAAAGGAGAAACACACAGAAGTGAGTTTTTCCTTACAAAAGGCCCATTACCTATAATCAAATCTGCCCATAGAGGGTCAGAGAGCAGTGTGTGAGTTCTTTTGTGGCTCAGCCACAAAAGCCATCTACAAAAATAGGACCATTGCTTTAGATGTGGGTAAAGGATCTTTGAAACCTTGACCTTGGAGAATGGAGAATGCTTAGTATTTTTGTTTACTTATTTTTATTTATGTTAAACTAGAAGTTTCTAAGTATGATTCTGTCACTCACAGTTTGCCTACTACTTTGTAACCATACTGTTATATTTGAAGTAAGTTGTGACAAACTGAAGGGACTTTTCTTTGTTAACTCTGCAAAGTCTCTGTTATAAACAAGTAGCATGCTTTTATAAAATAGATAATTATGAAGCACCTAAGATCATACACACTTTCCTTGGTGTGTATGTTTTATTGGTTTTCACTGCAGATAGATTTTTTTTTTCATCCAGTCACCCCAAAGTTCCCAAATTTATATCAAGTCAGTTTTTACCACCAGCAGAGACAAATTAGAATGGTTTAATCCTAAATACAACTTCCTGGAAAGAGACTCTGATTGGACAAACTTTAGTGTAGTATCCAAATCTGGCCCAATTAATTGTGGCCTATGGCAGTGGGTTACTGAGTTACACATTCGTTCCATGACTCATCTCTGGATGGGGTAGAATATTTGCTCTCAGAGAAGGAGGATGACAACCTACAATGTGTAGGCTGCAGATAAAAGTTGAAACACAGTACAGTTGGAAATCATTGCCCTAGTGTATTATTAGTACAATTAAATTAGTAGTATACCCTCAAAGTATTTAATGATCACAACCATTTTATAAAATTGTTCCTTTGAGCTGTTAGCTGTTAAAATATTTCTATATGGTTTTTAGTTAAATTAATAATATAAAGAGAAAACATGTGATTTAGGGCATGTCATTTTAACAACCAAGCTGTACTTTAAAAAAATGACTTAGTATTCAATCATGATATCAATGAATATATAATAACATATGAAGATGAGAATGGATTTTGAGTAAAGTTTATAGAAAGTATATGAAATAGTGATTTGAATGATTTAAATATCACTAGAAGAGATATTTTATAAATCGAACAATATATTTCAAATTCCAAACTTAAGGAAGTAAAGAAATTGTTAAAGATTTACATTAGGGCAGTGTTTTCTAAAGTATTAGTTTTACAAACTGCTCCTCCAAAAGGTTCTTTGCTGTATGTAGGAGAACTGCTCACTACATTCACCTCTTCAAAATTCACATTTCATATTAGTATATCAGAAGCTCTGATAAGTCCTGTAGGAGTGAAAGTCGATTAACTTTGTAACCCAAGATTATTTATGACTTTTTTTTTCATTTAGCTAAATAAAAATGCTGCAGAATTAGTGTTATGAACTCAGCAAGTTGTCTTACTTTGAGGGCTTCATATCACTCACTACCTGTTAGTTTTTATATACTCCTATAGTCAATTGGAGTTACTATATTCTAATAATACATGTTTTAGAAAAGAATGATAAGAACAAATGTCAAGCAAATGTTGGCATTTCCCAGGTTCCTCAAATCCTCTTTTGGTATTCAAACAGCCCCTAATAAGGACCATATCACATATCAGGACCCTGGGATCATGACCTGAGCTGAAGGCAGACACTTAATGACTGAGCCACCCAGGCGTCCCTAGGCTTAGTCAATTTAATCTAAACTTTTATATACTGCAAGCATCTCGTCTCCATGGATACCGTTACAAACAGATATTCTTAGCTGAAGTCACTTTGAAAGAGTTCAAGGGATGATAAATGGAAAAGTTAAAAAGATAAGACTTCACTTTACTCTTTACCAAGCAAGTTATATATTTAGTCATTCATACATTTATCCAACTAATATTTATTGAACATTTACTATGTGCTGGGAACAATGTAGAGATAGGCAGTCTTGCCCTTTCAGAATTGACATTTTGTCATGAGAAAGAGGCTTGTCTACTACAATCTCATGCTAAAATATTATACTATAGAAAACTTCAGTTCCTGGAACGCTTGAGTTCCTCAGATCTCCTAGACCTTCAGGCGTCAGTGCTTCCTCAGTGAGTGTTGGAGGAGCGAGATGGCGGAGGAGTAGGAGACCTAAATTTTGTTTGGTCCCAGGAATTCAGCTAGATAGGTATCAAACCATTCTGAACACCTACAAATTCAACAGGAGATCAAAGAAAAGAATAGCAGCAATCCTATGAACAGAAAAGCGACCACTTTCTGGAAGGTAGGACTTGCGGAGAAGTGAATCCGAGGCGATATTCAGGAGGTTAGACAGTGGGGGAGGGGGCCTCCGTCGGCCGCTTCTGGCAAGTGATAGAGCCCCGGAACGCAAAATCGGAAATTTTAGAAGTCGGCTCTGCTGAGGGACATCGCTGCAGTGGCTAAGCGGGGAGTGGAACCCTCCCTGAGACAGTGGGGTCTCAGGACCCTCGGGGTCACAGAAAGACCAGGGTTGCCTGAGTGCGGCAGAGCTTCCAGGTATCGGAGTGGGGAAGCTAGCTGCAGAGACGGAGCTGAGGAGTGGGCTCTCAGCTCGGGGATGCCATAAACCGTGATCCACAGCACAGTCGGGCCACTGCTCCGCCAGCAGGGACCCAACAAGCGACAGATCTGGGGAGACTCCCCTTCCTCCCCCAGGAGGAGCAGCGCGGGAGCACACCGCAGGGATCTGCTGGGTTTGGAGACTCCACACCCAGTCGGGTGCCAGAGATAGAAATGCTCAGTCACAGGCCGCGTGAGCACGGAGTGCGGCTGGAGACCGGGGAGGCTGGAGTGATTGACTGCTTTTCTCTGGAGGTGCACTGTGGAGTGGGGCCTGAGCTCTCGGCTCCTTCGGGCGGAGATCGGGAGGCCACCATTTTCACTCTTGTCCTCCAAAGCTGTATGGAAAGCTTGCAGGGAACAACAGCTCCTGAGAGCAAACCAGAGCAGATTACTTAGCCTGCACCGCCACCCCGCAAGGGCGGGGCAATTCTGCCTCCGGCAAAGACATTTGAGAACCACGGCAACAGGCCCCTCTCCCAGAAGATAAGCAAGAGCAGCCCCCAAGACCAAGTTTACCAATCAATGAGAACGGCAAACCTCCAGCGCTAGGGGAATACAGCACATAGAATTCATGGCTTTTTTCCCCATGATTCTTTAGTCTTTCAAAGTTTTTTAAAATTTTCTTTATTTTTTTCTTTTTCTATTTCTTTTTTTTTTTTTTTGAATTTTTCTTCTTTCCTTTTTCAACCAACATCTTACCTTATCAATTCCTTTTTAAAAATATTTTTAATTTTCTGGGGCGCCTGGGTGGCTCAGTTGGTTGAGCGACTGCCTTCGGCTCAGGTCATAATCCTGGAGTCCCTGGATGGAGTTCCGCATCGGGCTCCCTGCTCGGCAGGGAGTCTGCTTCTCCGTCTGACCTTCCCCCTTCTCATGTGCTCTCTCATTCTATCTCTCTAAAATAAATAAATAAAACCTTTAAAAAAATATTTTTAATTTTCATTTTTACAGTCATATTCTATCCTTTCATTGTATTTAACCTTATTTTTTGTATATATGTAAGTTTTTCTTTCTTTAAAATTTTGGGATAGTTTCTTCTAACAGACCAAAATATACCATAAATCTAGTGTATAGCTTTGTTCTAGTCTCCTGCCTGATCACATTCTCACCTTTTTTTTTTAAATTTTATTCTTACTTTTTTCAACGAACTTCTTATTAATTCCTTTTTTAAAATCTTTTTTAATTTTCATCTTTACAGTCATATTCCATCCCTTCATTGTATTTACCCTTATTTCTCATACATATATAAGTTTTTCTTTCTTTAAAATTTTGGGAGGCAGTTTCTTCTAACAGACCAAAATACACCCAAAATCTAGTGTGTGGCTCTGTTCTATTCACCAGCCTGATCATATTCTTTTTTTTTCTTTCTTTTCCCCCCAGTTTCAGGTCTCTTCTGATTTGTTTAGTGTATATTTTTATGGAGTCATTGTTACCCTTTTAGAATTTTGTTCTCTCATTCATCTGTTCTTCTCTGGACAAAATGACAAGACAGAAAAACTCACCTCAAAAAAAAGAACAAGAGGCAGTACCAACTGCCAGGGACCTAATCAATATAGACATTAGTAAGATGTCAGAACTAGAGTTCAGAATGACGATTATAAAGATACAAGCTGGGCTTGAAAAAAGCATAGACGATACTAGAGAATCCCTTTCTGGAGAAATAAAAGAACTAAAATCTAACCAAGTCAAAATCAAAAAGGCTATTAATGAGGTGCAATAAAAAATGGAGGCTCTAACTGCTAGGATAAATGAGGCAGAAGAGAGAATTAGTGATATAGACCAAATGATGCAGAATAAAGAAGCTGAGTAAAAGAGAGATAAACAACTACTGGATCACGAAGGGAGAATTTGAGAGATAAGTGATACCATAAGATGAAACAATATTAGAATAATTGGGATCCCAGAAGAAGAAAGAGAGAGGGGGCAGGAGGTATATTGGAACTAATTATAGCAGAGAACTTTCCTAATTTGAGGAAGGAAACAGGCATCAAAATCCAGGAGGGACAGAGAACCCCTCTCAAAATCAATAAAAATAGGTCAATACCCTGACATCTAATAGTAAAACTTACAAGTCTCAGAGACAAAGAGAAAATCCTGAAAGCAGCTTGGGAGAAGAGGTCTGTAACCTACAATGGTAGAAGTATTAGACTGACAACAGACCTATCCACAGAGACCTGGCAGGCCAGAAAGGACTGGCATGATATATTCAGGGCACTAAATGAGAAAAATATGCAGCCAAGAATACTATATCCAGCTAGGCTCTCGCTGAAAATAGAGAGATAAAAAGCTTCCAGGCCAAACAAAAAATAAAAGAATTTGCAAACACCAAACCAGCCCTACAAGAAATACTGAAAGGGGTCCTCTAAGCAAAGAGAGAGCCTAAAAGTAACCTAGACCAGAAAGGAACAGAGACAATATACAGTAACAGTCACCTTACAGGCACTACAATGGCACTAAATTCATATCTTTTGATAGTTACCCTGAATGTAAATGGGCTAAATGCCCCAATCAAAAGACACAGGGTATCAGATTGGATAAAACAACAAGACCCATCGATATGCTGTCTGCACGAGACTCATTTTAGACCCAAAGACACCTCCAGATTTAAAGTGAGGGGGTGGAAAACCATTTACCATGCTAATGGACATCAAAAGAAAGCTGGGGTGGCAATCATTATATCAGACAAATTAGATTTTAAACCCAAGACTATAATAAGAGATGAGGAAGGACACTATATCCTACTTAAAGGGTCTATCCAACAAGAAGATCTAACAATTTTAAATATCTATGCCCCTAACATGGGGACAGGCAATTATATAAACCAATTAATAACAAAATCAAAGAAACACATTGACAAAAATACAATAATAATAGGGGACTTTAACACCCACCCTCACAGAAATGGACAGATCATCTAAGCAAAAGATCAACAAGGAAATAAAGGCTTTAAATGACACACTGGACCAGATGGACTTCACAGATATTTTCAGAACATTCCATCCCAAAGCAACAGAATACTCATTCTTCTCTAGTGCACATTGAACAGTCTCCAGAATAGATTACATCCTGGGTCACAAATCAGGTCTCAACCGGTACCAAAAGATTGGGATCATTCCCTGCATATTTTAGGACCACAATGCTTTGAAACTAGACCTCAATCACAAGAAGAAAGTTGGAAAGAACTCAAATACATGGAGGCTAAAGAGCATCCTTCTAAAGAATGAATGGGTCAACCAGGAAATTAAAGAATTAAAAAAATTCATGGAAACAAATGAAAATGAAAAAAAAACTGTTCAAAATCTTTGAGATGCAGCAAAGGCGGTCCTAAGAGGAAAGTATATAGCAATATAAGCCTTTCTCAAGAAACAAGAAAGGTCTCATATACACAACCTAACCCTACACCTAAAGGAGCTGAAGAAAGAACAGCAAATAAAGCCTAAACCCAGCAGGAGAAAGAGAAATAATAAAGATCAGAGCAGAAATCAATGAAATAGAAACCAAAAGAACAGTAGAACAGATCAACGAAACTGGGAGCTGGTTCTTTGAAAGAATTAACAAGATTGATAAGCTCCTGGCCAGACTTATCAAAAAGAGAAGAGAAAGAACCCAAATAAATAAAATCATGCTGAAAGAGGAGAGATCACAACCACCACCAAAGAAATACAAACAATTATAAGAACATACTATGAGCATCTATATGCCATTTGCAAATTAGACAATCTGGAAGACATGGATGCATTCCTAGAGACGTATAAACTACCAAAACTGAACCAGGAAGAAATGGAAAACCTGAACAGACCCATAACCAGTAAGGAAATTGAAGCAGTAATCAAAAATCTCCCAACAAACAAGAGCCCAGGGCCAGATGGCTTCCCAGGGGAATTCTACCAAACATTTAAAGAAGAATACCTATTCTTCTGAAACTGTTCCAAAAAATAGAAATGGAAGGAAAACTTCCAAACTCATTTTATGAGGCCGGCATTACCTTGATCCCAAAATCAGTCAAAGACCCCATCAAAAAGGAAAACTACAGACCAATATCCCTGATGAACATGGATGCAAAAATTCTTACCAAAATACTAGCCAATAGGACCCAATAGTACATTAAAAGGATTATTCACCATGACCAAGTGGGATTTATTCCTGGGCTGCAAAGTTGATTTGACATCCACAAATCAATTAATGTGATACAATATATTAATAAAAGAAAGAACAAGAATCATATGATCCTCTCAATAGGTGCAGAAAAAGCATTTGACAAAGTACAACATCCTTTCTTGATCAAAACTCTTCAGAGTATAGGGATAGAGGGTACATACCTCAATATCATAAAAGCCATCTATGAAAAACCCACAGCAAATATCATTCTCAGTGGGAAAAAACTGAGAGCTTTCCCTGGCAGGGATGTCCACTATCACCACTGCTATTCAACACAGTACTAGAAGTCCTAGCCTCAGCAATCAGACAACAAAAAGAAATAAAAGACATCGTAGCAGCAAAGAAGAAGTGAAATTCTCACTCTTTGCAGATGATATGATACTTTATGTGGAAAACCTAAAAGACTCCACCCCCAAACTGCTAGAACTCATAAGGAATTCAGGAACGTGGCAGGATATAAAATCAATGCACAGAAATCCATGGCATTTCTATTCACCAACAATGAGACAGAAGAAAGAGAATTTAAGGAGTCGATCCTATTTACAACCATACCCAAAACCATAAGATACCTAGGAATAAATCTAACCAAAGAGGCAAAGAATCTGTACTCAGAAAACTATAGAATACTCATGAAAGAAATTGAGGAAGACACAAAGAAATGGAAAAACGTTCCATGCGCATGGATTGGAAGAACAAATATTGTGAAAATGTCTATGCTACCTAGAGCAATCTACACATTTAATGCAATCCCTCTCAAAATACCATCCACTTTTTTCAAAGAAATGGAACAAATAATCCTAAAATTTATATGGAATCAGAAAAGACCCCGCATAGCAAGAGGAATGTTGAAAAAGAAAAGCAAAGCTGGTGGCATCCCAATTGCAGACTTCAAGCTCTATTACAAAGCTGTCATCATCAAGACAGTATGGTAATGGCACAAAAACAGACACATAGATCAGTGGAACAGAATAGAGAGCCCAGAAATGGACCCCCAACTTATGGTCAACTAATCTTCAACAAAGCAGGAAAGAATGTCCAATGGAAAAAAGACAGTCTCTTCAACAAATGGTGTTGGGTAAATTGGACAGCTACATGCAGAAGAATGAAACTGGACCATTTCCTTACACCACACACAAAAATAGACTCAAAATGGATGAAAGACCTAAATGTGAGAGAGGAATTCATCAAAATTCTTCAGGAGAACACAGGCAGCAACCTCTTCGACCTCAGCCGCAGCAACTTCTTCCTAGAAACATTGCCAAAGACAAGGGAAGCAAGGGCAAAAATGAACTATTGGGACTTCATCAAGATAAAAAGGTTTTGCACAGCAACCGAAACAGTCAACAAAGCCAAAAGACAACCAACAGAATGGGAGAAGATATTTGCAAATGACATATCAGATAAAGGGCTAGTATTCAAAATCTATAAAGAACTCACCAAACTCAACACCCAGAGAACAAATAATCCAATAAAGAAATGAGCAGAAGACATGAACAGACATTTCTGCAAAGAAGACATCCACATGGCCAACAGACACATGAAAAAGTGCTCAACATTACTAGAACTCATACAGCAATTCAGTAATGTGGCAGGATACAAAATCAATGCACAGAAATCAGTTGCTTTCTTATACACTATCAATGCAACTGTAGAAAGAGAAATTAGAGAAACGATTCCATTTACAATAGCACCAAAAACCATAAGATACCTTGGAATAAACCTAACCAAAGAGGTAAAGGATCTATACTCTAGGAACTACAAAACACTCAAGAAAGAAATTGAAGAAGACACAAAAAGATGGAAAAATATTCCATGCTCATGGATCAGAAGAATAAACATTGTTAAACTGTCTATGCTACCCAGAGCAATCTATACCTTCAATGCCATCCCGATCAAAATTCCAATGACATTTTTCAAAGTGCTGGAACAAACCATCCTAAAATTTGTATGGAATCAGAAAAGACCCCGAATCGCCAAGGAAATATTGAAAAAGAGAAACAAAGCTGGGGGCATCATGTTGCCCGATTTCAAGCTATATTACAAAGCTGTGATCACCAAGACAGCATGGTACTGGCACAAAAACAGACATACAGACCAATGGAACAGAATAGAGAGCCCAGATATGGACCCTCAACTCTATGGTCAAATAATCTTTGACAAAGCAGGAAAAAACATGCAATGGAAAAAAGACAGTCTCTTCAATAAATGGTGCTGGGAAAATTGGACAGCCACATGCAGAAGAATGAAACTCGACCATTCTCTAACACCACTCACAAAGATAAACTCAAAGTGGATGAAAGACCTCAATGTGAGACAGGAATCCATCAAAATCCTAGAGGAGAACATAGGCAGTAACCTCTTTGACATCGCCCACAGCAACTTCTTTCAAGATACATCTCCAAAAGCTAGTGAAACAAAAGCAAAAATGAACTTTTGGGACTTCATCAAGATAAAAAGCTTCTGCACAGAAAAGGAAACAGTCAACAAAACAAAGAGGCAACCCACAGAATGGGAGAAGATATTTAAATGACACTACAGATAAAGGGCTGGTATCCAAGATCTATAAAGAACTTCTCAAACTCAACACCCAAAAAACAAATAATCAAGTCAAAAAGTGGGCAGAAGATATGAACAGATACTTCTCTGAAGAAGACATACAAATGGCTAACAGACACATGAAAAAATGTTCATCATCATTAGCCATCAGGGAAATCCAAATCAAAACCACTTTGAGATACCACCTTACACCAGTTAGAATGGCCAAAATGGACAGGGAAAGAAACAACAAATGTTGGAGAGGTTGTGGAGAATGGGGAACGCTCTTACACTGTTGTTGGGAATGCAAGTTGGGACAGCCACTTTGGAAAACAGTGTGGAGGTTCCTCAAAAATTTAAAAATAGAGCTACCCTATGACCCAGCAATTGCACTCCTGGGTATTTACCCCAAAGACACAGATGTAGTATAAAGAAGGGCCATATGCACCCCAATGTTCATAGCAGCAATGTCCGCAATAGCCAAACTGTGGAAAGAGCCGAGATACCCTTCAACAGATGAATGGATAAAGAAGATGTGGTCCATGTATACAATGGAATATTACTCAGCCATCAGAAAGGATGAATACCCAACTTTTACATCAACATGGATGGGACTGGAGGAGATTATGCTAAGTGAAATAAGTCAAGCAGAGAAAGTCAATTATCATATGGTTCCACTTATTTGTGGAACATAAGGAATAGCATGGAGGACATTAGGAGAAGGAAGGGAAAAATGGGGGGGGGGGAATTGGAGGGAGAGATGAACCATGAGAGACTATGGACCTGAGAAACAAACAGGGTTTTAGAGGGGAGGGGGGAGGGGGGATTGGTTAGCCCGGTGATGGGTATTAAGGAGGGCACGTACTGCATGGAGCACTGGGTGTTATATGAAAACAATGGATCGTGGATCACTACATCAAAACCTAATGATGTATTGTATGGTGACTAACATAACATAATAAAATTAAAAAAAAAAGAAAAAGAAAAAGTGCTCACTTGGCATCAAGGAAATCCAATTCAATACTTCAATGAGATATCACCTCACACCAGTCAGAGTGGCTAAAATGAACAAGTCAGGAAACGACAGATGTTGGCGAAGATGCAGAGAAAGGGGAACCCTCTTACACTGTTGGTGGGAATGCAAGCTGTTACAGCCACTCTGGAAAACAGTATGGAGGGTTCTCAAAAAGTTGAAAATAGAGCTACCCTATGACCCAGCAATTGCACTACTGGGTATTTCCCCAAAGATATAAATGTAGTGATCCATAGGGGTAGGTGCACCCCATTGTTCATAGCAGCAAAGTCCACGATAGCCAAACTATGGAAAGAGCCTAGATGTCCATCAACAGATGAACGGATAAAAAAGATGTGGTATATATATACAATGGAATATTATGCAGCCATCAAAAATCCCAAAATCTTGCCATTTGCAACGACATGGATGGAACTAAAGGGTATTATGCTAAGCGAAATAAGTCAATCAGAGAAAGACAAGTATCATATGATCTCACTGATATGAGGAATTTGAGAAACAAGACAGAGGATCATAGGGGAAGGGAGGCAAAAATGAAACAAGACGAAACCAGAGAGGGAGACAAACCGTAAGAGACTCTTAATCTCAGGAAACAAACTGAGGGTTGCTGGAGTGGAGGGGGATGGGAGGGATAGGGTGACTGGGTGATGGACATTGGGGAGGGTATGTGCTATGGTGAGCTCTGTGAATTGTGTAAGATTGATGAATCACAGACCTGTACCCCTGAAACAATACATTATATGTTAATAAAAAATATACTATATTCCAAGAATAAATACAGATTTCTTGGGAGGTAGGCATTGGGGCTAGTATTAAGGAGATTTGAAGTTAACTGTTAGCCAATTACTAAAGGTTTAGCATAATGGTTCTCAAACTTTAGTGTGAGTATGCATTAAAATCATCTAGAGGGCTTGTTAAAACAGAAATTGCTGCCCCTCAACCCCAGAGTTCCTAATTCAATAAGTCTAGTGTGGAGACTGAGAATTTGCATTTCTAACCAGTACCTACGAAATGCTGATGCTGCTGGTCTTGGGACCACACTTTGATAATCACTGACATAGGGAGTGTGTTAGTTAACTATTGGCTAGTATAACAAATTATCCCAAACTTAGATGACTTAAAACAATGAATATTTACTATTTTATATAGTTTTTCTGGGCCCAGGAACCTGGGAGTGCCTTAGCTGTGTGGTTTTGTCCTGAGGTCTCTCATTGGGTTGCAGTTAAGACATTGGTTAGAGGGAGCCTGGGTGGCTCAGTCGTTAAGCGCCTGCCTTCGGCTCAGGTCATGATCCCAGGGTCCTGGGATCGAGCTCCACATTGGGTTCCCTGCTTGGCGGGAGGCCTGCTTCTCCCTCTCCCACTCTCCCTGCTTGTGTTCCTGCTCTCGCTATCTCTCTGTGAAATAAATAAATAAAATTAAAAAAAAAAACACCAAAAAAAGACATTGGTTAGAGCTGCAGTCATCTGAAGGCTTCACTGGGACTGGAAGATCCACTTCCTAGGTGGTGGATCCACACATGACTATTGGCAGGAAGCCCCAGTTCCTCCCTGGCTGTTGGCAGAGGATTCAGTTCCTTATCACAGCTAAACCTTCCTTATCGCTTCATAGGGCTGTTTGACCACCCTTAGGTCATGATAGCAGGCTTCCCCCGAGCAAGTGATCCAAGATCAAGAACAGGAGGAACCTGCAAATACTTTTATGAAAGTCATACATGATTACTTCAACCACATTAAAAGTGAGTCACTAAGTCCAGGCCCACTTAAGGGGAGGGGAATTAGCATCCACCTTTTGGAGGGAGGAGTATCAAGAAACTTGTGGATGTATTTTAAAACCAGTATAGAGATTATACTCTAGTACTTCACTAATAATTAATTGTTACTTAATTATTAGTAAATTAATCAGTGACTAACTCTTCCAGGATGGTAGTATGATAAAAGTAGAAATGCCGAATGGTGGGAATTCAATAGCCATAATTGATTATTACTATACTTTTACTTTCCATGACTTCAAAATATTTTGAAAATGATAGTAGTATAACAATATTACCCATATTTTGAATATTACTCATATTTTGACTATTCCTATTTTGTTTAAATAAAGAGACTAGGATGTCTGTATTTCATGTGTGTATCTATGGATGGATGAACCTATGTAGCTCTGAGTGTAAGTTTGAACTAGTAAAGGTTAAGAACATGAGGTCTGATGTTTGAATCCTAGCTCCATCCCTTACTAGCTGTGTCATCTTAGGTAAGTTATTTAGCCTCTCTAGAATTCAGTCAGCTTCCTCATCTGTAAAATGGGTTTAATAATAATACCTACTTTATAGAATTGTTCTAAAGATTAAATGAGACACTAAATGTCAAAGAGCTTAGAAAGTACTTGAATATTTTTGTTTCATTATTTATGGATATATATGTATACATTAAAAATAGAACAATTCAGAAGGGATTAAAATGAAAAAATATAAGTTTAATTTAGAGCATAGCAGACTTTACTGAATGTTTGGAGAGATAAGAAAATTTATATCTCAGTCAGACAGCTTTAAATTGTATTAAAATCTACTCTGTTTAAAGGAAAACAAACCAATTCAGCTATTTCTTGTAACTTGCACTCTAGCCCTTGCTATATGGTTCTCCATTCTTCCTCCACTCTTAAGGAATACCCCCTTCCTCAAATTTCTTGCATTTTATTATTTATTTATTTATTTATTTATTAAAGATTTTATTTATTTGACAGAGAGAGACACAGCGAGAGATTGAACACAAGCAGGGGGAGTGGGAGAGGGAGAAGCAGGCTTCCCATGGAGCAGGGAGCCCGATGCTGGGCTCGGTCCTAGGACCCTGGGATCATGACCTGAGCTGAAGGCAGACGCTTAATGACTGAGCCACCCAGGCACCCCAAATTTCTTGCATTTTAATGCAGAGAAATATAGTTCTCCCTTCCTTTTTTTTTTTTTCCTTCTCACCTGAATTTTTCTGTTCAAATGGGTCAGCAGTATATTTTCCTATACAAATATCATTCTTTCTCTCTCTAAGAAGAATTCTAGTGCCAGCTACTTAGTATATATTTTAAATTCTGCCATTATAAATTAATGCTTAAAATATCTATTAGCAACCATGGCTATTGATTATGCACTGTTTGTTGTAACCATGAATGAGCCTATGATCTACTCAAATAGAAAGATGGGAAATAGTAGGTCTGGTGCATACCATGTGTAATGCTTGCATATCTTCTTGATAAGTCCTGAGGAATGATGTATCATGAACATTGTTTTTAGTAATCCCAATTGTCATTTTGTATTCCATGTCACATAATTCTGACTGATGAAAATTTTAAAACCTCAATTTACCAGAAGGCAACTAACCTCAATTTGAAGTTTTAAAATACACTTTCTTTAGAGGACAAAGGTAAAAGCCAGGGTTATTGGCTCTTAGATTCTGGCCAAGGATTCTGTGTTTTTAACATCAGAGGTGTAGAAAAAATGATTAGTGGTCAGGATGATGGCTGAGGTGTTGTCAAGTCTTGTCATCACAAAAGGCTTTTTTATGTTGTGTATCCTTTACTTAATGCTTCTCAGTTTTGTCTTAAGATTGGAATCAGAATCACCCCAGAGTTACATACATGAATACCAAACTCAAGTGGAGTCTTTTAAGGGGGAGCCCCAGCATCTGCACTGTAGCAAGTTCTCCAGTAATTCTTCTGTACTGCAAAATTTGCTCTGCTTAATAAAACAGTTTTAGAAAGATGTCCAATAGCAAACTTGAATCTACAAAAAGGATTTTCTCATTCATGATTAGTTAGCCAAAGATTATATTAAACAATCTAATTGTTCTTGCTAATTGAAATTTTATTATAATATGGTGAGTTGATCAATTTTGTTTTAAAGATTCCATTTGTACCCTTTAGTTAGTCAGTGTAACAATGAATATTTCATGATTGGTTTTAATGAGACAGGTATTAGAAGAGTGGAGAGGTATAGCATGAGAAAAAGTTAAGAACCCAGGTCTCCTTACTTCTAGTCCAGTGCTATTTGTGTTGGTTTTATCTTTCTATGGTTGTTTTTTGCCTCTCATGCTTTTAGTTTTAACAAAATTAAAACTTCACTCAATTATTTTGATTTTATCTTTTTCAGGTTTCATTAAGGATTTGTGTGTGTGTGTGTGTGTGTGTGTGTGTGTGGTATAGTTAGAAAGATTATAGGCTTTGAAATCAAACTGAATTGTGAATTCCAGTTCTGCCACTTACTGTGTGAGTGACTGTGAGCAAATTTAATAAGTTCTGTGAGCCTCAGTCTGTTAATGGGATAATTCCTACATTATAAGGTTATTGTAAGGATGAAACAAATAGATGCTTACATTTGTTTCCTTTACTTTTTCCTTAAGAGAAATTCTGGCCAATATTAAAAAAAATATTTAGATTAATTTAACTCGACTAATGGTATTTATCATTTTCAAATTATCAAATTATTTGTGTTTACTTTTTCCTAATAGGCAGTTTGAAGATGAGTAAGGGTGTTTTTCTGATTAATTAGTTGTTCTTTTGATTCACAGTATGTAATTTTGATCTATCTTCTTTGTAAGGAAAGCATGTATCAAAGTTGCAAGGTACCGAGCAGTCTCTTACTCAAACTGTATCTTCTTTAAACAAGTATCAGGATCCATACTTTAGGAGGTGCAAAGGAGAGAATTTTAAATTATATGTGCCCTCGGGTGTCTTGGATTCACTGATAAAGAGACACAATAAACAGATGGAAAGGTAAATAAAAATAGAAGACTTAAATAACATTTAAAGCAACTTTAGAAGAGCTGACTGACCTGGGCAGTGACTAATTGTCATAATGGCCACCATTAACATGAATACGTGCTAATGCAATTCTCTGAAGAATAGTCAACTTTTACATAACATAAAAGCATCCACCTGAAGCTGATATTGGGCAACCAGAATTACATTTTCAACCCTCCTATCTCCAGGACAACCCAGGGAGGGCACAAAGGAATGCTGTCTATAGTTATTTGCCAATCTCTATTGTAAGTTCATAAGACATAAAACTGGACCTTACTTTTTAGTGTTAGAAATTATTCATGAGAATAATTTTAAAGTATGTAGTATTTAATCTTTCTTTGTAGTGATCGTAATAGGCAAAGAGAAGAAGGACTAAAATGATCAAGCAGATGGAATGTTTCCTTTGTCCTGCTTATGGTATTAGAGTGCATGATATAAATAACGGCTTATACTTTGATTCTAAACACCCTTTAATAAGTGAGTGGGAAAGCTGGATCTGTATACCTAGACAAAGTAAAATTAAAAAATCAAACAAAGTTTAAATTAATTAATTTTAGGCACCTAATTTGAATATTTCAGGTATTTATTTTTCTCCACACTTTCCCTTGTCATCAGCTATTTTTTTAGGATTTATTTTATTTTTTAAAAGTTTTTTTAAATTTATTCATTCGAGATACAGAGATACAGAGAGAGACAGAGAGAATATGAGCAGGGGGAGAAGTAGAGGGAAGGGGAGAAGCAGGCCCCCCGCTGAGCAGGGAGCCCAATGCGGGGCTCGATCCCAGGACCCTGGGATCCTGACCTGAGCCGAAGGCAGACGCTTAACCATCTGAGCCACCCAGGTGCCCCCGGATTTATTTTATTTTTAAGTAATCTCTACACCCAACGTGGGGCTTGAATTCATAAACCCGAGGTTGAGAGTTGTGCGCTCCACTGACTGAGTCAGCCAGGCGCCCCTCACCAGTGATTTTTTTTTTTTAATTTCATATATTTTCCTCCTTTATTTCATTTAGGTTTTGTAGGATTTGTATGAGTGTAACCTATATGAACACTTCCTTATTTTCTGGTTCCATTAGGTGTTCCATGCCCATACTGAACTTTTCTGCTCTAGCCCTGGAATCAGCCATTTCTCCAAAGAGTCCTGGTTCCTTTTATTTATGTCTTTAGAAACCAAGATCTGAAGTGTGTTCATTACTACTCAGGTGTCATTGCTTCTAGACCGTATTAGTGGACATAAAAAAGAAACACATTCTCCCTCTCTCCGTCTCTCTGTATATAAAAACTGTGATTCATACCAATATCTTCCAATTCCAGTCCAACACCACTGGATCCATTCTAGCCTTCCCCCTTTAATTATTTGTAAAATAGATACCTGGCTTTCATTTCCAGAATATATTTATTTGTTCAGTCCTAGAATATAGTTTCAGAATAATTTATTAGTTAGGATATAGTACTTCTGTACAGTTTCTTTTGTCTTTAGACTTAAAATATATATTAAAAATATTTTTATCTGAAGTTACTTAGGTTAGTTCTTTTTTCCTTTGTCCCCTTAAGTAGGGTTATATTATTCATGTCTAATATATTAGGCTCATTTGTTGCCATTTATATTCCATTCTGGGTTTTCTCCAAGTCCTGGTTGATTTTAAAAATTTATTTGTATTTTGTGTGTGTGAAATAATGTCATTGTTCTAAAAATCAGAATTGTATAAAAAGATATATTTAGAGATAATCCCACTTATCCATTCTACCTGCTCCTTTTCCTCCATTCCTTCCATTCTGTTCCTAACCCTTGTAGCTACCCAATTTCATTCATTTCTGGTTTATCCTTTTTATGTGTCTTTTTGCTAAAACTAGAAGATACATGTGTATTTCCTTATATTTCCCTTTACTTTTTCTTACATGAATGGCAGAATACCATAGATACTCTTTTGAATTTTGCTGCTTTCTCTTATCATGGAAATCACTCCGTATCAGCTTATAAAAATCGTCCTTATTCCTTTTTTATAGCAGCATAATTCTGTTTGTGGATGTAGCTTGGTTTATTCATCACCATACTATTTAGGGGCATTTAGGTTATTTCTAATATTTCAGAATTATAAATAATGCTGCAGTGAATAACCGTGTACATATGTATTTCTCTATTGTTGTAAGTGTATCTTCAGGGTAAATTCCTAGAAGTGAAATAGCTGGGTCAAAAGTAAATACATATATAGTTTTGTTAGATATAGTCAAATTCCCCTCCAAAAGGGTTTACCAGTAATGTATGAAAGTGCATGCCTTTCCACAGCCTCACAACAGAATGCATTCTCATACTTCAAAATTTTTATTAACCTGTTTTGTGCAAACTTGAATTTTAATTCTCTTAAATTTTACTGTTGATTTGGAACTAACACTTTGAGAATTACTCTTCATTTTTTAAAATCTATCAGATGATTATTTTGAGATCCTGTCATTTTATCATTTTTTTTTCATAAGGTTTGGTCCATCCATTCAATGACTACCTATTGAAAAAATATCTTGTGTGGCCTCTATTTCCCAGACAATATGCTAAGACACAATTCTTGCCCTCAGTTGCTTACTGACAGAGAAGAACAGGTTAGCAAATAAATGGACAATTACGAGATAGACACAGTTCTCCATGGACAACACCTTCCAGTGAGGGAAGAGAAAGCCAGACATATTCTGAAATTGTAAGTAATTTAATGCAATTGCCATATAGAATTCATGTATGTACTCCTAGAGGTGGTGAAATGAGAGAGAAATACAGTTCAAGAGGCATGTTGAGAAGTTTAGATGTCATCTAGAGGACAAAGAAGACTTACTAAAAAGTTTTAAGCAAAATAAAGATATGATCAAGATTTTTATTATGGCCATGACAATGAGGGGTTTCCAAAGAACTTGAGGTTTATCCTCAAGTGTTAAACTATATTGTATACATAGAGGTAGGTATGTTAGGTCATGTAAAAGAAAGGAATAACCGCTAAGGCAAGAATTGACTGTGACCTTATAGAAGGCAATAACTTCTTTAAGAAAAAATGGATTAATTTGAAGGGGGTCTGCAATGAAACAAGCAAGGTAAAGGGAGATGTTATCTGAGAGGAAGCCTTTGCCTGCTTTGGTGGTTTAAAGTGGGTCTTTTATTAAAAAAAGGAGCTGCTCTTGGTGTCTGGGGTTTTGCAGTAGAATTTAGAATAACACTAGTCGTTATAGGTATTGAAAACCAAGACCATCTATACCTGGAACAGCGTATGGCTTACATTAACATGACTTTACTATTCAGATGCTTCATTAAGATGACTTTATTATTCCGGTCTTTTCATCAACCTGATTTTACTGTTTCAGAAAGTTCTTGCCTGGGAAGATAAAGTTGCTAATAATTTTATTGTTCATTTCAGAAAGTTCCTGAAAATCCCCCCCGCTTTTTTAAAGATTTATTTATTTTTAGAGAGAGAGAGAGAGAATGTGCACGCTAGCGGGGGGGGGGGGGGGGGGGGGTGGGAGGAGGTGCAGAGGGAGAGGGAGAGAGAATCTCCAGCAGACCTTGAGCTGAGCTCAGAGCCCAAAGCGGGTTTCAATATCATGACCCTGAGGTCACGACCTGAGCAGAAACCAAGAGTCGGATGCCCAGGGACGCCTGGGTGGCTCAGTCGTTAAGCGTCTGCCTTCGGCTTGGGTCATGATCCCAGGGTCCTGGGATTGAGCCCCTCATTGGGCTCCCTGCTTGGCAGGAAGCCTGCTTCTCCCTCTCCCACTCCCCCTGCTTGTGTTCCCTCTCTCGCTGTGTCTCTGTCAAATTAAAAAAAAAAAAGAGTCGGACGCCCAACAGACTAAACCACCCAGGTGTCCCCTGAAAATCTTTTTAAACTGATATTAGACTACTCAAACTAAAGCAACGTCAAACAGCTGTTTACTTTTCAAGAATTGCTTTGAAACCCTTTATTTTGAAAACCTTCCCCCTTCCATGTCTACCAATCCTAAACTACCAGATCACAGATTTGCCTAATCATAATCAAGCCCCTTTTCTCACACCAAAAGATCCATCTTAAACCAAACTCCCCAAATCTTAAACATATCTGATTTTTGCTTTTCCTCTTCTGAAACACCACCAAGATTCTTGTCAAAGTAGTGGCCTCACTTACTGTGGCAAGCAACAAACTCAAGTTTGCTTTATGAACAGGTTATTTTGGTGGTGTTTTCAGGGAATAAAGTACGTGCAGGATTCATTTCTTATTCCATCTACAAATGATGTTTTTGCATAAATGGTGACCAGTAGTTTGGAACCGTGGGCCTAAATTAACAGTCCAAGAATATCTGAGTTAACTTTCTAATTTTTTGTATTTCTTTCAACCTGGCACATGCCATTTACAGTGAGAGCAACATCAAGGAATGTCATTGTGCCTCACTCATAATTATTGTTTTTCAAATTAGTGAATTTGGAAATGTATAATAGGTTCAGGAAAAAGTGAGTGACCTATGTATCCTAGCCAATCGGCCTACATCAACCAAGAAAGACTTTTGAGAAAAGAGCTGTATGGATTTTATGTAAATTTGGTATTTATGAGTACCAAACTTTTAGCACTGACATCTGCCTGAGAAGAAACTTCATTTACAGCAGCAGCAGAAATGAAGTTCACTGTGAACTAGTTTTGGATACCATATGCTTTAACATGCAGAAGAGGAGGGGAGAAGAGGCCTTTTAAAAGCAGATTTCTCTTGCTCTCACGGTCTATGATGTTGCGTGACAACACTGTGACATCATAACTTAGGCTATTTTATTTGCTGTTGCACCAACCAGCCGCGAGGCGTGCAACAGCACCTCGGGGGTGTGTGGGGCTTTCCCTTCGTGGAACTTCAGGCACTTCACAGGCATTTTCTTTCTAAACCTCGCAACATCTCTCAAAGGTATTGCCAAACTGGAGGCAAATTTCACAGTTTAATCATGTGGAACACATTGGTAAATATAAATGTGCCTTTTAGAAAGTTGCTTCAAAGTGTATTTTGCAGCTCACGCGACGTTTCTCAGGGTGTAAACCAGTGGTGTAATGTAAAGCTTTTGGCCCGCCCCCACGCGAGCTGGGAGGAGAGCTGGGTTTGGCAGCGCGTAGTGGTGCGTGCGGGAGGAAAGGAGGATCGTGCGCAACAGGCAGGCGGACTGTTTTGTTACACATCCTGCCCTTCTCTTCCTGTCTTGCCCACACAGGGGTGCCTCCTTTTGCTCCGTCTCGTTCTTTTCTTTGCAGCATCAAAAAAGAAAACTGAGTTCTAAAGTTTAACTTGTAATTAAGAGTTTGGTTAGATTTTCAAGGCACAACACAAAAGCCCATTTAATTCACAAGGCCTGTTAATTATAATCCTGGCAAATATTCTTTCTTTCTTTCTTTCTTTCTTCCTTCCTTCCTTCCTTCCTTTCTTTCTTTCTTTCTTTCTTTCTT